>NW_026606133.1:3000000-3547500 GCF_029834395.1 Sorex fumeus | reverse complement strand
AACCCCAACCCCATCTCTAACCCCAACTCTAACCCTAAACCCCTAACTCCATAACCCCCTAATCTCCTAACCCTAAAACCCATAACCCTACCCCTAAACCCTAAACCCTAAACCGAACCCCATTCCCATCTCCAACCATAACCATAACCTTGACTTTATCTTTACCATTATTTAACCCTACTCTTCTCTAATCCAGCCCTATACCTACCCTTTCTTCTCCATTTATCTTTTAACCTAGCCTGCTACATAATCTTTAGTCCTTTTTCCATCTCTAAGTCTCTAATCCTATCCCGGTCTCACCTATGCCCTAACCTTTCCAATCCCAATTCAACTAGCTCTTGTCCTACTTTTACCCCACATATATTCAAGCTTCATCTCCACACTTTACACAGTAACCCTGTTTCTCTACCCCCTAATTCCACACCCCTACATATCCTTCTACCTAAACCCCCAACCACCCAGTCACCTAGCTGAGACTTACCGTTCAGCCACTCTGGGACAAGTGTTGCACCTGCAAACAAAGAGCTCCTATGTGATGTTAATGAGGCCGACTACCTGGCATGGAATGGCACCGAAAGCACATAACACAACTCTACAGTGAATCCACACACGAAATTTAAGGACTGCATTAAGTGTATGCCATGAACAGAAACGATAATTTGCCTGCAGGTATCACTGTGATCACAGGAATGAGGGTACTCAGAATAGCCACTCACCACCAGGCAACAAAAAGGTGCCTTTCCTTAATGTTACTGGGCCATACAGTGTCAGGGTTGACTCATGGCTCTGTGTTAAGTCATAACACCCGGCAGTGATGAGACCATATGGAAGGACATGGGTTGAAACCCAGCTGGACAATTGCAAGGAACTCCTCTTCATGCTGCAGTATCACTTCAAGCCACAAAGTAGGGAACATAAATGAACAGTTATTGATACTGCCATAGTACCATCATTTGTATGAGTGGGAGATGATTAGAGCCACGGTATTATAGGGTAAGACAGAGACAGAGAGCATAGGTTAGGTATCAGGAAAAGAATAATAGGTGTGTATAAAATGTTTAATTAATGAAAGAACAGGCTGAGGGACACCCTTTTCCAAGTCTAGTCACTAATGTCGTTTAGGAAACCTACCGTGTGAAGTCAGGAAGAGTAAAATATTTTCCCCTATGTTTGGGTGTTAACCCTAAGGGAAGGTGCAGTGTTTGTTACTGCTGACTGCAGTGAAGACGGCAGTGTAAAGTGATGTGAGCCGGACTACAGGTAAACCAGTGAAATGTGCACTGAAGCAAGACCTGCCTGTGAAAGCTTAAGCCATCAGCACACCCCACAAATCAAATGCAGAACTGAGAATCAAATCCAAGCATGTGACAAACTGTAAAGTAAATCAAATTTGCATGTCCAAATGAGGAGTAAGGTAACACAAGCAGGTGTCTTCTTAGCAAAATGCTGGGGTGGCACAACAGAACAATTGCTCGCGTGGGACTACACAAGAAAGGGAGAAACTCCATGTTTTCTGCAATGAGGAAGTAACTGTGCTCACACAAATGCCACAGGAATGCACACAAGGGCGCACAGCAGTGCTCAGGGAAAGGATTCCCAAAGAAGGGCCCATACACTGGACTGCACCAACCAAAACCTCATGACCCTGATTTTAGAATGAATGTGAGAAACACTAGCTGAGATGTGCACGCTTCAACTGTGGCTGACTAGTACTAACACTGGACATGTGTGATCATGGAATAAAATATTTTTAACTGTGGTATTTGTGCCATGAAATTATGAAGATGCCAACCTCAAAATAGGGATGTTGGACAATGGAAAACTGATTCCTGTAAGTCTATCAAACGTCACACATAAGTATGAGCCACCAGAAGCAACAGCAGCATCACCCTGATTAGCAGTGCAAGTGTCGTAAGCCAGAGTATCCTGAAAACAGTACACTGTGCACTTAAGCAACAGCTGCTTGTGACTGCTTGAGCTGACTGCACACAAAAAACTAACACAGTACTCAGAATCCAATTTAAGCATATAAAAAACTGAAAGATAAAGCTAATAATTTGCACACCCAAGCGAGTACCAAGGTAACACAAGCAGGTGTGTGTTAGTGTGCTCAGGTCTGAGAAGATTAGCCAAGAATTCCTGTTTCCTAAGCAAGGAATAAATTGCCATGGTCTGAGCGTGTGTGTGCATCTAGGGGTGTGTGTGTGTGGGGTGCACATGCAAGAGAGAGTAGGCAGACATTTGCCCGTGAATTTTGCATCTGCCAGTTACTTACATAGAACATGACTGATTAAAGGGAACCTTCAGTGAATGTGCTCACATGGATGGGAGTCCACAGACATGAACACGCATGCCCGTGTCTGCTCTAAGGATCAGGATCAGGAAATAGAGCAAAGAAAACTTATGATTAGTAAATCATGTCTGTGACACAGAATTATGGAACAGAAATACGGAAAATACAGGTACACGAGAAATATGGAACATACAGGCATCACAAGAAATACGAAACACACAGGTAAAACAAGAAACAGGGCGCATAGAGAATTCAAGAAAATGGTCAGCACTACATGTTAAGCAATGGCTTACTTAAGTCAAAGCCAAAGCATGAAAACCACAACACATGTGAGAATGAGTAATAATTTGAATCTTGTTTTCAGCAGCTGGTTGGAAACAAGGTGATTTCTGCAAATGCATCTTAGGTAACCAATGAATTATTGAGACCATCTGTTTCACCTGTATCCTGTGATCCCAGATTCAGTGAGTGTTTTAGGCATCAGTAACCACAATCTTGACATGCCCATGTAAGCACTGTAACATTAATCTAATGTACCCACACCAATGTTCAGAAACACTAAGTCAGGATCATCTCAGCCATGAAGTAAAACGTAACAGCAAAACCAGCAGCACCGTGAAGCACACACAAACACAGTGCATAAATATATGGGAGCAGCACAGGGGCAATAGCACAAACAAACATTACAAAAGTTAATTACACAAGTTAATAAATGAAAAGATCCAGGCACAGGTTTTGTAGTCTTTTATTAGTCTCCTCGAAACACACCCAGTGATCATGGGTGGGTGGTCCCCGCTCAGGTGAGAGACCACAACCAAACTGTAACAGAAACGTAAAACACCTGACTACCATCTGGTGGTGATAAAACACACACTGCAACAGCACCCCAACCACACAAAGTCCAGCTCCTCCAGGAAGTCCAGAATACAATTCAATGGCCAACATCATAACAGACGTGCAACTGTCTATGAGGCAGTCCTGAGTAAGAATAGGAACCCAGCTAACACCCCTCCATTCACTCACCAGCGGTGATCCTCAGTTACTACTGGAATGCCAAGTAGAGCAACAGAAATGTCCATGCACAGACCACAGACTTGACCATACACACATAACTTGCAGGAGTCTACCCAAAGTGTCTGGTTTCACTGAAAGTTGACAAAAGGCGCAGAGTAAACTGAGAAAAGAAATAAAGGTCTCCCAAGTGTTCGTACTCACAGTGAATGCTCTGACACAAATTGATTATGTGCCTAGAATGGTGTCATGAATGCGCCTTCTCCAGGATCGATGGATGCCCTGAAAACACGGGCCTCCCCAGTTCACTTCCCCTCCCTCACTGGGACTTCATCTCTGGCCCACTTCTAAGGCAGTAAAAAAGGGAGAAAACTCGCAAAGCCACATATTGAGAGAACCAGTCCATAGATGAATCATCCTTCAGGACGAATGCAGTGGCAGACAATCCAAAACACTGACACTGCTGCAACTACTAACACAGTCTCAGTAGAGGATGAAAGCACACTCGGATAATACATGGAAACAGAGGATGGCATGCCACACAAGCAGGGGTGGCAAATCCATACAGGAATGCAACTAGTCTGGACTCCCCAAAAGAAACTCGAGGACTCACTGTGAAAGTAGAAATCCATCAGAAATATTACATATATTTTTGTATACATAGATTGCATATATATATAGAGAGAGAGAAAGAGAGAGAGACCTATTACGTATGTTGACAGTGGTCTTTCAAAGTATGCTTGTCATGGAGCTGCTAAGTCCTGAAAAGCTCTTCAGGGCTCGTCGATTGCCTCGAGCAGGCCCCAGTAACGTCTCTTTCATCCTAGCCCTGAGAATATATTCACGGCTCTTTAGGAGAATGAGACCCATCATTGTTACTGGTATTTGGCATATTAGGTAGGCCACGGGGAGTTTGCCAGACTCTGCCCTGTGGGCAGGCTACATTCGATAGCCTGCAAGTTTGTCCAAAGTAGGAATGAGACAATAAGATGTCATAAAGAAAAGTTCTGATAAGAACGCGGGTTCCGGGATCTGGATTTTATAGTCTCTGAGTCTTGGCCGCTGATGGGATTACACGGCACCAGGGGGCCAGGTGGTGGGTGTGACCCCCGCCTACTGGAATTTGGAGGATCTGGGTGGAAGATGCTCGACTCCAATTTGAGTAGGCTTGGAGGTCTCGGCCCCGGAACCCGCGTGGCTTTGTCCCTCTGCCAGTACCTTCAGGTGTGCGGAGAGTGGTCTCAGCATGGTGGTGGCTGGTCCTGGAGGTCTTCGGCTGCCGGAGCCCTGGTCGGGGCGGGGAGGAAAGCTCGACCCACTCCCCTCCAAGGGGTCCCGGCGAGGGACACCCAGGCGCGGGGGCAAAGACTGCACTGCTCTCGTCCGGGATCTGGATTTTATAGTCTCTGAGTCTTGGCCGCTGATGGGATTACACGGCGCCAGGGGGCCAGGTGGTGGGTGTGACCCCCGCCTACTGGAATTTGGAGGATCTGGGTGGAAGATGCTCGACTCCAATTTGAGTAGGCTTGGAGGTCTCGGCCCCGGAACCCGCGCGGCTTTGTCCCTCTGCCAGTACCTTCAGGTGTGCGGAGAGTGGTCTCAGCATGGTGGTGGCTGGTCCTGGAGGTCTTCGGCTGCCGGAGCCCTGGTCGGGGCGGGGAGGAAAGCTCGACCTGCTCCCCTCCAAGGGGTCCCGGCGAGGGACACCCAGGCGCGGGGGCAAAGACTGCACTGCTCTCGTCCGGGATCTGGATTTTATAGTCTCTGAGTCTTGGCCGCTGATGGGATTACACGGCGCCAGGGGGCCAGGTGGTGGGTGTGACCCCCGCCTACTGGAATTTGGAGGATCTGGGTGGAAGATGCTCGACTCCAATTTGAGTAGGCTTGGAGGTCTCGGCCCCGGAACCCGCGCGGCTTTGTCCCTCTGCCAGTACCTTCAGGTGTGCGGAGAGTGGTCTCAGCATGGTGGTGGCTGGTCCTGAAGGTCTTCGGCTGCCGGAGCCCTGGTCGGGGCGGGGAGGAAAGCTCGACCCGCTCTCCTCCAAGGGGTCCCGGCGAGGGACACCCAGGCGCGGGGGCAAAGACTGCACTGCTCTCGTCCGGGATCTGGATTTTATAGTCTCTGAGTCTTGGCCGCTGATGGGATTACACGGCGCCAGGGGGCCAGGTGGTGGGTGTGACCCCTGCCTACTGGAATTTGGAGGATCTGGATGGAAGATGCTCGACTCCAATTTGAGTAGGCTTGGAGGTCTCTGCCCCGGAACCCGCGTGGCTTTGTCCCTCTGCCAGTACCTTCAGGTGTGCGGAGAGTGGTCTCAGGGCTCACTGTCATAAAATACAGATGGTGCTTCCCAGGAAGCTCCTTGTGGGAAAATGTGATGAATTTTCAGTGCAAGGACAGCTATGTTACACACAGATGACAGCATGCTATCCCTGAAACTTCCTGTGGCCAAACACAGGAAATAAAGCAATGGCGATCATACCCAGGGGGTGAGCTCTGCAGGCTTATGTAGGATAACATTGCCACAGGGAGCTTATGTTTGTTGGTTACGCCCATCACAGTCACTCCCATTTGTCAGTATTTATCTGCAAACTCTTCTCTGTGCTCTCCTCCCCAATCGGCTAATCACCTTTTCTCCCTAATCAGATTCTGTTAGCTTATAAGATCAGATCCTTCTAAGAACACTGAACTTGTAAGTTAAGTCTCTGTATGGACACGAGAAGACAGTTAATGTTATTCTTTTGTAACTTGGGAGTTGATTGACTACAAATAATATTTACTCCTGGGCATCTGCTTTCTTGACTTTGTTGCCCTTAGTTCCTGGCACCTCAAAAGCAGGGTCCCAACGAGGGACTGAATGAACTCAGGGCAAGCGGTGAGCTACCCTGGCATCAAAATGGGCCAGGCCAAAGCGCTACGATATTCAACTATAAGTTGAGGGCATGACCATGGACAAATGCTGTCATGATCCAAAAGTAAGTAACAGCAAGACTAGGACCCTGCTGGGGCTAGGAAGGCTAGCCTGGCCTGAGGACTGTAATATATATATTTTGAATATATAGTGAATTTATTATATATTGAACACATTATTATATATTTATTCTTATTATATATTATGATAATATATTATTATATATTATGTAGTTTTTATTTATATACATTTATATATTATATATTATAATTATTATATATTTATAATTTTGTTATAATTTATTATATATTGTTATATATAATATAACAATATTATATATTGTTATAATTTATTATTATATATTGTTATAATTTATTATATATTAATTATTCAATATTATATATTGAATATATATTACAGAATATATCATGAGATGTCCTCAGAAAGAACCAAACCTTAAGTTTATATCTCTTATTGTGCTCCTACAGAATGACATTGCTTGAAATATTGAAAGTAGATTTACTACAACTATTTAAGTGGATTACTGAGGAAAGAACACACCCTTGTTGGGATCCCACCCTTGAGTGGATCTCCTAGTCATCTGGAGTCATCTCTTTAGATGAGATTTTATCCTTGAGTTAATCTCCTGGAGGAGTGGCCTTACCTCTCTCTGTTGATTTGTTAATGTTCAACCCACATTTGTGTCACCACCCTATGTGATTGCTATATAAACTAAGACTGTAAGATCGGAGGGGGCTCGGGCTCCAGGGGGCAGAGTCAGAGATGAGAGGGGCTCAGGTTTGAGAGAAAGAGAGGGAGAGCAGCGGAAGGGGAGTGAAGATTGTAATAAACTACAATTGTTACCGACCAGCCTGGCCCTCGTTCCTTCCTTCACCCACCTATCACTGTAGGCCTCCCTGGGGTGGGGGAAGAGGCCAGAGACCACTGAATGTGGGTGGCAAGAGAGAGAGAGCACTGTCAGCCTTTTGAAAACACACAAGCAAGTACATGTGCAAGAAACTAAGGCATAAAAAAGCACGTTCTGTGTCTCTAGGCTTGGGTGTGTGCATGTGTGGTTCGTAAATCATTAGCAAATCCATCATGTGTCACACTGACATGTGCCACAAGAGTGCACATACAGGAACACAGCACTGGAGAAAGTATGAAGTAATGGTGCCTGAGACAAGGATGCAGACACGTTTCTGATCTGACACTGTGATAGAGTTGGGCTGTGTAGGTGCGAGGGAAAAGCACCGCCACTATACGCCACATGAGCAGTGATGCTCCGTGTGCGTCTGTCAGAAATCAAAACTTAAAATCTTAAGTTCACTCATCAACATATGCGATTTTAAGTTTTAAATTAAAACTTAAATGCGAGCCACAAAATCTAAATGCACCGATTGCAAAACAAATTCTGAACAAGGCATGCGATACAGACTGTCGGATGTGACATCCAGCTAAGAGCCACCAGAGGTACACAGAGCCATGACATGCAAAGTAAGTGCTGCAGAGCATGGAACATACTGCCATTTTTTCTCAAAGAGAATGAGTCATGACTTACTCTTGTGTCCAACAGCCTGCTAGGTAAATGGTGATTTCTGCAAATGCATCTTATGGGAGGGTTGAATTTGTGAGAGCATCTGTGTTTGCTTACATCCCGGTCCTCTGTTCATGGGGCCCCTAACCCCATAATGTTTCTCTCTTACTTCTGTCTCTTTCTGAAATCCTCACAGTGTTACTGCTTCAAAGCCTTTTCACCTTTGACTGGCCCCAGGCTACTGGCACCAGAAGAGGGACCTCAACAGTAAGGACGGTCTGATACAGACTCTAAGCAGAAAACCCCAATAAGCTGTGAGGACTCTGAAGGAGCGAATCCCTGCTGAAAGAGTGAGTGAAACTCCAAGGGTGAGTGTGTTCTGGGGATTTGTTACTCAGGGTAATAATCAGCCAAAGTACTTCCAAAGACAGGGAGTACCTTCCAGTCCTTTGACAAGACTAAGGTATGTTGCCAGAAGGTTTTAAGAACGTTGAAACCAGGAGGAAAATCAGAGGATTAAAGTTTGCAGTGACATAGGGTTTCTGCACATAGCAGAAACACCACTGTCATAGCAGAAACGCACACAGCTAAAGTGTGGGGCTACTGCTTTAAACGGAAATACAATCTGAACAACTGAGAGTCATGAGGGGAACTTCACGATAAAAGGACGCTGCAACGGTTAAAAGTGTACAGTAATAGTACGTCACAGCAGACTGGACCACTTGGATGGCTTTATATGCGAATAAAGAGTTGAGCAAGACAATGGATACTACAAAAGGACCGTAGGTCATACCCATCGTTTCTCAACAGCAACCTGAGCATCATGACAATTCAAAGTCAGTGAATGACACACACTGGTAACAGTGCCTGGTTCTCTCAAGCTCATTGTGCCCCACCAAAAAACACCTGAAATAAGATCATACAACAATAGAATATGCAAAGCCAACGCAACAGGCAAAGCAATTATGGCAATGCTGCTTAAGGAAGTGCAGACAGGTCCTCTACCTCCTATCATTTCACTCGGAGTCTCAAGAGCTCCACAAGGGGCAGAATTCAACTGTGGGCAAAGAGCTGTACGTGGCTATTCACAGCATCAATGATCAAAGGTGAGTGAATGCAAGACCCTGAGCAGGCGGAGAAAGCGGGATCTACAGAATCTGCACTACAACTCACTCAGCAATGTGAGAATTACACGGAAGTTCTACAGGACAAGAGGAAAAACTTTCAACAAAATCAAAAGGAAAATAAATCCATTTACTCTAGCATGGTTTTGTACTCAAAGCACACATGCACCTACCAGCCCTCAGGGGTAACGCCCAGATCTGGGCTTGGGATTGTGAAGTCAGTGGCAGGGATGAAGTCCCCACCTCCCAAAAGCTGCAGTGTGTGCTGCCTGGACTCTCACTCATTTAAAATCAAGGGTAAAAATACAAAGAAGAAAACACTTCAGCAAGGGGGCACATCCAAGATCCAGAGCAAAGTCTCTGGCACGTAGGTCCCAACCACAGCAAGGTCATGTGCAAGCCTGGGGGTTCCTGACCTTCCCACTCTGTGCTCCCAGTGGCCAAGAGTGCCCTGGGGCTACCATGGGCCCATCTGCAGCACCTGGAGGGAAGCAGAGGTCCCACACTCCTGCCTTAGGAGGCATTTCTGGACCATACCCCAGGTGGTCAATGCCTGACCCTGTGCATATGCTCGGAATTGAACCCCAGTGCTATTCAGAGGACATGTATAAAGGATGAAACTGGGTGGTCTGGAGGCCTATGAGACAACCAGCACCCCGTAATGTGTAGGTCTGGACCCAGAGTACCAGGACTTTAGGGAAAAAAACTAGAGCCCGGCAACTGTTACGCCCTATTGATGCAAATGGTGGATTTCTTAAAATCTAATCCCTTATCATGGTCTATAGTGATGTCAATGAACAACCCAGGAAAGAGCTGTAGGATGTAAATGAACACACACAGAAGACATGCAGCAAGGTTCTGTACACGACACAGGTTTCGCTGTATAAAGAGACACTTCATTCCTGAATCATACTTAGCCAGTGTAAACCTGGAAAAGATTAACCATAGTTGAAGGGGATAAAACTTGTCCACGTGATTTGAAAATGAGCATGTGACACACCTGCGTTGTGTGTGATCGGCGATGACTGAACTGCACAGCGCCTCCACTCAGGCACTCTGGAACAGGAAGCTGACAGTGTTGCGGCAGGAGCAGCCACGTGGGTCTCTGGTGGGACATGATGAGCACCAAGCCACGCATGCATGCCGGGGTTCTGGAGGCTGGCAGGAAAACCTAGGAAACAGGCCCGCAATGGTGGCTGAAAACCCTGGATGGATATGGTCAGGACACACGTGTGTGTAAGGGCTAGAGTGATGTCTGCAAGTGGTCACTGGCATGATGCCCAGCACACTCCATCTCTGTGGATTTCTCCTGGAGCCCTCTTGGGGGGGGTGGTCACCCAGTGCTCTCAGACCTGGATGCTCCTATGACTAAATCGATCGCTGTGCAGAGGCAGAGCGATGTGTGAGGACATGGGACATGCCACCCTGCACCTGACAGTGAGCGCGAGCCACTGTCTCAGAGGGGGGGAGCGACCCTGCAACGCTACAGTCCCTGGCCTGCCACATTCTAAGCCTGTTGCTTCCCACTGACCCTCACTGCAATGCCTTCGATTCATCGCAACTGTGAATTAACTGAGAATGGACGCAGTCTGGGAAGGAGTGCTCCCTTCTGCAGTCCACGGTCTTTCAGAGCTGCTCCCGAGACCCGTAGGCTAGGGCAGGGCAGTGACCGTCTCAGGGTCACCCTGGTCACCACGCCAAAGGGGAGTGAGAGGCCAGCAAGAGTCTTACCTGGAAGCCCAGGCGCTCTGGCCTCATCCTCTGGAGCCTGTCCACAGCTCCCAGTGGACCCTAGTGAAGAAGCATGCACCGAGTCAGGTGAGGCCCGTGTCTGGGGCACACAAGGACACCCCCGGCCCCGGAAGGGAAGCTGGGGACTCCGGAGGCGAGAAGTGTGAGCTGCAGAGGGGACCGGGGTGGGGGGGGATGCTCGGATCTCGGGGCTGGCATCCAACCATCAACAACAGCAACTCACTGTGATCCAATGCAAAAAGTAAAAATTAAAAGCAAAAAAAGAGCTCGATTTAAAAGAATGAAAGGCAGGGGCAGTTCCGGGCAGTGGCGAGGCGGACCGGGCCTCCCTGGGCGCTGAACCAGGTGGGGGCGGGTGTGCCGGGACCCTGCCCCAGCCCTGAGCCTGGCGCCCGCCGGGCCTAGCCACAACCCGTCGGTCCCCGAGGACCAGGCACCCTCCACACACACTGACCCGAGGGGCGCTGGACAGACCCACGGGGCGGGGCCTCCCAGGGCAGCCTCTGGCAACCCGCACGTGTGCGGCTCTTTGCTCTATTTGCTCTTTTCGCAGAGACGCCACCCTGAGCGCCCCAGGCAGCTCCCGGGGAGGCCACGCCCACCCGCAGCTCAGCGGTGAGGCCACGGCCCCAGGAGGAGCAGGGTGAGGCCACGCCCCCAGGCGGCTCAAGGGCGAGGCCATGCCCCCAAGCAGCTCAAGGGTGGGGCCACACCCAAACGAGGCTTACGGGGCCACGCCCCCACGAGGAGGCTCATGGGGGACCACGCCCCGAGGCAGCTCACGGTGAGGCCACGCCCCCAGGAGGAGCAGGGTGAGGCCACGCCCCCAGGTGGCTCAAGGGCGAGGCCATGCCCCCAAGCAGCTCAAGGGTGAGGCCATACCCACACGAGGCTTATGGGGCCATGCCCCCACGAGGAGGCTCATGGGGGACCACGCCCTGAGGCAGCTCACGGTGAGGCCACGCCCCCAGGAGGAGCAGGGTGAGGCCACGCCCCCAGGCGGCTCAAGGGCGAGGCCATGCCCCCAAGCAGCTCAAGGGTGAGGCCACACCCAAACGAGGCTTATGGGGCCACGCCCCCACGTGGAGGCTCATGGGGGACCACGCCCCGAGGCAGCTCACGGGGAGGCCACGCCCCCAGGAGGAGCACGGGTGAGGCCACGCCCCCAGGCGGCTCAAGGGCGAGGCCATGCTCCCAAGCAGCTCAAGGGTGAGGCCACACCCGCACGAGGCTCACAGGGCCACGCCCTCAGAAGGATCACAGGTGAGGCCACACCCCCAGAACGTCAGAGGTGAGACCGGCCATGCCCCCAGGCTGCCGAGGCCACACCCACACGAGGCTCACGGGGGCCATGCCCCCACGAGGCACCCAGGCGAGGCCACGCCCACTGGCGTCTCGCCCCCACACCCCCAGGCCCCCAGGTGGGGGCGGTGGGGGGAACAGTGCCCACCCGCTGAAGGCACCCTGGTCTCTACGCCCCCAGGCCCTTGCAATGGAGACCCTGTGGGCGGTGCTGAGCCTGGCACGTGGGTGACCCAGTTGGGGTGCCAGACGCCCCCTCGGTCCCCAGCCACCGCCGGGGGAGGGGGGAAGATTCGGAGTGGAAGCAGGCCTACCCCTCAACTTGCCAATAGAATAAAGGGGGTGGGCAGGGGGGCTCCCGGACCCCCGTCACACCCCCGCCTCGCTGTCCGTCCCCCGGGCCCTTCCCCCACTCTCCCACCACCTGCGCGCGGTCCCGGTGCTCTGGGCCTGTCGCTAGGACCCCCCCCCACTGCACCGAGAGTCTCCGAGCCCCCAGCCGCAGCCACAGTGCCCCCCTGCGCCCCTCTCCTTATCGCTGCCCAGGCGCCGGAGTCCGGCCTGACCCGAACCTCCACCGGCCGAGCTGGCCCCGAGCCGCCTGCCCATGCCAGGCCCTGGGGATGCGGAGCCCTACCTGGTGCTGGTGCTGGAAAGTCCGAGAGAGCGAGGAAGTCCAAGAGCCGGGAGGAAAAAAGAAGTGGGCCTGGAGGCTGTTTTTTTTCCAGTCGGGCCACCCGCCCCCACAGCCCTCCCAGTCCCACTCTGATTGGCCACGTGTTCCCCGGGCGAGGTTTCCATGGACACACCTGGACACACCTGGCCCACATTAGGGAGCTCTCACTGCCCCCACCCCCGCCTTGGCAACGCTCCTAGCAACGGACTTGCTCGGGGCAGCCCACGGGAACCCTCCAAAAGCCAGCTGGACTGCAGGCGCTGCTCCCCCAGGCGGTGCTCCAACCTGGCCACACCGCCAAGAGACAGTACAATGGGGAGGGGGGTTGCCTTGCACGTATATATATATATTTGGTCATACTGCAACTTGAGCTTGACACACACATACCAGCTAAGTGTTCTGCCACTGGGTCACATCCCTGGCACCTTTGTGCACATGATAAAGAGCACCGGCCATGTGCTCACCGTGGTGGCACTTATTCCAAAACATACACCTCAGAAAGTGTACCGAGAAATAGCTGTGAATAGAAATACTTTTTGCTCGTTAGTGATCCCTTAAAGTGTTAATTATTATTATCTTTATTGAATCACTATGAATTATAGTTACAAAGTTATTCAGTATTAAAGTTTCAGGTTTACAATTTTCCAATTCCAACACCAGCCCCTTCTCCAGGTTCTTCTTCCCTCCTCCAGAGTCCCCAGTGTCCTTCCCACTTGTCAGTCTGCCTCTGTGGCAGGCACTTTCCCCTCCACCATTATTCTAGTGTTCCCTTCCCCAACTTATCCCCCCACCCGTGCTCCACAGTAAGCTTCCTGCTGAAGACCACTTCTCCTGCTCTATGTTTCTCTTGCCTTTGGGCATTTGTTATTCCTGTGAAGTTTCTTTATATCCCGCGTATGAGAGACCATTCTGAGTTGTCCCTCTCCCTCTTACTAACATCACTCAACATGATAACACTCTGATCCATCCACTTAGCAAATTGCCTGACTTCATCTTTTTCTTATGGTTGCGTAGTATTCCGTTGTGTTCTGTGTATGTGCCACAGCTTCTCTATCCAGTCATCTGTTCTTGGACACTTGGGTTGTTTTCAGATTTTGGCTATTATGAATAGTGCTACAGTGAACGCAGGGAGGGGTGCAGATGTCTGTCTTGCATTGTGCTTTGGACCCTTGGGATGTCTTCCAGGGAGTGGAATTGCTGAGTCATATAAACCTTCCATTGCTAGTCTTTTGAGGAATGTCTTTATTGTCTTCCAAAAAGTCTGGTCCTATGGACATTCCCACCGGCAGTGAATGAAGGCTGCTTTCCCCCACATCCTCTTCAATACTAGGTTTTTGTGTTTGTTTGTTTCTTTGTTTGTTTGATGAGTGTCGGTCTTGCTGCTGTAGGTGTGATAGCTCATTGTTTTGATTTACATTGACCTGATTATTGATGATGTAGTGTATTTTTTAAAACATGCATTTTGGCCACATGTATTTCTTCTTTGAGGAACTTCTATTTATTTCTCTTTCTCATTTTTGATAGAATCGGATACATTTTTTCTTGTAGAGTTCTATTAATGCTTTATATGTCCTGGATATTAATCTTTTATCAGATGAGTGATGGGCAAATAATTTCTTAATCTGGGGGCCTTTGTTCTGGTCATTGTTTCCTGTGACGTGCAGAAGCTAATTTTATGTACTCATTTTATATAGTCCCATTTGTTGCAAAAGCACAGTGGGTCGGCCGTTTGCCTTGCACGTGGCCGTCCCTCTCGGAGAACCCGACATGCCACTGAGAGTATCGCTCCCGCATGGCATATCATATTCGATATTCCATAAACAGCACCAACAAGTCTCACAATGCAGACATTACTGGTGCTCACAGGAGGACAGTGCTACAGTGTTACCATTTGTTTATATTTCGTTTCACTTGCTTGGTCAGTGGCATTTCCTTCTTTAAGTTGCCTCTAGCTTCAATGTCGTGGAGAGTTTCTGCCTGTGTTTTCTTTGTCTTATAGATTCAAGTCTGCTATCAAGGTCTTTGATCCATTTTGATTTGATTTTTGTGCATGACAATTGAAAGAGGTCTGAGTGTATTTTTTTTTGCACATGATTGACCAGTTTTCTCAGCACCTTTTTATCAAAGATTAACTGACCATATATATACTCAAGGGTCTGTTTCTGAATTTTCAACCCTATCTCATTGATTTATGGGTCTGTCTTTATTCCAGTACCATGCTGTTTTAATTACTGCTGCTTTGTAGTGCATTTTGAAGTTATGCAATGCCTCCCATCTTCTTTTACCCCCAGGTTTACTTTGGCTCTTGGGCAGGGGTTAGAGAGAGAATAATGGTAATTTTTAAGGCTGACTGTGAGTACTGCGAGGCTTGAACAGAGCTGTATTCCTGAGTCCAAGCACAGCACCGTACTACCCACTTGATTGATATTATCAGGAGTGTCCCCTGAGCGTTGCTTGGGAGGCTTCTCCACCCCCACCTCTCAATATGTAAAATAACATTCTTACCTTCAAGGAATGATTTTATCATTGGGGTAGTGATGTTTTACACACTTTTCACAATAAAAAAGAAAGAATAACCTATGATAGTGTGTGGCTGCAGTAGTGGCTGCGTGATTTTGAAATTCCAATTTTAAACACTTCAATCTGGAGGGATTTCTGCCAAAACCTGCTGGGTTCCGAGATTTGCTCCTGAGTCTCTGGCATCCTGGTCATTAAGCAGCTTGATCAGGAGTCAGAGAGGCCGTTCATGGACGATGACTTGGGGTCTCGTTGGGACGGGGAGGACAGGACTGGCTCCACCCCCATCCTGTGAGGCCCAACAAGTTTTGTCACTGAGGGCCCAAGCCTGACTGTCCAGTGACCTCTGGAGGATGGCGGCCACCTGGCCGCCAGGGGGAACAGGCCAAGGCATGAAACCATGGGCCCAGCACTGCAGGGACCAGACGCCTTTCTGCCAAAAGCCCCTGGGTTTCGAGATCTGTTTCTCAGCCTCTGGGATCATGGCTGTTAAACAGTTCAATCAGGAAGCAGAGAGGCCATGCCTCCAATGATATAGCTGAGCCGGAGGTGGCTTGTGGGTGTGTTTCCCACATACCTAATTTTTGGCCGTTTACTTTCTTGGTAAACTTTGCCCCAAGTTTTTGGGGTCTGGCCAAAGACACAGCAGCAATTTTGGGGTATCTGGAGTCTGAAGGTGCCATCAGGCTGCTGATGCATTCGCCTCACAAGGACAGTGTTTTTCGTTTGTTTGTTTGTTTGTTTGTTTTTAATGTAGGAGTACTGCTATTTATTCAGCCACTGATTAGCTGATAGAATTAGGCTTGAACTCCACCTTACTTTTTTTTGTTTTTCACAATTTTATTTATTTTTCTTCTTATATTTATTTATTGAATCACCGTGGGAAAAGTTACAAAGCTTTCAGATTTAAGTCTCGGTCATGCAATGATCAAACACCTTTCCCTTCACCCTTCACCAGTACTCATTTTTCACCACCAAGAAGCCCACTATACCCCAGCTCCCACCCACCCAATGCCTATGAGGCAGATGATTTCTACTTAACTCTTCTCTACATTGATTGCATTCATTATTTCGACAAAAGATGCACCATGATTGTTTAGAATTTACACCCCAACAATCAGAATGGCTGAAAAGGCATTGTGAAATACGTTGTTTTCTATATAAAATTTGGAGTTCCGGGGCTGGAGAGATAGCATAGCAGGTAGGGCGTTTGCCTTTCACGTTGCCAACCTGGGTTCGAGTCCCAGCATCCATATGGTCCCCTGAGCAATGCCAGGAGTAACTCCTGAGTGCAGAGCCAGGAGTAACCCCTGTGAGTGCAGAGCCAGGAATAACCCTTGTGCATCGCCAGGTGTGACCCAAAAAGCCAAAAAAAAAAAGTTTGGTGTTCCTCCCCTCCAAACACAGGTGTGAGGTGCTGCGTTTCGCTGAGCAAGCAGAAGGAAAGCAGAGAGCTCGGGCTCAGTGGTTGATGCAGATTGCTGGGCCAGGCCGTCGAGCAAGGGAAATTTGGGGATCTCTGGGACCCGTCCTCGGGCCCAGTGCTCTCCGGGGCCCCTAGCTTGGTCGTGTCCTACGAGTTGGGGGCGAGCCTGGCCTTTGTGCTTGCATTGCGTTTGGACGGGCAGGTGGGGTGTTCAGGGCCCAGCTGCTGACACCTGATCCCGCCCTGGCCAGGTGGGAGACAGAGATTGGCGGCTGGCCCCTGAGATGCCCAAGGTAACCAGTCAAGGAGATAACCAGAGTCAATCCCAGTCGAGTTGGGTGATAGGCTGAGATAACGCACCGAGCCGCTGAGGCAGATCCTGTCTGGAGACGCTCGCGCACCTTGATCCCAGGCCGGCCTGGCCTGGCGGGGGGCGGGGGCGAGTGGGCACCAACCAACCTCGGCGTTTCCATGGCTCGGAGCTTCTGGGCCCTTCCGCGTGCTCTGCTGTTGTTTTGTTTTTGGGTCACACCTGGACATGCTCCGGGGTCAGTCCTGACACTGCACTCAGGACTTATTCCTGGAGGTGCTCTGGGGTCCCTATGGGATGCCGGGATTGAACCCTGGTCAGTTGTGTGCAAGGCAAACGCCTTCCCCGCTGTACTAGAGTTCTGGCCCCATGGCCCAAAACTTAAAGAAAAATCCTTGCTGGGGTTGCCCCGTCCCTGGCGCCCTGTCAGCCTCATGGGTCTGCACACGGCTTGTGCAACTGCCTCAAGTGGCCAGTGACAAGGGGCGCCCGCCTGGCCTCCTGCTCCCCAGGGCTGCTCTCTGCCTGGTACTCCCGGCCCTGCAGCCCTCATCTCCTGCCCTGTGTTCGCTCCGCCATTCTATGGTGTCCCCCTCCTCTCTCAGTGGCCCTCCCCCTGGGGTCACCCCCCTTCCTGCGTGGTGCTGGGACAGCAGAGCTGCCGGGTTTGTGCTGGATTTGTGCCAGGTGCACGTGTGACCCCGGGGGCTTGGACTCAGGACCTCATGCTTATGAGGCAGTGCTCAAAACCTCCTCTCGGACATTCCTCCCCTCCAAGCTGAAGGAACGGACTTGACCCATGTTCAGGCTCACACCTCTGCTTCCTGCCGAGTCACTGCCGGCCGCTAGCAGTCCAGGACCCGTGTGCCACGCCTGTGTGAAGCAGGGACGTTCTAGGGCATGAGCCTGCTAGCGTCTTTATCATGGACACATGTGGTCCCATCACAGGATTTAAGGTCACCGTCCAAACACAGGAGCATGGGGGTGAGGGGGTCGGGGCATGTTCAGGCCGGAGACTCTACTGGGCTCACACACGGCTCTGAGTGCTCAAGTCTCAGGGAGACAGTGAGGCTCAAACACATTTTCTTTCGCGCTGTTTTTTTCTTTTTTTTGGCTTTTTGGGTCACACTCAGGGATGCTCAGGAATTACTCCTGGCAGTGCTCAGGACTGGTGATCGAATCTTGGTCAGCCGTGAGCAAGGCAAACCCCTCCCCACTGTGCTCTCACTTCAGCCCCTCCTTTTGCATCTTTTTGTGTTTTTTCAGAATTGATTGACTTCCTCGTAGCGTTTGCTGGCCCTGACGATCTCTGTAGAGTCCCATGTTGCACACTGTGTTTCGTGGGCACCTTGGCATCAAGACTTGGCGCTTGCCTGGTGCATGGCTCACCCCATAGGTCCCCTGAGCACCGCCAGGAGTGACTCCCGAGTGAAGACCCAGGAGTAACCCTGAGCACTGCCGGGTGTCCCAAAAAACAAAGGGAAAGAAAGAAAATAGGTATCCTTGCCCGGAAGGGTAGCCCAGGGCCAAGGAGCCTGCCTTGCCTGTGGCTGACCCCACCCCACCCTGTACGTCACCCCCCCAGGCCCTGCCAGCATGAGCCCCGATGACTGGATCAGAGTCGGCCCTGAGCACGGCCAGGTGTCCCGTCCAGGTGTCCCGTCCTGAGCCCCCAGGTTAGGTCACTCCGCCCTCCCCACCTCCCCACCACTCCCCCGTCCCTGCTCACTCATCCTCGAGGGGACCCGCACTCATTCAGCTTGTGCTCCCATCCGAGCAGGCCAGGCCATACTCCTCTGTACAGCTCTCAGGCCTTAGTGGGCTGGGCCACTCCCTGGCCACGGTGCGGCAGGTGTTGCTCACAGCACTGGGGTCACAGAGAGCAGGGCTGTCAGGGTCGGGCTCAGGGCCTCTGCCCTGTCGCTCTGCCCCTCGCCCCCCACCCCGCCCACAGATTTTGTGGCCCGGCTCCTGAGGAGGGCCCTGGGCACGGTCACTGGGTCCAGGTCCCACTCGGGGGACGCCGAATGACCTCAGTTGGAGATCTGTAACTGCCAAACATTTGTCAAACGTTTTCTGAAACCACTTTCTCAGGGCCCAGGGGTCCAGAAATGGGCCCAGCAGGAACCAGAGGCACAGTGGCCAGCTAGTGCTGGCGTCTGCAGGGCAGCCCTCCGGAGCCTCAGCAAGACCCTGGCATCACAAAGGGTGGCGCCTGCCCCTTTAAGAAGGGCCCATGATGCCCTCCTCCTTGCGGAATTCTCATTCTACTTTGGAACATTCTAGACTCCAAGTGCCATTTTCAGTCTCTGTAGGAGACTGGCACGAGCCTGTTTGGCAGAGCTCAGTTCTTTAAGCTGCGAGTGCAGTGTGACACAGGTGAATCTGAGTCTCTGGGCTTTTTGCCCGCGTGTGGGCGGCTTTTTTCTCTAAAAGTTCTTTAGTGTATGATATTTTTTAATCTTTAGTTCGTTTAAGTTTTTTTAGTAGTTATATATATATTTTTGGGGGGTGGGGGTGGGGTGGGGTGGGGTGGCCATACCTGGCTGCGCCCAGGGGTCACCCTGGCCGGCTAACGTCCCTGTGCTGACGGAGATCGAGCCCAGGACAACTGGATAGAAGGCAAGTGCCCTCCCCACTGTCCTGCCTCTCTGCCCCCTGCGGACTTTTCTATTAAATACGGAATGACTCTGAAGTCAGTGGGCCCTCATGGGGGGCTGATGAGAAGCAGAGGAGAAGATGTCACTCCCCCGGGACTGGCTGGAGTGCTGGCACTGATGAGCGCGATGAGCCCTGCCAGCCCCACAACGCCCACTAGGCCTTCCCAGGGTCTTGGGCCGGAGTGAGGGGTTGCCGTTTTCAGGGAAAGGGAGTTGATCCTCGACCTCCTCAGGCCCCCGGACCTTTGTCCTTATCACAGAAAAGCATTTCAGGAGATGAGCATGAAGCAGGAACATTTTATTTGGAGGCTTTTAGGAAGGGGAAATGAGGGAGGGAGTAACACGCTCGAGAGAGAGTGCGGCTTCTCCAGAGGTGCAGAAAGCCACTGAACACGTTAGGTTGCCTGGTTGCGTTCGGTCCGAAAGTCCACACCTCAGGAGGGGAGAAGCCTGTGACATGACCGACCTCGTAGGCAAGAGCAGTCCCTGGGCTCGGGCACACATGAGCACCCTCCCTTGGTTAAAGGGGGCTAATCTCGGGTTTTCCCCAGGCTGCCCCTGGTGGGAGTTTCTAGCTACCTAGAGTCCGTTGCTAGGGTGGTTGCCAAGGGGGTAGAGTTGAGTGGTCCAAGGTCCTCTTAGAAATTCCTTTACTGGCCTTTGATCCTATTCCCTCGGGGGGTCCAGCCTGCTCTGGGCCTCCTAATGTGGGTTAATTTTGACCAGACCTTGGGTCCCGTGCCCTCAGGTGGTCTTTTGGTGGCCATGAAGCTATTGTTGACTTCCTCGGAGTTCCATTGCCATGATGATGCTTCCCCCATCCACATGTCTGCCTCAGTTCTGTGGGTTAAGAAATGCAGTTAATACTGGCTTGTGGTTATCAAACTTGGGCAGTGTCACAAGGAACGAAGGAAACGCCAAAACCTCCTTCGCTCCCCTTTGGCGCAATTTTTTTTTCTTTTTGGGTCACACCTTTACTCCTGGGTCTGCACTCAGGAATCAGTCCTGGCAGTGCTCAGGGGACCATATGGGATGCTGGGAATCGAACCTGGGTCAGCCACGTGCAAGGCAAACGCCCTACCTACTGTGCTATCGCTCTCCAGCCCCCCTTTGGCGCAGTCTTGCTGGACCCTTTTCCCTGGCAGTTCTCAGCCCATAGAAAAAAGTGTGCCTGTTGCTTGCCTTAGCTTCTGTGTGTAACCCCGGGCCTCTCACACACATACATACGCACACACGCACACACAAGATCAGCCATCACTGCTGAGTCGTCTCCTGGCTAGTCAGTTTCTGGACGGGAAGGTGGTCAGTGACACTCACAGTGCACAGGGACGATTTCTGGCTCCTGAATGTGTTTGGGGGTGATGCCAGGGAGGGCGTGAGGGTCAGCTGCCCGCAGGGCAAGTACCTGTCCCCTCTGCCCTCTGGCCCCGAATCTGCAGTTGTTTGTTTGTCTGTTTGGGACTGAGTTTTTGCGCAGGAATGACACTTGGTGGGCTCAGGGGGCTGTGTGGGAGGCTGGGGGTCGCACTTGGGGTGGCGAGTGTCAGACTGGCAGCTCTCTGGGCTCCGGAAGCTGCTGTGGTCGCTCCCCTGAGACAGACTCTCTCCTCTGCTCTTCAGAGATTTATCCCTGAGAACGAGTGCGCCTCAGAAGGCCCCACAGTGTGCTCAACAGTCAGGGCCTGGTAGTGGCCGCGGCAGCATCTGACCACCTGACCATGAGTCTGCTGAGGCCCAGCGGGCTGAAGGCCCCCACCAAGATCCTCAAGCATGGGAGCTGGGCCCTGAAGGCGCCCTCGGCCAGTAAGTGCGCTCAGCCCGGGCCAGGGGAGACTCATTCCCACCAGGGAACCCCATCCCAAGTCCTCGCGCTGGAAGGACTCCCTGAGCTGTAGGCACGTTCATGGCTCTGGGGACAGCTCTCACACAGGAGTGTCACATTCTGTGACTTTAGTGTCACAGCAACTGGTGTCAGCTGAGGCGACCAACACGCTCCCTCCTAACTGCTAGCCCCCTCACCCGGGCTTGGGGACAGGCTGAGGGAGGTGGACTCACCTGGACTAAAGGGCCTCATTGCCGGCCGTAGCCACAGTACAGTGGGGAGGGCAACTGGCACCCCATGGGACTCTCCAGCCTCAACCTCACATGAGTGACCCTGAGCGCAGAGCCAGAAATAGGCCCTGAGGACTGGCTGGGGTGCTCCCCCCCTAAAAGAAAAAGAAGATGGACCAGTGGACACAGCAGAAATAAGACACTGGGTTGGAGCTTTCGCCTGGCTTGGTCCGTAGCATCACGGGGTGTGTCCAAAGATTCCCCCTCAGCTGCCCAAATATGACTGTGGCCTGGGATGCTGCAATAGGTAGGCACGTCCCCTTCACGGCGGGCCCGGCCAGGCTTTGCCACAAGCAGCCCCCGGCATTGGCTGGGAGAACCCCAAGCACTGCTGGGTGTCCCTCCCCCGCCAACCACACTTTAACTGGACCTGGACAGGCCCTTCCTGACCCTTCTGACCCTTCTGACCCTTTCTGCTGTTCCAGTGGCTGCTCCCGTTGAGAAGTCCGTGCCTGGGGAGAAAACCCCCAGCGCCCCCTCCTCGGAGACGCAGGAGGAGATTGTGGACGACTTCCAGGTGGGGGAACGAGTCTGGGTGAAGGGGAACAAGCCTGGATTCATCCAGTTCCTCGGGGAGACCCAGTTTGCCCCTGGTCAGTGGGCCGGGATCGTCTTGGACGAGCCCATCGGCAAGAACGACGGCTCGGTGGCGGGTGTGCGCTACTTCCAGTGCGAGCCGCTGAAGGGCATCTTCACCCGGCCGTCCAAGCTGAGCAGGAGCTGGCAGGCCGACGATGAGACCAATGACCTGCAGCCAGCGCCTGCTGCCAAGGCCACACCGCCCCTGTCGGCCTCCCGGGCCCCTGCCGCCGCCCCGAAGGCGCCCCAGCCCTCCAAAAAGGAGGCACCGGCCGCCCCTCACATCAGCAACCTGACCAGGACGGCCAGCGAGTCCATCTCCAACCTCTCGGAGGCTGGCTCCCTCAAGAACGGGGAGCAGGAGCTGAAGCTCGGGGACCAGGTGCTGGTGAGTGCCGAGGGCAGCGGTTGCGGGTGGGTGTCCATTCGCCTGTCTGGTCCATCAGCTTTTGCAGACTCGCGGTTTGGGTGGAAGCAAGAGAAGCCGGGACGCCTGGTCCTGCAGTTTCCAGCATGATGGATGCGTGCAGGGATGCTGCCAGTTTTACCAGTTTAGCCAAAACAGGGTGGAGGGGTCATGCCGTGGGGAGGCCACGTGCTTTGCACGCCTCTGACCCGGGCTTTAAGTCTTGGTCCCATGTACAGTCCCCCAAGCACATCCCGTAGTGATCCCTGAGCACCAAACCAGAAGTAAGCCCTGAGCACTCTGACTGTGACTCAAAAAGCAAACCAACGAACAAAGTTGGAAATCGGTTCCATTGCTCTGGTTTCTGATGTTTGCGTTTGGGGCGTCACAGGGCTCATCCCGAGCCGCTCCAGGCCATTCCGTGCGCAAGCCCTGAGCCGTCTCTCCAGACGTGTGTGGTTTGGTGTTTGGGCCACACCTGGCCGTGCTCAGGGCTTCCTCCTGGTGCTGAACTCAGGGATCACTCCTGGTAGGGCTCAGGGGACCATCTGGGGTGTTGGGGATGGACCTTGGGTAGGTCACGGGTAGGGACCCGTCTCCGGAACATTCTCAAGAGTATGTTTTGCTGTCTTGGTTGCTCGATCTTCAGACTCAGCACCTGCTCTTGTGTTTCTCTGAGCAGCTCCTGGAAGACCTTTGGTGGGGGCGAGGGGGCACCCCCGTGAGATGAGTTTCTGGTGGGGGTCACCAAGTCCCTGCACGTGGCATCCTCAGTCCACCCCAAGCCCATTCCTCTGCACAGGTCCCCAAACCAGAGGCGCTTGGCTGTAGACAACTGTTCTCCCCCAGCAGAAGCACTCAGTAACGCTTTCAGAACCCGTGGGAAGCGGCCGGGTAAAGTCCCCTTGGGGACGTCTGAGGCAGACGGCTCTGACCAGACAGACTGGGGACTGGCCCGGAGCCAGTGGCTTCCCAGGGACCACAGGGATGGCCACCGCCCGGCCGGTGTCAGAGCGGTGTCGGCAGGAGAGGAGAGCAGTGAGGGGACCCGCCTGTAGGCGCAGGGTGGCCCGCGGAGGGTCCTGGAGGGTCACGGTCAGCGTTGTGCTTGGCCAAAGAGTAACACGGGGAGGGAATTGGAGCTGGAGGAGACACACGGTTTAAAGACTGTTTGGGGGGCTGGAGCAGTAGTACAGCGGAGAGGGCGTTTGCCTCGCACTCAGCAAACCCGGGTTCCCCGGTATCCCATAGGGTCCCCCAAGCATCGCTGGAATGATTCCTGAATGCAGAGCCAGGAGTCACCCCTGAGCATCGCCAGGTGTGAGCCAAAGACCCAAAGAAGAAAAAAGACTTTTTTTTTTTAACTTGCATTCACAACCGTCCACACCCGGACACAGGGACACCATGTCGTTGGAACAAGGGAGCGGGGACACCGCCACTGGCTCTGCGGTGAATAACTCTGATCAGTTATTCATTTATTGGTGGTGGTGCTCAGGGCTGAGTCCTGGCCCTGTGCTCAGGGACCACATCCGGGCAGGTGTGTGCAAGGCCAACGCCCTGCCCGCTGTGCTGTTCCATCGCTCCATACCTCAGCTAGAGCACGCCTTTAAAAAAATTTTTTGAGGGTTTTTTTCGGGGACCACAACCAGCATAAGGGCTGTTTTCTGAAAGAAGAAGGGGGAAAAAGAAAACCCAAACACTTTATTTGATCTTTTTCCTAATTCAAGGAAGGTTTGCTTGGCGCTCCACGGCCTAACGCAGCTGGGGTCAGGAGGCTGTGGCGAGTGGGGGCTGGCCTCGGGGCACTGAGGCGAAGCTCCCGTGCAGGGCTGGCTCCCTCCCGACTCTCCAAAGGGCCTCCTGCCCTTTGTCCCATTCTTCCCTGCGCACAGGAAGTCTAGGTTCTGCGCCAGTTGGCCCCGATGTTTACTGGACTGACCTCCGAGGAGCCCTTCGAAGGCTCTGACATGGCTGTTCCAGCCTCCAGGCCTGTGGAAGACGGTCCCCTGCCCCCGGCACTCCCTGTCACTGGCAGTGGACAGACTGCCCCCATGCTTGTGCTACTTTGGTTCTCTCTGGAGACTCAGGAACCCTCAGTGGGGTCACTGGAAATGCCCAGCTCTGACCTCAAGTCCCGTCTGTGCTCGCAAGTAGGCAGGGGTCGCAGAGCGGAACAGTCAGTCGCTCTGGTCAGTCTTATGGTGTCTCAGAGCGGGAGGTCACTCTGTCCGTCCTGTGGCGTCTCAGAATCCAACCATGAAGAGTTTCTCTGGGCTGATGTGCGGTGGTTCTCCTGGCCTTGGGAGATCACTAACCCTTCTCTCCAGCTGAGCTCTGACAGAATGCTCTGAGACAGGCTTGCAGCAGTTTTGGGCAGATGATATTTCCAGGATATAATGTCAGGGTCTTGAGAGACTTGACTGGCTTCCAGCTGTGCTGTTCCAGGAGGCTGTTTCCGGGTCAGGGACAGCATGTTCTGTGCCAAATTCTTCACCGATGACCAGCTGTGAGACAGGAACTTTGCAGCCTCTTCTCAGCCCAGGGCCGCCACCCCAGCCACCTGCCTCTTGTTCTTTTATTCCTTGTCACACTCACAGTGCCCAGGGTCCACGCCTGGCCACGGAGACTGTGCCAAGGCCTTTGCAGATGGCACTTCAGGACTCGCAGAGACAGGCCTGGGTGACACTGCTACCCCTCGTGCTGCGAGTGACCCCTGAGCACGTGAACCCAGTCCTGCCCCAGACCCGAAAAAAGAAAACCATGCTCTCGGGCATTATTAGTTGAGGTCTCTCTCTCTCTCTCTCTCTCTCTCTCTCTCTCTCTCTCTCTCTCCCCTTTCTGTTTTGACTTTTTGGTTTTGGGGTCATCCTGACAGTGCTTGTGGGAATATCAGGCTTTGCACTGAGGAATCACTCTTGGCGGGCTAGGGGGACCATCTTGGGTGTTGAGGATTGAACCCAGAGTGGCCGCACACAAAGCAAGTGCCCTTCCCCCGGTGCTCTGGCCCTTTTTGTCAGCATTCCCGTCAGTGTCCAGCGCTGTGATTCTGTTTTGCTCTGCGTCCCGGGGGCCAAGCATCAAGCCAAGGCATAGTGAAGGAGAACTGGAAAATCGAACTCTGCTAAGATATGAGAACAGTCATTTTCCTTTAGCTGGTTTCTGGCTGAATTGTTCTCCAGCGGTGGGGTTGCCAGGGCTCCGCTCCCACACCCGCGGGGCAGCGACCCCCTCGCCACACCAGGTGGCTGGCCTGGGTCAGAGATTCCCTGGGGTGTGGTCAGCCAGGCCACCGGTGACAACGAGTGGGTGTGAACGCCGCTGCCTTGCATGGACACTGAGCAGCAGCGTCTGCTCACGCTGTAGGGGTTGCGGGGGGAAGTGGCACCTTGACCTTTGGGGTTTCTTCCGGAAATCCCTACTCTGAAGCCAGAATGTTCCTTTGCGGGGGTGGGGGCACTGTGCGCAGTCCAGGGTGCCTGACCCTCGTCCCTCCGGCAGGTGGGAGGCGTGAAGGCCGGTGTGGTGCGCTTTCTCGGGGAGACGGACTTCGTCAAGGGGAATTGGTGTGGCGTGGAGCTGGACAAGCCGCTGGGCAAGAACGATGGCGCCGTGGCTAGAACGAGGTGGGTTGTCCTGCCCCCCCAGACAGCCTGGGGCAATGCATGGTGCCCGGGAGGCACTGAGGGGACTGCAGGCCACTTCACTTGGTTCTTAGGCGGGGCCACTTCTGGTGGCACTCGGGGACCCTGCAGGGATGTGGGGACAGCCTGGGGCTCCCACATGCAGCTGTGCTCGGCCCGCAGGAACCCCCCAGGCCTGCTGTCGCCCTTCAGATGCCGGGGAGGCTGCTTGGAATCGCCCCTGGTTTGCGCGGTGGGGGTGGGCGGCGTGCGAGGGAGTGTGTGTGTGAACGTATGAATGTGTGTGCTTCGGAGTCTGGATATGTATGTATGAGGGTGTGTGTATGTGAGCGTGTGAGTGTGGGGCTGTGAGAGTGTTGGTGAGGGCATGAGCATGTGAGTGTTGGTGGGGGTGGGAGCATGTTTGTGAGGGAATGAGAGCATGTCATTGTTGGTTTGAGAGCGTGCAAGTGTTGGTTGGGTGTGCGTGTGTGTGACTGTGGAGCTGTGGGAGTGTGGGAGTGTTTGTTGGGGTTTGAGTGTGAGTGTGTTTTTGTTGGGGTGTGAGTGTTGGTTGGGGTGTGAATGTGTGGGAGTGTGGGAATATCGGTTGGGGTGTGAGTGTGTGTGTTAGTTGGGGTGTGAGTGCGTGAGTGTGGGGCTGTGGGAGGGTATGAGTGCTTGTTGGGGAGTGAGTGTGTGTGAGTGTGAGGCTGTGGAAATGTGGGTGTGTTTGTTGTGCTGTGAGTGTGTGTGTATGTTGGGGGGAGTGTGAGAGTGTGGGAGTGTTGGTTGGGGTGTGAGTGTGTGTGTTTCTTGGGGTGAGTGTGGGAGTGTTTGTTGGGGTGAGAGTGTTTGGGAGTGTTGGTTGGGGTGTAAGTGTGTGTTAGTTGGGGTTTGAGTGTGTGTGAGTGTGGGGCTGTGGGAGCGTATGAGTGTTTGTTGGGGAGTGAGTGTGTGTGAGTGTGGGGCTCTGGAAATGTGGGAGTGTTGGTTGGGGTGTGAGTGTGTGTATTTGTTGGGGTGGAAGTGTGAGAGTGTGGGAGTGTTGGTTGCGATGTGAGTGTGTGTGTTTCTTGGGGTGAGTCTGGGAGTGTTTGTTGGGGTGTGAGTGTGTGTGTTGGGGATTGAGTGTGTAGGAGTGTGGGAGTGTTGGTTGGGGTGTGAGTGTGTTTGTTGTGGTGGAAGTGTGAGAGTGTGGGAGTGTTGGTTGCGATGTGAGTGTGTGTGTTTCTTGGGGTGAGTCTGGGAGTGTTTGTTGGGGTGTGAGTGTGTGTGTGTTGGGGTTTGAGTGTGTAGGAGTGTGGGAGTGTTGGTTGGGGTGTGAGTGTGAGTGTTTGTTGTGGTGGAAGTGTGAGAGTGTGGGAGTGTTGGCTGCGATATGAGTGTGTGTGTTTCTTGGGGTGAGTCTGGGAGTGTTTGTTGGGGTGTGAGTGTGTGTGTTGGGGTTTGAGTGTGTGGGAGTGTTGGTTGGGGTGTGAAAGTGCGGGAGTGTTGGCTGTGGTGTGAGTGTGTGGGAGTGTGGGGCTGTGGGAGCGTGTTAGTCTGTGGGGGTGTGAGACTGTGGGACTCAGTGGACTCCGCAGTCGGCGCCTGTCTCTCTTGCCAAAGGTGTCTTTTGTCCCTCCCCTCCTCGTTGTCCGCAGGTACTTCCAGTGTCAGCCCAAGTGTGGCTTGTTTGTTCGCATTCACAAAGTCACCAAGATCGGCTTCCCCTCCACGATGCCGGCCAAGGCCAAGGCGGCCCCCGCAAGGCGTGTGATGGCCACCACCCCCGCCAGCCTGAAGCGCCGCCCGTCGGCCTCCTCGCTCAGCTCTGTGAGCTCCGTGGCCTCATCCGTGAGCAGCAGGCCCAGCCACACAGTACTAATAAGCAGCCCCCCCCCCTGCACTGTGCGATGCTCAGGCCCCCACAGATTCCCAGGGCCCCAGGGGCGAGAGACGGAACTGGACCGGGTGGGCTGAGCAGCTCCATGTGGCAGGCAAGTGGCTTCCCAGCCACCACCGGTGACAGGAGCAGGGATGGGCCTTTCCTCGGGTGCTCAGGGCTCAGGCCACCTTAGGGATGAAGTGGGGGAGCTGAAGGGGGCATCGGAGGGTCAGAGCGGGACCCAGAGACTCTGGGGAATGCTTGGTGCTTGGCGTTACCTGTTTGCTCTCTCTGTCCCTCCCTGCTCCCTCCTGTCCCTCTGCACCCCTGTCGACATGCAGAGGGGCCTCGACTTCTGTCCATTGCGGGGCTGCAAATCCTAAACACTAAAGTGTGTCCGAATGTGCAAGGGTGTCCTGAGATATTGTCCACAGGGAAACAGGCCCACGATGGAGGAGTGTCCCGGGGGGCTGGCTTTGCTGGGGGCTGCGCTTCCTGCCACCACCTCTGCTCCCTGCATTGACCCTCGATGCGGAAGAGGAGGGAGTTAGTGTGTGTGCAACGGAAGATACAAAACAGATGACACGGGAACGGGAGCCAGGAGGCCACCCGCAGTGGGCACAGGCCTGGGGCCAGTCCTGTCTTGCTCGACCACCACCAGGTTTCCCTGCCCTGCCTCCATCCTCACGTCCGACTCCTCCTTCCCCTCGACTCGCCATTCAGGAGGGGAGCAGACTCAGAAGCCCCTCTCCTTCCCTCGCGAGTCAGCCCATTAGCGGAATTTGGTTTTGTTTTTCTGCTTGACTGTGGGCCACACCCTGCAGTGCTTCAAGGGACCGTTTGCAGTGCTGGGGTTGAGCCGGGACCTCCCACATCCGAGCAAGAGCCCCACGCCTGAGCCGTATCTCCAGCCTCCCCCTGCTGTCTTGTTTTGTTCTGTTCCGGGGTCACACCTGGCAGAGCCCAGGGCTTTCTTCTACCTCTGTGCTCGGGATTATTCCTGGCGGGCCTCCGGGATTGAGCCTGGGCAGCGCTGGGGCTTGGCTCTCCAGCTCTTTGGCCCCTGCATTGCATATCTTTACGCAGGGTGGAGCTCACTCCTACACTGCACATCACCGTTAGCGTCTATGATAGGAATATAGAATGATTCTGTGTGACTTCATGGAAGTATACCTCGACAACATAATTCCATATGTGCACACACAAGCGTTCACACACACACAGAGCCACTCATACATGTACACGTAGTGCATACCGTATATGCACAGGCTTATGGGTATATACACACAGGCACGTACATGCATAAACACAACGCACACATGCACACGGGTTTGTGTAGACATGCCCACAGGAACATATATGCATGCATTCATACATGCACACAGGTCCGTGTGTGCCCTGTGGGAGCCTCCCGGTTCGCGTGTTGGCTGAGTTGCTCTTCTGAGGTACCAGGCTCCCACAGAAGGTCTGGCCTTGCTGGCATGGAGCCTGGGGCCTCACACACCACACACAGGGCAGAGGCTTTGGCATCAACATCCTGAGTTCAGTTC
The DNA here is from genome assembly GCF_029834395.1 of Sorex fumeus. Taxonomy (NCBI): domain Eukaryota; kingdom Metazoa; phylum Chordata; class Mammalia; order Eulipotyphla; family Soricidae; genus Sorex; species Sorex fumeus. Next base: position 3,517,843 of record NW_026606133.1, on the reverse strand, counting down.
GTGGCCCCGACCTTACCCAGCCCCTCAGCACCTGCCTCCCCCCATGCCAAGGGTGCTGCTTTCTCCCTGCTCCGGTGCCTGAACCTCACAGTCTCCATGGTTTGCTTAAAGCCCTTCCCTCCCGTGCTGGTTTCCTCAGGGAGCTGTCTCGGACCCAGGAAGCACGTGCGTCCGGCCTGCACCACCCGCTCAGGCCAGGAGGCTCAGGGAACACCGATGCCCGCCTTTCCTAGTTTTTATTTTTGCTCTTTGGTTTTGGGGCTCACCTGGCAGTGCTCGAGGACTCCAGGCGTGGTGCTTGGGGGCTGCTCCCGGTGGAGGGGGTTTAAGCCCAGGTCTTGGTGGAGACCCCCAAGGCTGTCAAGCTCTTCCCAGCCACCCCTTGAAATCAGAGTTGAGTGCACTTCCCGGCAGCACTGCACATGGCTGGGCCCGAGAGCTCGTGTCCTCCTAGAAATTTTATTTATTTATTATTTATTTTTGGGGCCACACTCAGGGGTGCTCAGGGCTTATTCCTGGCTCTCTGCTCTTGGGGTCACTCCTGACGGTGCTGGATCTTGAACCTCTGCAAGCACCTTCCCCCCCCCCAAAAAAAAAACCCAAACTCTTTGGCCCTGGGGAGAGCATTTAATCTGACCAATATACTTTAAGTGTATTGGGGAGTCACGGCCAGATCCTTACGCAGAGGCAAGGATGAGCCCACTCCCAGGACAGAACCAGGTAGCTCGAGTGCTCGCAGCACGCAAAGCAGCAGTGGACAGCCTGGGCCCTGCTGGGCTCGTCGGTCAGGAGGCATTTGGCAGCAGCTCAGATGATGCGGGGAAACGGCAAGAGACCCTGCGCTGGACCACAGCAGGGCGATGGAACAGGGATGGCCGGGCAGAGGAGCGGACGTCCTCGGCCACCCCCGCCTCAGCCCCTGCCACCTTGTGCCCGAAGAATGAAGACCAGGTCCCACCTTGTCCCCTCCTGCAGGGGCCGTTGTGCCAAGCGGGATCTGGGTCTGCAGAGCGACCACGAGCCCAGGACAGAACGGACAGGACCCCCGGTCCCCGCGGCCCTACAGCCCACTCCCCTCCCCTCCTCACTGTCTTTGCCTCTTCTCTCCTTCCCTTCGTGCTTGGTCTTCCCCTGAGCTGCACTTGCTGTCCTGCTCGCTGGGCGTGAGCCCTCACACATGCTCACCCACCACTTGTTCCTTTATTTCCTGGATTTTGGGCCACACCCCAGCAATGCTCAGGACTTCCTCTGGGCTCTGCGCTCAGGAGTCACTCCTGGTGGGCTCGGGACCCTATGGAGTGGGTACCTGGGATCAAGCTCGGGTCAGCGGCCTGCAAGGCCCCGCCTTCCCCGCAACTTTACCATTCTAGCCTCTCATCCCCCACTTTCGAAGGCAGATGGCACAGGGGTCTTTTATGGGGTCACACCCAGTGACCCTCAGGGGCACGGGGCCATTCCCAGAGACAAGAGTCTCTGGTTACTGCTGTTCAGGCCTGGGGCAGGTGCTGGGGAGAGCGAGGTGAGCTGGAAGGAAGAGGAAGAGAGAAGGGCCAGGCTGCCCTGAGGAGACCCTGACGGACGGACGTGCAAGGCAAGGCTGAAGATGCTGGAGCCGGCCTCAAGCTCAAGCCAAGGGCTCAGCCTTAAGGAAGCTCAGGCCAGAGCGGGCTGTGGAGGGGGCTGCCTCCAGCTCTGCAGAAGAGTCTCTGGATTCCCATGAGGCCCGTCAGTGGAGCCCAGGTCTTGTCCAAGGATCTTCGGGAAGGTTTCAAGACGCTTCTGCTGAGAGTCGCCGGCCCATATGCAAGGATGCAGCGCTGCTCCATGTGCTTTGCCAAGGATAGCCGCGTGCATGCCCGCGTCCGCCACCCCCACCCCCTTCACGTCTCTTTTTCCTTTGCAGTTGCTGGAAACTTCCTCCCGCCGCGCCCACAAGATCTCCGGCACCACCGCCCTCCAGGAGGCGCTGAAGGAGAAGCAGCAGCACATTGAGCAGCTGCTGGCCGAGCGAGACCTGGAGCGGGTGGAGGTGGCCAAGGCCACGAGCCATGTGGGGGAGATAGAGCAGGAGCTGGCCCTGGCCGGGACGGGCACAACCAGGTGACGTCTGTGCAGACGGCAGTGCCAGGTCCGAGAGACACCTGCGGCAGAGGCTGGGCGCGAGCTTGGTGCAGGCGGTGCAGGGAGAGGCCGTGGGTCCCCGTCTGCCGTCGTTGCGGTGGCGTCCACCAAGTGGTTTGATCGCATGCACCTTCTGCTCGCCCCGTGGGGGTTCAGTTAGCGCCGAGTTGTCCCCGCCGGTGCTTTCGTGCTGTGTTTCCCTTCCCGCCTTCCAGAAATGCTGCATCTTAGGTGGGAGACACGTTCAGCATGCCGCGGTGGCAGGTGGTGGTGCCAGCCCACAGAGGGCTGTCGGTGGCGGGCGAGGACACTCATGCGCAGTTGCCTCCACAGCACATCCTGGAGCTGGAGGCCAAGATGGACGAGCTGCGGGCCATGCTGGAAGCGAGCGACTGGGAGAAGGTGGAGCTGCTGAACCAGCTGGAGGAGGAGAAGAGGTGAGGCCGTGCCAGGAGCTGGGGGGCTGCCTCGGGTGGGGTGCTGCTGGCCTTCCAGGGCTGTGAGAACCACAAACCAGCGGGTGCCCAGTCCTGAGAGTGGCCTCATTGGGGGGGATGGGGGGGAGCTCACTGGAGCCCAGCCACCCCCGGCCCTCCCTGCTGTGTCCACGTGGCCTGGTGGTCAGGAGACCTGTGATGGGTGGCCGGGAACTGTCGTATCCAAGTGGGGTCCTGTGGGAGTCCCTGGGGTTAAGTCCTGGGCAGGAGGAAACCCGCAGCACCCATGGGGCACGGCAGCAGACAGGCTGGGCTCAGGCCAGGCTGCAGACAGACGGACACGGGGTGCCGGCCAAGACCGTCTTCTCAGATGGGCTCCTGGCAGTGTGGTGCCCAGGGGCACTGCCAGTGCACGGCTTAGCCTCTCAGCTCCACATGCTGAACTCGCCACGTCCCCTGGGAGCCCCTCCTGCCCCCCCCCGCCGCCCTGGCCCCGAGTCATTTGCTGCTTCTCCCCCAGGGGCTCAGTTGTTGTCCCGATGCGGGGACAGGCGCTGGCTGGGAGGGACTGGCACGCGCACCTGGTCAGTCTTTAACCACCTCTGTTAGCTGCGAGGCAGAAAAGGCTGATATGACACTGTGCCTGGCGTTGGCTCGACAGAGCTTCCTCCTGTAGCCTGCGGGTCCTACCCAGTGCTCGCAGCCGAGGGGACTCGCTGACTTTGTTTTTTTTCTTTTTGGGTCAACCCAGCGATGCTCAGGGGTTACTCCTGCCTCGGCACTCAGGAATTACTCCTGGCATTGCTCAGGTCCGAATTGAACCCGGGTCGGCCACGTGCAAGACAAATGCCCTGCCCGCTGTACTCTCGCTCTGGCCCTCGCTGACTCTCTCAGCCCTCCTGTGTGTGGAGGCGGGGGCTGGGTCAGGCGTGCATCTACAGGATGGTGGCCCTCATGGGGGGCAGCAGTGACGCCCCTCACAACTCTCCCTCTCCCCCACAGGAAAGTGGAGGACCTCCAGTTCCGAGTCGAAGAGGAGTCCATCACCAAAGGCGACCTGGAGGTAAAGCCCGGTCAGGTCAAGAGGCTTGCAGGGTGCAGGCAAGGATGCGGGGTGGCCTGGCCGACCCCGCCGGGACCACTTCTGCTGGAGACTCCGAATCAGACAGGGATACCTGGTGTCATGCACCTGGCAGGGCCCGGCGGAGGCACCTCTGCTCCTTGGGGCCGGAGGCTGCTGTTGATGAGCGTTTTTCTCTCGTTCTGACAGTTGGGTCTACGCCTTTGCCTCAGCTTTGATTTTCAGTCGAGCAGCACAAATCAAATCCTTTAGAACCCCAGTTTTTTGAAGTAGGCAGGGGTCACACCCACCACCTGGCCCCCTGGCGCCGTGTAATCCCATCAGCGGCCAAGACTCAGAGACGATAAAATCCAGATCCCGGAACCACGCGGCCGCGCGACATCTTATCAGAATTTTTGTTTTATGACACCTTATTGTCTCATTCCTATTTTGGACAAACTTGCAGGCTATCGAATGTAGCCTGCCCACAGGGCAGAGTCTGGCAAACTCCCAGTGGCGTACCAAATATGCCAAATACCAGTAACAATGATGGGTCTCATTCTCCTAAATAGCCTTGAATATAATCTCACGGCTAGGATGAAAGAGACGTTACTGGGGCCTGCTCGAGGCAATCGACGAATAACAGGATGATGAAATGAAAAAATTGAAATTCCTTTAAACAAGAAAAAGCAAACAGTCAGTTTGCAAAAGAATAATTTCTATTTCTGCTTCTTTTCCTTCCTGTTTTAAGTTCATGGAAATTTTGTTTTCCCACCAGGAGGTGAAGGCCCTGCAGGCGGCCTCTGAGATGCTCGCCAAGGAGAATGAGTGGGGGAGGACCAAGCTGGACCACGCGAACGAGGAGAACACGGACGTGATCGCCCCGTGGAAGTCCAAGCTGGAGACAGCCATCGCCCCACACCAACAGGCCATGGGCGAGCCGAAGGCGTTCGTGAGCCGGGGCGTGGGTGCCGAGGCGGCCGAGCTGGCCGAGCTCAAGATGCAGATGGAGAGGCTGCAGTTCGAGTACCAGCAGGAGGTGGAGAACTTGAAGGCCCAGCAGGTGGCTGAGCGTGCAGCACACGCCTCTGAGCTGCAGACGCTCAGGTCGCGGCTGGTCAGGATGGCCCAGGAGCAGAAGAACAGCCTGGAGGCCGCGCGGGCCAAGCTCGACCAGACCGAGGACCAGCACCTGGTGGAGATGGAGGACGCCCTGAACAAGCTGCAGGAGGCGGAGACGAAGGTAAACCACCTGGAGGGGTTGCGGGCCATGTTTAGTCAGCAAGCCCAGGCCCTGGCCGACACCACGGCACAGCTGGAGGCCACTCAGGAGAAGCTCTTGCAGCTCGATGGGCTCCGGAAGGCCAGTTCCGAGCTAAATTGGGAATGGGAAGCTCAGGCAGCAGCTCCAGGTGGCTGAGCGGCAGATTCAGGACTGAGAGAATGCAAAGTGGGCCGAGAGCGGCAGGTTGGTACCCGGGCGCCCTCGCCCACTTCCACGCTCGCTCCCTGCATGCTGTGTGTCAGTCTGCTCGCCGCCGTGTTCCGGCTTGGTGCTGACAGGTCTCCCGGTCACGTCCCATGCGGTTCCCTCTGATGGGACTGAGAACGTGTCGGCACGATTCTGGGGCTGTCATTGGTCCCCAGCACCCGGATGCCGTGCTAGCCTTGGCCCCGGCTAATCGGGCCCGTCTGGGGTCTTTCTGAAACTGAGAACTCTTCACAAGGCCAGTGAGAAAACAAGATAGGAGCCCCCAAAGCAAACCTCTGCCCCCCCCCTTGGGCCCCCTGTGTACTCGCCAAGTCCGCCCAGACACTTGGGCTCGAGTCTGGCCGCAGGAGTCTTTCCCTGACCTTGTTGACCACTTGCTCGTGTAACTGGCTTTGCCATCCTGTCCCGAGGCGCCTCAGTTTCCAGCTCGTGCTCAATGCCTCTGAACCTCTGAGCTCCCTCAGGGCTGGTGACGTGGCCCATCTTGGTATTTCTCATTGCCGGCCCCTCCCTGCCTGCAGCACAAGCCCCCGCCCAGCCCTGCAGAGATTTCATCCCTTTCAGTCTCTAAGGGCTGCTTGGGCCAAGTCCGCCTTCCATCATGGCCTCCTGTTGACCGCGGGCATGGACTCTCATGGTAGTCCTGACCCTGGGGAAGGACAAGACAGTGAGATCTGGGCCAAGCCGAGGAAGCTGCAGTTCTCACCAAGGAGCCCGGAGAAATGCCCTTTTCCTCCTATAGGATTGTGGTGGCAGAGACGTGCCCTCCCAGCCTCGCCCGTCCCCCCCTTTCTCCCCCCGCTCCCGGCGCTGGGCGCTTTGTTGGAGAAACTTCTCTGTTGGCCAAGATGGAAGGGATGTGGGATTTGTAGACAGGAGTGACAGACATAACAGAAGGACCCAGAGACCCCCGGGAGTTCCTCTCAGGACTCAGGACTCCTTAGCTGGCATTCCAGAAACACCGGCTGAAACAAACGGAATCAATTCCTAGGACACAGCATGGGATAGTTGAGCCACTTGTTCGCATCAAGATGTAACAAACGTCAAGTTCTGGTGACTGCTGCCTAGTGGATTAGAGGTTCTTCATTTTAAATTTCATATTGAAACACCTCAAACTTTTAAAGTCACAGAAAAGAAACTACAAGAAAGTAAATCTTGGGGGCCAGAGTGATAGTACAGTGGGAAGGGCATTTGCCTTGCACACGGCCTAAGTGAGTTCGATCTCCAGCATCCCATAGGGTCACTGTCATTGTCACTGTCCTCCCTTTGTTCATGGATTAGCTCTAGCAGGCCAAAAAAAAAAAAAGATAAACCTTTTCTTCCCTCCCTCCCCTCCCTTTCTCTTTCTTCCCCGTTTCCTCCCTCCCTCCTTCGTATCCTTAGCCTCCCTCCTCCCTTGCTTACTTCCTTCTTCCTCGCCAAGCCATGCTCTCGGCTCTGGGGTCCTCCCACCTAGTAGTAGCTGGTCTTTTCAGCTTGTGGACCGATCACAGGCTCGCCCAGTGGGGCTGCAGTTCAAATTCGGGCCTGGTGTGTACTCCAGCCCTTTGTGCCGTCTCCCCGCCCCTGGAAAGTCAGTCTTTCTCATAGGCTTTCTTATTTTCTGGTCACTCCAAATGTAGGTCTAGAAAACGCCTCTGTTTGAGTCATTTTCAATAACCACTAGACAGTCATCACCAGAACTGATGGCGCCAAAGCCTTGGCTTCGAGAGCTTCAGGCAATCATGCTCACCTCACTCCTCTTCTTCGGGGTTGTGTTGGGTCATGGGCTTCTCATACGTGTTTTCTGTTTTGTTTTCCCCTTCCTGTTCCTGTTCGTCTTTTTGGTCCATTCACTACATCCTTGTCACTCTGGTAGGCCGATAGCCTGGCCGAGGAGCTGCAGGGGAAGGAGCTAGCGCTCCGTAGTCTTCAGGAGAACTTGAACGAAGTCAGTCGAGTGAAGGAGGCTTTGGAGAAAGAGCTTCGGAGTTTGGTGAGTACCAGGGGAGTCGGACGCTGATCTTTCCCTTGCTGAGGGTAAAGCGAAGCCTCCTCAGGCGAGCTCGGCCTCTATCGCCTCTGAGGCTCATGAGCGTGTCAGCTCGAAAGCCCCAGGGACTGCGCGAGCCCCCATTGGGGCAGCAAAGGTAGGTGCGCTGCTCTGTCTGCGCTGTGCCCTCTGCCTCTGCCTGATCAGTGAGTGGCCAGCGATGCTCCCTGAGTGCCAGGCTCCTTCCTCCCCTCAGCAGCGCCTCAGGCTCCTCTCCCGTGCCCCTGCCCCCTCGGCTCGGTCTCCCCTGGCAGCCGGGAGCACTGGGGGCTCACATCAAGGGGAGGGGGTGAGAGACATGCACTGGGAAGGCCGCTTTTCTGGAACCTTCCAGACACCTTCCTGCACTGGATCAAAGTGTTTTTTCTGGTTTTCTTTTTAGGATTTGTGTGTGTGTGTGTGTGTGTGTGTGTTTGTTTTTGTGTGTGTGTGAGTTCGGGGTAGATTATTTTTGTTTTCTGTGTTTTTTTTGTTCCTGTTGTAGTTCTTGTTGTTTTTTGTCTTTTTTTGTCAGAGTTGGGGACGTTCAGGGGTCACTCCTGGCTCTGCACTCAGGAATTACTACTGACGGTGCATCCCCTATGGGATGCTGGGGATCAAAGGCGGGTCATCCTTGTGCAAGACAAACACCCTCCCCGCTGGGTGATTGCTCTGGCCCTGGGGTGTGTGTATAAATATATTTTTTTTTATGGTGGTTGTGGGGGACTAGTGCCATGCCTGTCAGTCCTTGGAGGCGACTCCTGGCTTTGTGCTCAGGATATTCCTGTTAGTGCCGGGATTCAGACCAGGGCCAAGTGGCCTTACTCAGTGCTCTCTCTCTCCCAGCCCCCAGATGATCACCATGTTTATTGGGGCTCCCCCCAAACTCGGTGGTACTCCTGGCTCAGGGTCTAACCGGCTGGTTGTTCTTGGGCGCCTGGACCCTGTGCCAGCCCTATAGCCCCCAATATCTATGTTCTAAGTGCAAGTTCATTTTCATGAACATTGTGTGTGTGTGCTGGTGAGCAGAGCAGAGTCGCCCGTGTGTGTGCGGGTATGTTTATGTGTTTGTGTGCGTTGTGTGTGTGTGTATGTGTGTGCGCGCGTGTGTGCTGGGGGCAGGCAGGAGGCCTGCGGCTGATGGTGGCCCCCGGCTCCCCGCAGGGGGAGAAGGTGGACGTGAGCCGCAGCCAGTCCCAGGCTCTGCAGGCCGAGCACGCCAAGTCCACCACGGAGAGCCAGGCGCAGCACGAGGAGGCGCTGCAGGCCCTGCAGAAGCTGCGGCTGCAGGCGGAGGAGAAGCTGCAGGCGGTGCAGGCGGAGAACGGGAGTCTGCTGCGGGAGGTGGCCGAGCTGAAGACGCAAGCCGACAAGGCCAAGGTGTGTGGGCGCAGGGCCGCCGTCTCGGGGTCGGGCTCTGTTGGGGGCCTCGGCCTGCAGCCTCAGACACTTCCTCCGCCCGTTGGCGCCTGTGAAAGCCGGAAGGGGTTTGCTCCCGGGGCGCCCGGCAGAGCACATAGAAGCCCAGGGACCCCAGCTTGGGTTGTCCGTTTTGTCTTTAGCTTGCTCAGTAAGTTCAGGCCTTCGTGTTTTCACTTGATTGCTCAAAGGCATTTTTTAGTGTATCAGAGAAATGTTAAGGTTCGAAGCTCAGTGGGGAGAAATAGAGCAGCTAGAATAGTGCAGTGAGAGGGCACTTGCTGTGCACGTGACCCACCGGGGGATCCCCAGCATCCCCCATGGTCCCCCAAGCACCCAGGAGGAAGCCGTGACCTCTGCCGAGTGTGAACCCCAAAACAAAAAGGAAAATAATGTACACACACATATATGTGTGTACATACATAACATGTACATATGTGTACATCTTTATATCCATATAATAAGTGTATTTTAATTCATATGTACATATTTTGATGCATTTTTAGTTTTCCACGCTTGGTCCCATGTATAGTTTATACATATATGTGTATGCCTATACATATATGTGCTTGTATATATATGTGTGTGTATACATATCTATAAGCCAATGCAAAGAAAACGGAAGCGAGCTTACATCAGAGGAAACCAGGGCTGCTGAGTGGCGGCCATGGCCCGCATGTGTGTTGGTGCCCAGCCTCTTTCCACCACGCACCAGAGCCAGGGCTACATCTCCTCTCTGGACCACCTGCACAGCCCAGTTCTGTGGCCAGCAGCCTCGTGTACATGCTCAGGTCAGCCCCATTCCGGTAACCTGACCGTCAGCGGTCAGCTGCCCAGCGCACACCAGTAGCCTGCTGCAGCTCATGGCTGCTGAGCTGGACAGAGAAGATAGCCCTTGCTGCAGAAAGTTCTGGAAAGTACATGGCGGTTAAACTATGGTGTGCATTGAGACTCAGAAAAGAAAACGCACAACCCATTGCTGACGGGCAGGGAGAGCAGGTGAGGGAGACCCTGGTCCGTGTGCGGCCACTCCTCCTGGAGCCTCGGGGCCCCTCCCGAATTACTGCAAACACTGCCTCCCATTGTTCATCGATTTGCTCGAGCGGAGCCACTAATGTCTCCATTTTGAGACTTGTTGTTACTGTGTTTGGCAAGCAAAACCTGTTGGCTTCAGTCTCCAAAGCTTGGTGGATTAGTCTGGATTTTCTATAAAGTGTATAACTTTTGGGACTAAGTCCATTTCCTGCCTCTGTTTGTCCCTGTGAAAATCGTTTGACCAGCAGTGGTTGCTTTTGCCTTCCCCTTCTGCACAAAGTTCAAAAACAAAATACTTTTTGTAGTTCTCTGAATTGTACTGAAAACTAGTTTTTTAATGCATCCCTTCTATGACAGGGATGGATTTTATAATAGAATAATTGAAGTGGGGGGAAAAAATCTTATGCCCCAACGTCAAGATCCAACTGTACTTAAACCTTCCGGGGAGCTGTCAGGAATAATTTAAGACGGCATTTCAAAAATAAAATGGCTGATAGTAAGAATGGGTAGTGCTGCCTTGTACTCGGCCAACCCGGGTTGATCCCCAGCATCCCGTATGGTCCTCCGGCCCTACCAGCAGTGATCCCTGAGCACAGAACCCTGAGCGAGCCCAGAACACCTCCAGGTGTGGGGCCCCCATCCACAAAAAAGGCAGGTAGATATGTTGACCCTGTGAAGCTGTTTCAGCCTCTCCATCCTGCGTGTGTGTGTGCGTGTGTGTGTGAGTGTGTGTGAGTGTGTGCGCGCGCATATACATGCGTGTGCAGGTAAGACTACTCTGCCATTTTCATTTCTGGTATTTAGGCCACATTAAGTGCTTGGCTTGCTTGTGCCTGCTTGATCTCATTCTTGTTTCCATTCTTCCCCGCTTTTGTTTCTGTAGTCATTAACTTCCCTAATAACATCAGAGGAAATTGAGCTGATGTCGGAGGATCGCAGGGCCCTGAGGTCAGAGAATCAATTGCTGGCGAAGGAGAAGCTCTCTCTGAAGTCAGAGAGAGAGTCATTGCTATTGAAGTTGAAGGAAGCGGAGGCCAAAAACTCTTTGCTGCGGGAAGAGCAGAGGAAGCTCTGGCTGTTGAACCAAGCGATTCTTTTCGATAAAGAGAAGGTCATCGAGGCCAGGCGGGCCGCAGAGAAGCTCTGGCAGGAGGAGCGGCTCGGCCGAGAAGCCCTCGAGGCGGAGAAAGAGAAAGTGCTGGAAGAGGGCAGGGCGGTGCAGGAGGAGCTCCAGAGGGTGCGCGCGGAGAACGACGCCCTGCAGGTCGCCAAGGTGGGGCTGCAGGCCCTGGTGGAGGAGCTGCAGATGAGCAAGAGCGGCCTGGTGGCCGAGTGTAAGAAGGGCCTGGAGGAGAGGGGCCAGCTGGAGGAGCATGCGAAGAAGCTGGTTCTGGAGAACCTATCCCTGGCCAAAGACAAGGACAACATCATCCAGAAGCTGCAGTGCTCCTATGAGGAGCTGGCTCGGGATCAGAAGTCGCTGGTGCAAGAGATCGAGGAGCTCACGGCCGAGAAGAAGTCGGCCCTCGAGAAGCAGTCGGCCCTCGAGGCGGCGCTGCAGGAGGCCCGGGACGCGGCCCGCAGCCTGGAGAAGACACACGCCAGCGTGCTGCAGGCCAAGGAGGCGCTTGACGCCGAGCGGCAGGAGGAGTGCCGGCGGCTGGCGGAGGACGGACTCGCGGCACAGCAGGCCCTGGTGCAGGAGCGGGAGGCCCGCGCCCAGGAGACCCAGGCGGCCGCCCACGAGGCCAGCCAGCTGCGAGGCCGCCTGGCGCTGCTGGAGCAGGAGGTGGAGGAGCTGCGGGCGCGTGCCCAGGGGCTGCAGGCCGAGCACCTGGACCTGGTGGAGGAGAAGGCGCGGTCAGACCAGAAGGTGGCCGAGATCCTGCGGGAGAAGGAGCAGCTGGCCGGCAGTTACTTCCTCCTCCAGACGGAGGTCAGTCGGCTGGCCCAGACCAGCAGCCACGTCTCGGCCAACCTTCTGGAGGCCCAGAAGGAGAACCGCCTGCTGAGGAAGGACAAGATCAGGCTCGCCGTTAAAATCAGAGAGCTCGAGACGCTGCCGTCATTTACGGTAAAGTGGAGCAGGCCCGACCCCCGTTGGCCCCGGGCACCCCCTTGTAGCAGTTAAGAGGATTGCTCTTCGTCGGCACAAGGAGCAGTGGATCCCCACGGAACCCATGTGTCACGGGCTGTTTGCTGCGGGCGCAGGGACAGCTCGTCACCACGTGCCTGCTGACCTCTAGGACAAGGCATAAGCTGTGAATAAAACCAAAAAGAACAGTATGTTCATATCCGGGGGGAGTTCTCACGGAAGATTGCACTGTGGCTCTTCAAGACGTAAGGGAAGTCATAAGAGAGGCACTAAGTTGTAAAGTAAAGCGGTGTCTTCCGGGGGGACTTTGAGCGGTTGCCCTGAGTCTGCTCACTTGGGACTCAGGGGTGCCCTGTGCCACCAGCAGTGTGCCCGGTGCAGGGCAGCCTGGACTCGAGGGTGCCTGGTGCCGGGCAGGTGTTCTCTCTTCCCAGCTGACTCAGGGTTTGCCTTTCTCCCACTCCCACACCTGTGCTCACGGCTCACATCTCCTCTCCTTCCTTTCCCCCATCCCCCCAACGCTTTCCAACCAGGCCTGCTTAGCTATCCGCTCATGTCATTTTTATTCTGTGTGAGGAATGGAGGCTCTTGGGAGCACTAGGCTGTTTCAGGGCATCAGTCTTGCTGCTGAGCGGTTTAGACGTGAGTCCCTGCGGGGTGAGCGGCGCCCAGCGGGGGCCGGAACCACTGTGGCAGGTTTGTGTGGCGTTTTGCGCTGTGCTCTGCCACTGTGGCCAACCCCTCCCTGGCCCACACCCCCCCGCGTGGCTCAACGAGGTTTCTCTCTCCAGGCTGTGCAGACAGCGGAAGATGCCAGGCATTTTATGGAACAACTGTCCCAAGAGAAGACAGAGACCCTGGCCTCCCTGGAGGACACCAGGAACACCAATGCAAACTTGCAGAATGAGGTGGGTGATGGTGGTGACCAGGGCGTGTAGGCCCGGCCTCAGCCTTGAGAGAAACCATATCCTGGGCCAGAGTGATAGCACAGCGGGGAGGGCGTTTGACTTACACACGCCAGACCCAGGTTCAATCCCCGGCATCCCATATGGTCCCCTGAGCACCGCCAGGAGTAATTGGTCCCTGGTTCTTGCATGGGACAGGAGGGGAAGTGTACCCCTGCGTGACCCCTGTATAACCCCTGGGGAGGTGCTGCGCGGAGTGACCACATAGGATCCGGGGGACATGGGGCGGCCTGGCGAGATCACTGAACAGCTGACCACTCCCAGACTGCTCGGAGGAGCAATGAGCCCGGCAGGGACTGGACACCCCAGTTAGCTCGCCCAGAGCCTGGGCCGGGACAGGAAGAGAAGCCACATGTGTTGACATACGCAGCGTCTCAAGGCTCTTTGATGACCGTGAGAAGGCCAGCCACTGCCCTCTGACCACACAGCCCCACTTTCCTGGGCTCGAGTGACTGCTGACGGCCTGGACTGCTCCTCCCTCGCCAGGAGTGATCCCTGAGAACAGAGCCAGGGCTTAGTCCCCACCCCACCAAACAAACCAAACTGACTACCCACAAAGGTTATAGATAAGCATGTATACATACACAGACATGTACATATGTATATATGCGTGTATGCTTCAAAAGAGTCAGGGAATATCTACCATTTAAAATATCCGAGAATGGGGCCGGAGCTATAGCACAGCAGGTAGGGTGTTTGCCTTGCACATGGCCAACCCAGGTTCCATCCCCGGCATCCCATATGGTCCCCGAAGCACAGCCAGGAGAAATTCCGGAGTGCAGATCCAGGAGTCACTCCTGAGCAACGCCCGGTTGTGACCCCAAAATCCCCCCTCCCAAATTAATTGATTAATTAAAATAACAGAAGCCAAAAAGAAGGAAGCTGAGGAAGAAGGGACTGTGCTCACCTGGCACCCGTGAGAACCAGGGCCCGGGCACCTGCTGCCAGAACCCCACCCCCACACGCTCCCAGCACAAGAGGTGATGCTTAAGGAGTGAAAGGCCCCATGGACAAGGACACATCCCTTCAGTCAAGGGGACACGTCCTTGCCAGAGCCGAGAAGCCAGACCCCTCCACTGCCCTTACTCCTGCTGCTCTCCCAGAACCTGGGCTTCGGGCTCCCATAAAATTGGCAAATCTTCACTTTGCCAGAGTCGAACACCACTTTGGAGGGCCTCCTTCCCATCAGGAAGGTCCGGTCGCAAACGGAAACGTCCACCAACATGTGGCTGTCCCGGCCACCTTGCGCATGCTCTGGGCGCAGAGCTGGGGAGTCTGGTCCTCTGGGCCGCCTTCCTGCTTCTTGCTCCTGTCGAGGGAGACAGCTGGGTGGGGTCCTCTGGGGTGTGCACACTTGGCTGCAGACCCCAGTGCCCGCACCTACCATCAGCAGGCTCAGGTCTGGCCTGCGGCAGGAGTCAGCCTTGGGGCCTCCTTGATGTCTCTCCTTCCCCAACCCTCTTCCATCACACCCGGGCCTGCAGCGCTTTATAGTTTGAATCGTCTCTGAGGAAGGGGACCATCTGGGTCCCCGTGCCCTGTGGAGTTCCCGCACATCCTTACTTCCTCACTTCCTGCACTTCTGTACTTAACAGCCGGTGGCCCTGGACGGCACATGTGGGCTGAAGTGAACTTTACATGTGGGCTGTGGACGTGGACCCTGCATGGGCTTGTTGGGAACTGAACATTTCCATGTTTTTTTTTTGTTTTTTTTTTCAGCTGGAGGAAGAGAGATCTGTGTTTCTTGGCTCCAGTGTGGGGGGGCCTGGGCACTCTCAGAGACTCCTCATCAGAACTTGCCCTGAGGGAGAAAAAGAATCAGTCTGTTTTTCTGGTTTTCTTTCTTCTTTCTTTGGGGGCCACACCTGGCGATACTGCGGACTTCCTCCTGGCTCTGCACTCAGGAATCACTCCTGGCTGCTCTCCGCTGGCACCTGTGGGATGCCAGGGATCAAACCTGGATTGGCTGCGTGCGAGGCAAGCACCTTTCCCGCTGTGCCACTCAGACACAAACCTGCCAGTTTTTAAGTGAAACGTGAAGGTTTGTGCCTACAGTCATGCTTGCTTTTGTAAAGTGGGATTTTTCCCCCCCGTGGATTTTAAAGGAGTCAGTCTGTCTTTGTAGGAGAGGGAAGGCCCTCTTGACTCCCCCATGTGGACCCGAGCCACGCCCATCTCCGCCCGGGCCACGCCCACAGGGCCGAGCCACGCCCATCTCTCTGAACCACGCCCACATTGGCCTGAGCCACGCCCACCCCAAGGGGCCAGGGTGGGACAGCCGGGGCTGGGCGGAACCAAGAGACGGGGCCCCGAAAGAGGCACGGGGTCCCGGCCGCTTCAGGCTTCCGGAGGAGGCGTGACGTCACGATGTTCACTTGACCCGCGTGTCACGTGGCGGCGGGGCTGGGCGGCGCCGAGGCCGCAGCTGTCCTCCGCGCGGGAGACCCTGGACTCCCTGCGCGATTCCCGGGCGAGTGCGCGGGCAGCGAGGGGAGGGCCGGGCGGGCGGCGGCCTCTGGAGCCGGGGGCGCCCCCAGTGCAGGCCGAGCGAGGGGGCATTGCGCTCCTGCCCTGCGGCCTGGCCCTGGGAGGGAAAACGGGGCGACTCGAGCCGAGCGCAGCCCCGCGTCCAGGCCCTCCCCGCTGTCCTGCGTGCGGGTGTCGCGGCCTGCGACCCTGGAGCCACTTTCCCAGCTGCCTGCTCCTCCAGGGTGTCCTTGGCAGTTCACCCGCGGGGTCCATGACCCCAGTCTGACCCCAGGACCCTGCAGACACACTCTTTGTGGAGGACAGTGATTGCTTCCGAGGCCAGTCGCGCCCCTTGCCCTGATGCTGTTTTTCTTCAGGCCACGGAAGATGAGTGTGTCAGCTGTTGCTAACTGCAAGCTTTGTTTGTCCGGAGTTTGCAAATGACTGTTGTTTGCTGCTGGCCGTTATTGAAATTCCTTTCACTCAAATAACGGGATGCTTCTCCCTCCCGCAGGCAATAGTTTGGGATGAGTATCTCACAGGACCGTTTGGCGTTCGCCTTACAAGCGGCCAACGTGGCCGACCCGAGTTCGATTCCTCCGCCCTCTCGGAGAGCCCGGCAAGCTACCGAGAGTATTCGATATGCCAGACACAGTAACAACAAAGTCTCCAATGGAGACGTTACTGGGCCCGCTCGAGCAAATCGATGATCAAAGGGAGGGCCTTTACTTACTTACTTACTTACACTTCTAAAGGTAAAAGGGTTTTGGTTATTATTATTTTTTTTGAAACTGTCCTTCTGGACTCTAGCAAGAGTAATATGATGTTCCACTTCTGGAGTAACTGGTGTGCAGAGCTGTCTGGTTTTTAGAATCACTGACGCTGTTATGAGTGACAAATGTTTTATCTTCTGTGGACCTTTTGTTTATTTATTTGAAGGAAAAAAACTTTTATTTTGTAACTTTTAGGAAGAGGACGAGCGGAGAGAGAGAGAAACATTTCAAGAGAGACCACGGGCTTCTCCAAAGGCAGAGAGAGCCCCTACACACATCCCAAGATTAGACAGGAAAGCAAAAAAGCCCCCATCTCAAGGAGAGCT
Organism: Sorex fumeus; assembly: GCF_029834395.1. Classification (NCBI taxonomy): domain Eukaryota; kingdom Metazoa; phylum Chordata; class Mammalia; order Eulipotyphla; family Soricidae; genus Sorex; species Sorex fumeus. The sequence continues at coordinate 3,501,640 of NW_026606133.1, read as the reverse complement.
GCGGGCACCGCATTGGCTCGGCTACATGGGCACAGGCAGCTCAGGGGCTCGGGCAGCATCGGAGCCTTCAGTGGACCTTTCAAGGGTGGGTGTGCTCCCCCCTCTTCTCCTCGACGGAGCGGCATGTCTTCTGATTGTTACGTAATGTGGCTCAAAGTTTTTCAGACACAGGATTGGTTACTTCAGCCTGAATTTATACACCTGGCTTTGGGGAATCTAAATTTTTATACTAAAGTGGTTTTTAATTTTACTGGGGGGCTCGTGCCAGGCAGTGCTCAGGACTTACTCCTGGCTTTGCACTCAGGATCACTCCTGGCAGTGCTCAGTGGACAGTATGGGGTGCTGGGGATAGAACCCCAGGTCAGCTGAATGCAAAGCAAGCACCTTCCCCGCTCTACTTTCTCCCTGGCCCTGGGTCTCCTGAGCACTGCCCCAGGGCACCTCCTGGTGGTGATTCTTAGCAGTTCGATGATGCTTGGCGCTGTGGTGGCAGGGGTCGCCCAGGCCACTCCAGTGGCCTCTCCAGGGATGCACATGGCAATGCTAGAGACCCTTGTGGTGCCAGGGGGCGAAGTTGGCAGTCATGTGTCAGGCATGTACCTTAACCCCTGCACTCTCCAACTCAACACTAAACTATACTGTGCTTTGGAGTGGGAGTGTTACAACACCTGAGTTTTTGTTGTTGGTCTGTTTTGTTTGGGCCACCCCTGGCAGTGCTCAGGCTTACCCCTGGCTCTGCACTCACGATTGACTCTTGGTGGTGTTTGGGGACGGTGTGGGAGACCAGCAATCCAACCCAGGTTGGCTGCCTGCAGTGATGCCCAAGTTTGGGTCGGCTGGTAAGTTTTAGGGGTTCTGTTCACCATTTGTATGTGTGCTTTCCTAGGAACATGAGGTGGAGAAAATGTTCACACTCAAAGGAAGCCTCTTGCCAGCAGCCGATGTCAAGAATATCAATTTTTTCGTCAGACCCCGGCTAGAACTGATGGATATAATGGCTGAAAATGTGCTTAGGTATCTCAGAGCTGATGCTGGGTCCATACGGAATCATTCCTCTAGTGGTTTGAGTGCTCATCAGGACACCTTTGCTTGCCAGCGCTTTAGGAAGTGGATCTTTGGACAGATGTGAGAGTGTGTCGGAGGAGAATGGGGGGTCAGGAGCAGGATACTCTGCAGTCAGCCAAGGATAGATCCTCGGAACCCAGTGCGGTCCCCAAGTCTTCTGGGAGTGACTTCTGAGTGCATAGCCAGGAGTTATCCCTGAGCACCTGCCGGGGTGGCCCAAAAACTATAAATAGAGAATGGGAAATTTTGTGTATTGGGGGTAGGGGAGGCAGGGCTAACCACATAAACCCCCTCTCTCAGGACAGTAGAAAGCTGCGTCCTGTCTCAGTAGAAGGACCCAAATTTCTTTATAAAAAGAAAAGTAGCTAGGGCTGGAGCAATAGCACAGCGGATAGGTGTTTGCCTTGCATGCAGCCAATCCGGGTTCGATTCCCAGCATCCCCTATGGTCCCCTGAGCACTGCCAGGGGTAATTCCTGAGCACAGAGCTGGGAGTAACCCCTGTGCATTACCGGGTGTGACCCAAAAAGCAAAAAAAAAAATACAGCTTTTCAAGTACTGAATACCATTGTTGGGGTCGGGAGTTCCCTAGCCTTGGGAGGCACGAGAGACCAGACAGACAACGTTCCTGCAAGAATTCAAGCGGGGTTTTATTCAGACCAGCATGCTGGGGCTCCATAGCATACCCAAGAACGGGCAGAGGCTGGGAGCCTCGAACTCAGAAGCAGGTAATCTTTTATACAGTTTGAGAACAAAGACCACATATTATCAATACTTGTTATTTTGCACATATTTTGCCAATACGTGGTTTTCTGGGTTCCTTGCAGTTTTTCTTGGAGTATCTCACCCAAACTTCTTGACCTGGTCACATAGTTTCAGTTTCCAGGATGGTCAAAACATTCTACCTATCTTTAAATAGTTATGTCTTATTCTAGCCCATACCTTACACATCTACTGGGTTCAATCCAATTTTGCAACCTCAAGACTGCTGAACTGTTTACAGAAAGCAATTTTGCAAGTTAATTAACTCCTTCCTAGCCTTCCTAGCTCCTTTCACCATATGCTCAAATTTTATAAGCAAAGTCAGGAGAAACTGATTAAAATTTAATGCTGCAGTATCTATGGAGGAAGTGCACCAGCCCAGTCTGCATTGCGTTTGATCAATGTGGCCCCTAAGGCCTTAAAAGCATGGGGGCTATTTGCGCGAGATCGGGCACGGTGTGGAGCAACCTTTTATTTTCCTAGAGACAAGCCAACACATTGCTTGATTAAATGAAAGCATGTTTTTTCTGCAAGAAACAGATGTCCGTTGCAATAACCCTGAGAGGTTTTTTTTTTCTTTTCTTTTTGTGTGATACCCGGCAATGCACATGGGTTACTCCTGGCTCTGTACTCAGGAATTACCCCCGGTGGTGCTCAAGGGACCATATGGGATGCTGGGAACTGGGAATCAAGCCCGGGTCGGTTGTGTGCAAGGCAAACGCCATACCTGCATCAAAAAGCATCAAAATCAAGAGAGCAAGAAAACTAGAATCTTGGGCCGAGTCAGTGGTGGGGGGTAGCTCATAAGCGTCTCTTTAGAGCCCACTGTGTGCCAGGCACAGGTGGGGCCCTGGGGAGCAGTCCTCGCCTCGGGGCCTCGGGCCAATGCACTGTCCTTCTCTTGCAGTGAAGACAGACGTGGCCCCACAAGAGATTTCCACATTGTGTTTGTGCCCCGGCGTAGCCTGCTGTGTGAGCAGCGGCTGAAGGACCGGGGCGTCCTGGGCTCCTTCATCCACAGAGGAGTACAGCCTGGACCTCATTCCCTTCGACGGGGACCTTCTCTCCATGGAGTCGGAGGGCGCCTTCCGAGTAAGTTCAGTGTTTGCCCTTTGAACTTGACGCTCGTTTCTGCCTCGTTTGTGATGGTGACACTGACACTGGCATTTCAGTAACTCCTGGAAGCCTCCAGTTTCTTCCTTTTGGGGAGAGACGGGAGTTGGGCCACACCCAGCAGTGCTCAAGGTTTACTCCTGGTTCTGTGCTCAAGGATCACCCCTGCCCATGCTCGGGGACCAAATGTGCTGCCGGGGATAGAACCCAGGTTGGCTGCGTGCAAGACCAGCGCCTTCCCCTGTGCTGTCTCTCGGGCCGCTGCTCCTCTTGCTTATGGAGACCCTCCTGTTTCAACAAATTGGCTTAAAATTGTTAATGCCCTTACTGAATTCTCAAAAATCAACTGTCCTTAAATGTGTTTATTTCTGGTGTTTCTCTGCTGCTGGTCGATGTTTGTCCTTGTGTCCGTCCCACCCTGACTTGACTGTGGCTGGGGAGGAAGCTTCGAGAGTGGAAGGCAGGGCCGCTCTAGCCAGAAATAGTCAAGTCTGTCACTGCGTTTTTCCAGTTAGCCATTTGTGAGGGATTTTGTTTTCGTGACTGCCTTTCCTCTTGATTGAGTCTTGGCAAGACCTGAAGACTCTAATCTTACATTCTCATTTTCTAGAAATACAATTGCCTACATTTTTCATTCAAACTCTTGCGGTTCTGCAGTGTGACCTCAGGGCTGGGCGCAGGGTGTGCGGGAAATTCTGTTTCTCCCACACGCCCGTCCCAGCCTGATTCCTATTGGTTATTTTCAGCACATATTTATTTGTTTGCTTTGCTTTGGTTTTTGCTTGGGGCCTCACCTGGTGATGCTCAGGGATTACTCTTGGGGGTCCTCAGGGGTCCATATTTGACTCTTTGATGCCAGGGAAGCACCTTCGCACTGAGCTATCTATCTGGCCCCCCGGACTATTTCTTTTTTAAATGTTGTCTTTTTCTGAAAAGTGGTTTTTTGTTTGCAAATATGATTTTATATGTTTTGTTTATTATCTTTATGACAGGGAGCACTTCTGAAAAAATTCTCTTTAAAAGTGTCAGCTTGGCTCTTAGGGGCGCCCGGGCCAGAACTCTGGCTCTTTCTTCTGTGGGGTGAGATTTCTCCATGCTTAGTCCCTTAAGAGAATCTGTAGACCCAAAAGCATTGATTTATGTGAGTTTTCAACTGTTGGAGTACACGGAGCTTAGGTTTATCAGGTTGCACCCATCACAGTGCTCCCGAGTCACTCCCATTACTTTGTCTGTCTGTAACCACTTCCATGCTCTCTTCCCCAACCAATTTGTAAGGTCTCATCCTTCTTAGACACTGAAGCTGTACTGTAAGTTAATATTGCCTTTCTCCTCCCTTATGTCTTTTGAGCAGTTTACTTTAATGCAGTGTCCTTTTGTATAGATACAGGAAGACAATTAATTAATATTAAAGTAAAAGAGTAAAGTAAAGGCCCTCCCGTTGATCATCGATTTGCTCGAGTGGGCCCAGTAACGTCTCCATTGGAGACTTTGTTGTTACTGTGTCTGGCATATCGAATACGTCACGGGGAGCTTGCCAGGCTCTGCTGTGCGGGCGAGATACTCTCGGTAGCTTGCCGGGCTCTCCGAGAGGGACGGAGGAATCGAACTCGGGTCAGTCATGTTGGCTGCGTGCAAGGCAAACGCCCTACCTGCTGTAATATTATGCTTTATAATTTAGAATTTAATTGGCTTTGGATATTATTCATTCCTGGGCATCTGCTTTCTCAACTTAAGCCTCAGTTGCTCTCACTTCCTAGTACCCCAAGGGCAGGGTCCCGACAAGGGACTGGATGGAACCAGGGCAAGCCGGTAAGTTATGTGCTACCCTGGAATCGCGATGGGCCAGGCCAAGGTGCCACGGTTCTTAACTATAAGTTAAGAGTTTGATCATAGGCAAATGCTGTCATGATCCAAAAGTAACGACAAGACTAGGACCCTGCTGCTAGGAATAGGAAAGATATCTGGCCTGAGCACTGCAGTCTGAGATCGAGATGGCCCTAGGAGAGCAATTCTATAAGCTCAAAGTATTTCTTACTGTGTCCATACAAAATGATTAATATTATGTATGCTTATATGTTGGTTGGACAAGGAGAGGAGAAACACGTCCTAGAAGCAGTTTCCCTGTGTGTCCTGACTAGCTTGGATGAGACTGAACTTTCTCCCCTTCAAACTGCCTTCAGTAAATGATTTCAGTATAATGAGGCAGTTTCCCTTATCTCACAGGAACCTAGCTGGCCTTAGGTATGCAGATCCCAGGTGCTAAGCCAGGCCTGATCTTTGGGATGTAGATGCCTGGCTCCAGGCAGGCTGATGTAGATTCCAAGCTCTAGGGACTGGTCTTTGTTGTGCTAATCCAAGTGCTTGTAGCTTGTAAAAGGTGAGGCCAGGATTCCTGGCCTGCACTTGTAAAGAAACAGTGTGGATATAAAGAAACAATGTATGGTTTGCTGCCTCAATGTTCTTTCTGTAACTCCTTTTGATGACATCATTATATTGCGCCCTTTAGAGGTACTGTGATCTATATAAGGGAGATTTAAGGGCTCTCTGGGGGGACATGTGCATCAGAGAACCTGGGAAGATGGGGCTGAGGACAGAAGCTGAGAGAACAAAGGAGCACATGCTTGAGAGATCCTGGGGCCTCCATGACATACATCTCTTCCCTGTAATAAACTGCTGCTAAGACCAACCAGCCTGGTCCCCGTTTCCTTCCTTCGCCTGACCAACGCCATCCACCTCCCTGGATTGGGAAACGGCCTGAGACCACCGAACGCGGGCAGCGGGACCACCGGCCCTTTTATTTTTTGTGTGTTTACACATTCAACCAGATGTTTTTCCTATGACATATTATTCACTGTAAATAGGGAAAATTGGGCATGGCTGGAGTTCTGGCAGCCCGAGTAAGACCCCCCCACCCCCAAGTGGGTAATCACCACCTAGAGTGTGTGACCCTCAGCCTCAGCGAGAAAGGGAGGGAAAGGGAAAATAAATACCGGAATGAAGGGGAAGATGCAAGTGGGAAACACATCAGCTTGATAATGTCCTCTAAAAACGGCGTACCAGGGTCAGAGAGATAGTAAGGTGGGTAGGGCACTTGCCTTGCCCCTGGCCGACCCGGGTTCATTCCCTGGCACCCCATATGGTCCTCCAAGCCTCGCCTTGTGTGACCCCCAGTGCTAAGCCAGGGAGTCAGCCTGAACCCGTGCCCAGCCCCAATGCTCCCGGCGCCAATCATGAGGCGGGACTGAGTAAAAATGTGTGTATGTCATATCAGCGAGTTTGGCACTGGGCCCTCGCAAATGCCCTGGGGGCTAAACGGCCCTGTGAAATCCACTGAGAAGAGTAGAACTGGGCTGATAATGCAAAGGTTCACCCCACTCCCAGTTACAGCAGAGCAGAGCATGCAAGGTAGACACGTGTTGTTAACGTGTGTGTGTGTGTGTGTGTGTGTGAGAGAGAGAGAGAGAGAGAGAGAGAAACATCTGGCGATGCTCAGAGGTTACTCCTGGCACTCTAGTAGCCTGGCATTGGTCACTATCGCTCTGGCTTCTGTTGTTAGCACTGTAGCACTGTCCTCCCATTGTTCATCGATTTGCTGGAACGGGCACCAGTAACGTCTCTATTCTGAGACTTGTTGTTACTGTTTTTGGCACATCAAATATGCCACAGGGAGCTTTCCAGGCTCTGCCGTGCGGGCAGGATACTCTCGGTAGCTTGCCAGGCTCTCCGAGAAGGAGGAGGAATCTCACCTGGGTAGGCCATGTGCAAGGCAAACGCCCTACCCGCTGTGCCATCAGCCCCTGTGGTTAACTTCAAAAAAAAATTTTTTAATACGGAATTATGGGTGGTGGGGATATAACTTAGAGGGCTAGAGCCCCAGCATCACCTGGGGAGCCCCGGGTTCAGGACAGGAGGGACCCACACACCACCAGATATGACCCTAGGGGCCTTTAAAGAGGAATTACAAGGGCTGGAGCAATATACGTTGGGAGGGCATTTGCCTTGCACGCAGCTGACCCAGGTTCAATCCTCGGCATCCCATATGGTCCCCAAAGCACCACCAGAATAATTCCTGAGTGCAGAGCCTATCCCTTGAGCCTCGCTGGGTGGGAGTTGTTAGAGGTGTCTCTGTAGTAATACGCCGTTTTTAAAAATGAATGTTTTATTTGGGTGCTTGGGGCTGGGCAGGGCCAGGCAGGAGCCGGCTTAGCTGTCCGCAGGCAGACACAGTTCCCGCTCTGAACAGTCACCTGGGCCCCTGAGCAGTTCGAAAGAGGCCCCCTAATGCTTTCCTTCCCCTGCATCATCCTCTGTGGTCTGCTCCAATGCAGAGTTTCTGGTTCTTTTCTGAGGACTCTTTGGACATTCTGACCAGGGTGGCTTAGACTCAAGTGTGAGGCTGCACCCCAGACCTGGCGGAGCCATCCTACGGGGTCTTTGGGGATGTTATGCTCACTCTGGGCCAGGCTCTCTGGGAGGTCTCCCTCTGCACCCCGCCCCCAGTCTGCACACCTCCACGGTGTTATCTTTTTATTGTTAATTTTTTCACCCGGAGAGGTACGGGAGTTACTCCTGGCTGTGCACTCAGGATTTACTCCTGGCGGTGCTCAGGGGACCATATGGGATGCCGGGATTTGAACCCAGGTTGGCTGCATGCAAGGCAAATGCCCTCCCCGCTGTACTATCATTCCAGCCCCGACACTAGAAGCTTCGACCTGGGGATCCTTGTTCCTTCAGCTCTTTTGCATGGAAGGGCGGGTGTGAGTCAGACCTGAGCAGCTGTGAGCGTTGGGGGGATTCCATGGCATGTGGGGTGTCCGTGAGTTTTCCGAAGCATGTGGGGTGTCCCCTGGTGGGTTCTGCAGGGCAGCTGGACTGGGACCCGGGTTAGGCCAGAGACCGGCCTCACCTCCGCTCACCTTCTCTCAGTCCTGTTTGCTGGCTTGCTCTTCTCTTCGAGCTCTTGCTAACTCTGATTTTCCCCCCTGACACATAAAAATTTCCTCTATCTGGATATTTTGAAGTTGAATGCCAGCATGAGACGGGTGACGGGGCTCGCTGATGACAGTGAATAGATGTTGTTTGCATATGTCCTGTGCCTTCAGGCTGTATATAGTCTTGAACTGGGTCTGCAGCTCGTGAAATTTTGTTTGGAACGGAAGACTGATTTTTATGTAACTTCCTGATAGAATGTCGTGCGGTGCTGCCCGAAGGGTAAGGGGTCCTCGGAGTCCTAAGGGGGAAAAATGACCCAAATTGAGGTGCTTCCTGTGTGCCAGTGTCCCATCACGCCACACCTCCCAGGGCTGGTGTTTCCCTGTCCAGAAGACGCTGGACAGACGTGAGCCAGAGCTCTAGCAGGGAGGAAGCATTTGTGCTGCGGGATGAAACAGAACTGCCTTCGGAAACCCCAGCTTTGAGTCAAGCTGACATTTTCAAGAAATACAAAACAGACTTTTTTTTCCCCATTTTTAGTACCAGCGCAGATAATCCCCTAAGGTTATTTGCTTCCCTGCGAGATATTTAGCTTACCCTTTCAAGGCTTATTTAGAGCAGATCTTGGCGGTAGATCAGAGTTGGGTGCTAACCGAGTTCAGAGTGTTTGCCTATTTGCGGCCTTCTTTGTCTCTTAAGAGGAGCCGTAGTTACAGGCCTCCAGAGAAAACAAAACACAAGCACCCGCTTCCTCCAGGCTTGGTTCCTCTGTTCTCAACCCCTGGCCACTTGTCTATGCATCGTCCCCAGAGCAGGCGGGGGACAGAGGCAGAGAAGGTCTGAGCAGCCCCTGCATGGTGCTCCCCGAGCAGTGCTCCCCATCTTTGTGGCTTCTGTTGAGGTTCTGAAGTGAGTCATCAGGTTCTAGTGACAAATGTCTCATGTACGGCGTGACACAAAGATGGAGTTTGTGCCATCAGTCCCCGGGGTGGGAGGAGGGAGCGTCGGGTTTTGGGGGTCAGTGGCAGGAGGATGTGACCCATAGCATGTCGGCTTTATCTCGGGTGGGGGAAAATGGATCGTTTGGGGAGGAGTGTGCCTGGGGTACAGATTTGCCGTGTTTTTCTGGATTTCTCTCTCTCTCTTTTTTTTTTATTTAGGAGTAATGCTATTTATCCAGCCACTGATTAGCTGATTGAATTCTGCATGAACTCCACCTTACTTTTTTTTCATTTTTTATGATTTAATTTATTGAATCACCATGAGAGCAGTTACAAAGCTTTCAGGTCTAAGTCTTGGTCATACAATGAAACACCCGTACCTTCACCAGTGCCCATTTTCCACCACCAACAACCCCAGTATATCCCCATCCCACACCCTCCCCCTACGTGTGGGGCAGATGATTTCCAAATTATTTTCTTTCGACTTTGATCACATTCGATATTTTGACACCAGACCCACAATTATTGTTTGAGATTTTACCCCAACACTCAGATCTGCTGAAAAGGCAACAGTAGACAGTTTGTTTTCTATTGCTGGTTATGAATAACCTATGATGTTGTGTGGCTGCAGTAGTGGCCACGTGATTTCGAAATTCCAAATTTGAACACTTCAATCTGGAGGGATTTCTGCCCAAACCTGCTGGGTTCCGAGATCTGCTCCTGAGTCTCTGGCATCCTGGTCATTAAGCAGCTTGATCAGGAGTCAAAGAGGCCATTCATGGACGATGACTTGGGGTCTCGTTGGGACAGGGAGGACAGGACTGGCTCCACCCCCATCCTGTGAGGCCCAACAAGTTTTGTCACTGAGGGCCCAAGCCTGACTGTCCAGTGACCTCTGGAGGATAGCGGCCACCTGGCCGCCAGGGGGAACAGGCCAAGGCATGAACCCATGGGCCCAGCACTGCAGGGACCAGACGCCTTTTTGCCAAAAGCCACTGGGTTTCGAGATTTGTTTCTGAGTCTGTGGGATCATGGCCATTGAGCAGTTCAATCAGGAACCAGAGAGGCCATGCCTCCAATGATATAGCTGAGCCGGAGGTGGCTTGTGGGTGTGTTTCCCACATACCTAACTTTGGCTGTTTACTCTATGCCCCAAGTTTTTGGGGTCTGGCCAAAGGCACAGCAGCAATTTTGGGGTATCTGGAGTCTGAAGGTGCCATCAGGCTGCTGATGCACTCGCCTCAGAAGGACAGTGTTTTTCGTTTGTTTGTTTGTTTGTTTGCTTTTAATGTAGGAGTACTGCTATTTATTCAGCCACTGATTAGCTGATTGAATTGGGCTTGAACTCCACCTTACTTTTTTTGTTTTTCATAATTTTATTTATTTATTTATTTTTTCTTCTTATGTTTATTTATTGAATCACCGTGGGAAAAGTTTCAAAGCTTTCAGATTTAAGTCTCGGTCATGCAATGATCAAACACCTTTCCCTTCACCCTTCACCAGTACTCATTTTTCACCACCAAGAACCCCACTATACCCCAGCTCCCACCCACCCAATGCCTGTGAGGCAGATGATTTCTACTTAACTCTTCTCTACATTGATTACATTCATTGTTTCGACAAAAGATGCACCTTGATTGTTTAGAATTTACCCCCCAACAATCAGAATGGCTGAAAAGGCATTGTGAAATACGTTGTTTTCTATATAAAGTTTGGAGTTCCGGGGCTGGAGAGATAGCACAGCGGGTAGGGCGTTTGCCTTTGACGTGGCCAACTCGCTTCCAGTCCCAGCATCCATATGGTCCCCTGAGCAATGCAGGAGTCACTCCTGAGTGCAGAGCCAGGAGTAACCCCTGTGAGTGCAGAGCCAGGAATAACCCTTGTGCATCCCCAGGTGTGACCCAAAAAGCCAAAAAAAAAGTTTGGTGTTCCTCCCCTCCAAACACAGGTGTGAGGTGCTGCGTTTCGCTGAGCAAGCAGAGAGCTCGGGCACAGTGGTTGATGCAGATTGCTGGGCTGGGCCATCGAGCAAGGGAAATTTGGGGATCTCTGGGACCCGTTCTCGGGCCCAGTGCTCTCCGGGGCCCCTAGCTTGGTCGTGTCCTACGAGTTGGGGGCGAGCCTGGCTTTGTGCTTGCGTTGCGTTTGGACGGGCAGGTGGGGTGTTCAGGGCCCAGCTGCTGACACCTGATCCCGCCCTGGCCAGGTGGGAGGACGGAGCTTGGCAGCTGGCCCCGGAGATGCCCAAGGTAACCAGTCAAGGAGATAACCAGAGTCAGTCCCAGTCGAGTTGGGTGATAGGCAGAGATAACGCACCGAGCCGCTGAGACAGATCCTGTCTGGGGACACTCGGGCACCTTGATCCCAGGCCGGCCTGGCCTGGCGGGGGTCGGGGGCGAGTGGGCACCAACCAACCTTGGCGTTTCCGTGGCTCGGAGTTCTGGGCCCTTCCACATGCTCTGCTGTTGTTTTGTTTTTGGGTCACACCTGGACATGCTCCGGGTCACTCCTGGCTCTGCACTCAGGACTTACTCCTGGAGGTGCTCTGGGGTCCCTATGGGATGCCGGGATTGAACCCGGGTCAGTTGTGTGCAAGGCAAACGCCCTCCCCGCTGTACTAGAGTTCTGGCCCCATGGCCCAAAACTTAAAGAAAAATCCTTGCTGGGGTTGCCCTGTCCCTGGCGCCCTGTCAGCCTCGTGGGTCTGCACACGGCTTGTGCGACTGCCTCGAGTGGCCCGTGACAAGGGGCGCCCGCCTGGCCTCCTGCTCCCCAGGGCTGCTCTCTGCCCGGTGCTCCCGGGCCTGCAGCCCTCAACTCCTGCCCTGTGTTCCCTCCTCCTTTCTGTGGTGTCCACCTCCTCTCTCGGTGGCCCTTCTCCTGGGGTCACCCCCCTTCCTGCTTGGTGCTGGGACAGCAGAGCTGCCTGGTTTGTGCCGGCTTTGTGCCAGGTGCACGTGTGACCCCGGGGACTTGGACTCAGGACCTCATGCTTGTGAGGCCATGCTCAAAACCCCCTCTCGGACATTCCTGCCCTCCAAGCTGAAGGAACGGACTTGACCCACGTTCAGGCTCACACCTCTGCTTCCTGCCGAGTCACTGCCAGCCGCTAGCAGGCCAGGACCCGTGTGCCATGCCTGTGTGAAGCAGAGATGTTCTAGGGCGTGAGCCTGCTAGTGTCTTTGTCATGGACACATGTGGTCCCTTCACAGGATTTAGGGTCACGGTCCAAACACAGGAGCATGGGGGTGAGGGGGTCGGGGCTTGTTCAGGCCGGAGACTCTACTGGGCTCACACACGGCACTAAGTTCTCAAGTCTCAGGGAGACAGTGAGGCTCAAACACATTTTCTTTTTTTTCTTTTTTTTATAATTTATTTATTTATTTATTGAATCACTGTGGGAAAAGTTACAGAGCTTTCAGGTTTAGGTCTCAGTCGTGTAAATATCAAACACATTTCCCTTTACCAATACTTATTTTTAACCGCGAACCCCAATAGAACCCCACCTCCCACCCCTCCCAATTCCTGTGAGGCAGATGAGTTCTAGTTAACACTCTGTCTACTTTGACTAGATTCATTGTTTCGATAAAAGATGCACCATTATTGTTTAGAGCTTACGACCGCCCCCAAATCAGACATGCTGAAAAAGCGTTGTGACATGATTTGCTTTCTACAGCTGGGTTTGTATTTCTGCTCTTTTACTTATTAACCCTGGAAATATTTCTATTAAAAGTTAGATAACTAAGAGATTGGTTTCTGTGCTTCTGGGGCCATGGCCGTGCCGGAGAGCCGCTCGTGGGGGGCAACTGGCGACCTCGGTAGGGCGTGAAGCTCAAACACATTTTCTTTTGCGCTGTTTTTTTCTCTTTTTTGGCTTTTTGGGTCACACTCAGTGATGCTCAGGAATTACTCCTGGCAGTGCTCAGGACTGGTGATCGAACCTTGGTCAGCCGTGAGCAAGGCGAACCCCTCCCCACTGTGCTCTCACTTCAGCCCCTCCTTTTGCATCTTTTTGTGTTTTTTCAGAATTGATTGACTTCCTCGTAGGCTTTGCTGTCCCTGACGTTCTCTGTAGAGTCCCTTGTTGCACACTGTGTTTCGTGGGCACCTTGGCATCAAGACTTGGCGCTTGCCTGCTGCATGGCTCACCCCATAGGTCCCCTGAGCACCGCCAGGAGTGATTCCCGAGTGCAGACCCAGGAGTAACCCTGAGCACTGCCGGGTGTCCCACAAAACAAAAGGAAAGAAAGAAAATAGGTATCCTTGCCCGGAAGGGTAGCCCAGGGCCAAGGAGCCTGCCTTGCCTGCGACTGACCCCACCCCACCCTGTACGTCACCCACACCAGGTCCTGCCAGGATGATCCCCGATGACTGGATCAGAGTCGGCCCTGAGCACCGCCAGGTGTCCCGTCCAGGTGTCCCGTCCTGAACCCCCAGGTTAGGTCACTCCGCCCTCCCCACCTCCCCACCACTCCCCCGTTCCTGCTCACTCATCCTCGAGGGGACCCGCACTCATTCAGCTTGTGCTCCCATCCGGAGCAGGCCAGGCCATACTCCTCTGTACAGCTCTCAGGCCTTAGTGGGCTGGGCCACTCCCTGGCCACGGTGCGGCAGGTGTTGCTCACAGCACTGGAGTCACAGAGAGCAGGGCTGTCAGGGTCGGGCTCAGGGCCTCTGCCCTGTCGCTCTGCCCCTCCGCCCCCCCCACCCCACCCACAGATTTTATGGCCCGGCTCCTGAGGAGGGCCCTGGGCACGGTCACTGAGTCCAGGTCCCACTCAGGGGACGCCGAATGACCTCAGTTGGAGATCTGTAACTGATAAACATTTGTCAAACGTATTCTGAAACCACTTTCTCAGGGCCCAGGAGTCCAGAACTGGGCCCCGCAGGGACCAGAGGCACATTGGCCTCCTAGTGCTGGCGTCTGCAGGGCAGTCCTCCGGAGCCTCAGCCAGACCCTGGCGTCATGAAGGGTGACGCCTGCACCTTTAAGAAGGGCCCATGATGCCCTCCTCCTTGCTGAATTCTCATTCTACCTTGGAACATTCTAGACTCCAAGTGCCATTTTCAGTCTCTGTAGGAGACTGGCACGAGCCTGTTTGGCAGAGCTCAGTTCTTTAAGCTGCGAGTGCAGTGTGACACAGGTGAATCTGAGTCTCTGGGCTTTTTCCCCGCGTGCAGGCGGCTTTTTTCTCTTAACAGTTCTTTAGTGTATGATAGTTTTTAATCTGTTGTTCGTTTAAGTTTTTTTAGTAGTTATATATATATATTTTTTGGGGGGGGCTGGGTGGGGGTGGGGTGGGGTGGGGTGGGGTGGCCATATCTGGCTGTGCCCAGGGGTCACCCTGGCCAGCTAACGTCCCTGTGCTGATGGAGATCGAGCCCAGGACAACTGGATAGAAGGCAAGTGCCCTCCCCACTGTCCTGCCTCTCTGCCCCCTGCGGACTTTTCTATTCAATGTGGAATGACTCTGAAGTCAGTGGGCCCTCATGGGGGGCTGATGAGAAGCAGAGAAGAAGATGTCACTCCCCCGGGACTGGCTGGAGCACTGGCACTGATGAGCGCAACGAGCCCTGCCAGCCCCACGATGCCCACTAGGCCTTCCCAGGGTCTCGGACCAGAGTGAGGGGTTGCCCTTTTCAGGGAAAGGGAGTCGATCCTCGACCTCCTCAGGCCCCCGGGCCTTTGTCTTTCTCGCAGAAAAGCATTTCAGGAGATGAGCATGAAGCAGGAACATTTTATTTGGAGGCTTTTAGGAAGGGGAAATGAGGGAGGGTGTAACACGCTCGAGAGAGAGTGCGGCTTCTCCAGAGGCGCAGAAAGCCACTGAACACGTTAGGTTGCCTGGTTGCGTTCGGTCCAAAAGTCCACACCTCAGGAGGGGAGAAGCCCGTGACATGACCGACCTCGTAGGCAAGAGCAGTCCCTGGGCTCGGGCACACATGAGCGCCCTCCCTTGGTTCAAGGTGGCTAATCTCGGGTTTTCCCCAGGCTGCCCCTGGTGGGAGTTTCTAGCTACCTAGAGTCCGTTGCAAGGGTGGTTGCCAAGGGGTAGAGTTGAGTGGTCCAAAGTCCTCTTAGAAATTCCTTTCCTGGCCTTTGTTCCTATTCCCTCGGGGGTCCAGCCTGCTCTGGGCCTCCTAATGTGGACTAATTTTGACCAGACCTTGGGTCCCGTGCCCTCAGGTGGTCTTTTGGTGGCCATGAAGCTTTTGTTGACTTCCTCGGAGTTCCATTGCCATGGCGACGCTTCCCCCATCCACCTGTCTGCCTCAGTTCTGTGGGTTAAGAAATGGAGTTAATACTGGCTTGTGGTTATCAAACTTGTGCAGCGTCACAAGGAACGAAGGAAACGCCAAAACCTCCTTCGCTCCCCTTTGGCGCAATTTTTTTTTCTTTCTGGGTCACACCTGGTGATGCACAGGGTTTACTCCTGGGTCTGCACTCAGGAATCAGTCCTGGCAGAGCTCAGGGGACCATATGGGATGCTGGGAATCGAACCTGGGTCGGCCATGTGCAAGGCAAACGCCCTACCTACTGTGCTATCGCTCTCCAGCCCCCCTTTGGCGCAGTCTTGCTGGGCCCTTTTCCCTGGCAGTTCTCAGCCCATAGAAAAAAGTGTGCATGTTGCTTGCCTTAGCTTCTGTGTGTAACCCCGGGCCTCTCACACACAGAAATACGCACACACGCACACACAAAACCAGCGATCACTGCTGAGTCGCCTCCCGGCTAGTCAGTGTCTGGACGGGGAGGTGGTCAGTGACACTCACAGTGCACAGGGACGATTTCTGGCTCCTGAATGTGTTTGGGGGTGATGCCAGGGAGGGCGTGAGGGTCAGCTGCCCGCAGGGCAAGTACCTGTCCCCTCTGCCCTCTGGCCCCAAATCTGCAGTTGTTTGTTTGTCTGTTTGGGATTGAGTTTTTGGCAGGAGTGACACTTGGTGGGCTCATGGGGCTGTGCGGGAAGCTGGGAGTCGCACTCGGGGTGGCGAGTGTCAGACTGGCAGCTCTCTGGGCTCCGGAAGCTGCTGTGGTCGCTCCCCTGAGACAGACTCTCTCCTCTGCTCTTCAGAGATTTATCCCTGAGAACGAGTGCGCCTCAGAAGGCCCCACAGTGGGCTCGACGGTCAGGGCCCGGTAGTGGCCGCAGCAGCGTCTGACCACCTGACCATGAGTCTGCTGAGGCCCAGCGGGCTGAAGGCCCCCACCAAGATCCTCAAGCATGGGAGCTGGGCCCTGAAGGCGCCCTCGGCCGGTAAGTGCGCTCAGCCCGGGCCAGGGGAGGCTCATTCCCACCAGGGAACCCCACCCCAAGTCCTCGCCCTGGAAGGAATCCCTGAGCTGTAGGCACGTTCATGGCTCTGGGGACAGCTCTCACACACAAGTGTCACGTTCTGTGACTTTAGTGTCACGGCAACTGGTGTCAGCTGAGGCGACCAACACGCTCCCTCCTAACTGCTAGCCCCCTCGCCCAGGCTTGGGGACAGGCTGAGGGAGGTGGACTCACCTGGACTAAAGGGCCTCATTGCCGGACGTAGCCACAGGACAGTGGGGAGGGCAACCGGCACCCCATGGGACTCTCCAGCCTCAACCTCACATGAGTGACCCTGAGCGCAGAGCCAGAAATAGGCCCTGAGGACTGGCTGGGGTGCTCCCCCCCTAAAAGAAAAAGATGATGGGCCAGTGGACACAGCAGAAATAAGACACTGGTTTGGAGCTTTCGCCTGGCTTGGTCCCTAGCATCACGGGGTGTGTCCAAAGATTTCCCCTCAGCTGCCCAGATATGACTGCGGCCTGGGATGCTGCAGTAGGTAGGCACATCCCCTACACGGTGGGCCCAGCCCGGCTTTGCCACAAGCAGCCCCCGTCATTGGCTGGGAGTAGCCCCAAGCACTGCTGGGTGTGGCCCTCCCCAACCACACTTTAACTGGACCTGGACAGACTCTTCCTGACCCTTCTGACCCTTCTGACCCTTTCTGCTGTTCCAGCGGCTGCTCCCGTTGAGAAGTCCGTGCCTGGAGAGAAAACACCCAGCGCCCCCTCCTCGGAGACGCAGGAGGAGTTTGTGGACGACTTCCAGGTGGGGGAACGAGTCTGGGTGAAGGGGAACAAGCCTGGATTCATACAGTTCCTCGGGCAGACCCAGTTTGCCCCTGGTCAGTGGGCCGGGATCGTCTTGGACGAGTCCATCGGCAAGAACGACGGCTCGGTGGCGGGTGTGCGCTACTTCCAGTGCGAGCCGCTGAAGGGCATCTTCACCTGGCCGTCCAAGCTGAGCAGGAGCTTGCAGGCCGACGATGAGACCAACGGCCTGCAGCCAGCGCCTGCTGTCCGGGCCACACCACCCCTGTTGGTCTCCCCGGTCCCTGCCACCACCCGGAAGGCACCCCAGCCCTCCGCGAAGGAGGCACCGGCCAACCCTCACATCAGCAACCTGACCAGGATGGCCAGCGAGTCCATCTCCAACCTCTCGGAAGCTGGCTCCCTCAAGAACGGGGAGCAGGAGCTGAAGCTCGGGGACCGGGTGCTGGTGAGTGCCGAGGGCAACGGTCGCGGGTGGGTGTCCATTCGCCTGTCTGGTCCATCAGCTTTTGCAGACTCGCGGTTTGGGTGGAAGCACGAGCAGCCGGGACGCCTGGTCCTGCAGTTTCCAGCGTGATGGATGCGTGAGGGGATGCTGCCAGTTTTACCAGTTAGGCCAAAACAGGGTGGAGGGGTCATGCCGTGGGGAGGCCGCATGCTTTGCACGCCTCTGACCCGGGGTTTAAGTCTTGGTCCGATGTACAGTCCCCCAAGCACATCCCTGAGTGATCCCTGAGCACCAAGCCAAGAGTAAGCCCTGAGCACTATGACTGTGACTCAAAAAACAAACCAATGAACGAAGTTGGAAATCGGTTCCATTTCTCTGGTTTGTGATGTTTGTGTTTGGGGCGTCACGGGGCTCACCCCGAGCTGCTCTGGGCCATTCCGTGCCCGGCTGTGCGCAAGCCCTGAGCCGTCTCTCCAGACGTGTGTGGTTTGGTGTTTGGGCCACACCTGGCAGTGCACAGGGCTTCCTCCTGGTGCTGAACTCAGGGATCTGGTAGGGCTCAGGGGACCATCTGGGGTGTCGGGGATGGACCCTGGGTAGGCCATGGGTAGGGACCCGTCTCCGGAACATTCTCAAAAGTATGTTTTGCTGACTTGGTTGCTTGATCTTCAGACTCAGCACCTGCTCTTGTGTTTCTCTGAGCAGCTACTGGAAGGTGGGGGTGAGGGGGCACCCCCGTGAGATGAGTTTCTGGTGGGGGTCACCAGGTCCCTGCACGTGGCATCCTCAGTCTACCCCAAGCCCTTTCCTCTGCACAGGTCCCCAAAGCAGAGGCGCTTGGCTGTAGACAACTGTTCTCCCCCAGCAGAAGCACTCAATAACACTTTCAGAACCCATGGGAAGCGGCCGGGAAAAGTCCCCTTGGGAACCTCTGAGGCGGGCGGCTCTGACCAGACAGACTGGGGGCTGGCCCAGAGCCAGTGGCTTCCCGGGGACCACAGGGATGGCCACCGCCAGGCCGGTGTCCGAGCGGTGGAGGCGGGAGAGGAGAGCAGTGAGGGGACCCGCCTGTAGGTGCAGGGTGGCCCTCGGAGGGTCCTGGAGGGTCACGGTTGGGGTTCGGGTGTGGCCAAAGAGTAACACGGGGAGGGAATTGGAGCTGGAGGAGACACACGGTTTAAAGACTGTTTGTGGGGCTGGAGCAGTAGTACAGCGGAGAGGGCGTTTGCCTTGCACTCAGCAAACCTGGGTTCCCTGGTATCCCATAGGGTCCCCCAAGCATCGCAGGAATGATTCCTGAATGCAGGAATGATTCCTGAGCATCGCCAGGTGTGACCAAAAGACCCAAAGAAGAAAAAGACTTTTTTTTAACTTGCATTCACAACCGTCCACACCCGGACACAGGGACACCAGTGTCGTTGGAACAAGGGAGCGGGGACACCGCCACTGGCTCTGCGGTGAATAACTCTGATCAGTTATTCATTTATTGGTGGTGGTGCTCAGGGCTGAGTCCTGGCCCTGTGCTCAGGGACCACATCCGGGCAGGTGTGTGCAAGGCCAATGCCCTGCCCGCTGTGCTGTTCCATCGCTCCATACCTCAGCTAGAGCACGCCTTTAAAAAAATTTTGAGGGTTTTTTTCGGGGACCACAACCAGCATAATGGCTGTTTTCTGAAAGATGAAGGGGGAAAAAAGAAAACCCAAACACTTTATTTGGTCTTTTTCCTAATTCAAGGAAGGTTTGCTTGGCACTCCACGGCCTAACACAGCCGTGGTCAGGAGGCCATGGCGAGTGGGGGCTGGACTCGGGGCACTGAGGCGAAGCTCCCGTGCAGGGCTGGCGCCCTCCCGGCTCTCCAAAGGGCCTCCTGCCCTTTGTCCCATTCTTCCCTGCGCACAGGAAGTCCAAGTTCTGCGCCAGCTGGCCCCGATATTTACGGGACTGACCTCCGAGGAGCCCTTCGAAGGCTCTGACATGGCTGTTCCAGCCTCCAGGCCTGTGGAAGACGGTCCCCTGCCCCCTGCAGTCCCTGTCACTGGCAGTGGACAGACTGCCCCCATGCTTGTGCTACTTTGGTTCTCTCTGGAGACTCAGGGACCCTCATTGGGGTCACTGGAAATGCCCAGCTCTGACCTCAAGTCCCGTCTGTGCTCGCAAGTAGGCAGGGGTCGCAGAGCGGAACAGTCAGTCGCTCTGGTCAGTCTTATGGTGTCTCAGAGCGGGAGGTCACTCTGTCCGTCCTGTGGCGTCTCAGTATCCAACCGTGAGGAGTTTCTCCGGGCTGATGTGTGGTGGTTCTCCTGACCTTGGGAGATCACTTCCCTTCTCTCCAGCTGAGCTCTGACAGAATGTTCTGGAGACAGGCTTGCAGCAGTTTTGGGCAGATGATATTTCCAGGATATAATGTCAGGGTCTTGAGAGACTTGACTGGCTTCCAGCTGTGCTGTTCCAGGAGGCTGTTTCCGGGTCAGGGATGGCATGTTCTGTGCCAGATTCTTTGCCGATGAACTTTCCAGCCTCTTCTCAGCCCAGGACCGCCACCCCAGCCACCTGTCTCTTGTTCTTTTATTCTTTGTCACACTCACAGTTCCCAGGGCCCACGCCTGGCCACGGAGGCTGTGCCAGGGCCTTTGCAGATGGGACTTCAGGACTCACAGAGACAGGCCTGGGTGACGCTGCTACCCCTCGTGCTGCGAGTGACCCCCGAGCACGTGAACCCAGTCCTGCCCCAGACCCGAAAAAAGAAAACCACGCTCTCGGGCATTATTAGTTGAGGTTTCTCTCTCTCTCTCTCTCTCTCTCTCTCTCTCTCTCTCTCTCTCTCTCTCCCCTTTCTGTTTTGACTTTTTGGTTTTGGGGCCACTCCTGACAGTGCTTATGGGTCACTCAGGCTTTGCACTGAGGAATCACTCTTGGCGGGCTGGGGGACCATCTTGGGTGTTGAGGATTGAACCCAGGGTGGCCGCACACAAAGCAAGTGCCCTTCCCCCGGTGCTCTGGCCCTTTTTGTCAGCATTCCCGTCGGTGTCCAGCGCTGTGATTCTGTTTTGCTCTGCGTCCCGGGGGCCAAGCATCAAGCCAAGGCATAGTGAAGGAGAACTGGAAAATCGAACTCTGCTAAGATATGAGAACAGTCATTTTCCTTTAGCTGGTTTCTGGCTGAATTGTTCTCCAGCGGTGGGGTTGCCACGGCTCCGCTCCCACACCCGCGGGGCAGGGACCCCCTCGCCACACCAGGTGGCTGGCCTGGGTCAGAGATTCCCAGGGGTGTGGTCAGCCAGGCCGCCAGTGACAGCGAGTGGGTGTGAACGCCGCTGCCTTGCATGGACACTGAGCAGCAGCGTCTGCTCACCCTGTAGGGGTTGCGGGGGGAAGTGGCACCTTGACCTTTGGGGTTTCTTCCGGAAATCCCTACTCTGAAGCCAGAATGTTCCTTTGCGGGGGTGGGGGCACTGTGCGCAGTCCATGGTGCCTGACCCGCGTCCCTCCGGCAGGTGGGAGGCGTGAAGGCCGGTGTGGTGCGCTTCCTCGGGGAGACGGACTTCGCCAAGGGGAATTGGTGTGGCGTGGAGCTGGACAAGCCGCTGGGCAAGAACGATGGCGCCGTGGCTGGAACGAGGTGGGTCCTCCTGCCCCCCCAGACAGCCTGGGGCAATGCATGGTGCCCGGGAGGTGCTGAGGGGACTGCAGGCCACTTCACTTGGTTCTTAGGTGGGGCCACTTCCAGTGGCACTCGGGGACCCTGCAGGGATGTGGGGACAGCCTGGGGCTCCCACATGCAGCTGTGCTCGGCCTACAGGAACCCCCCGGCCTGCTGTCGCCCTTCAGATGCCGGGGAGGCTGCTTGGAATCGCCCCTGGTTTGCGCAGTGGGGGTGGGCGGCGTGCGAGGGAGTGTGTGTGTGAATGTATGAATGTGTGTGCTTCGGAGTGTGGATATGTATGTATGAGGGTGTGTGTATGTGAGCGTGTGAGTGTGGGGCTGTGAGTGTTGGTGAGGGCATGAGCATGTGAGTGTTGCTTGGGGGTGTGAGCATATTTGTGAGGGAATGAGAGCGTGTCATTGTTGGTTTGAGAGCGTGCAAGTGTTGGTTGGGTGTGCGTGTGTGTGACTGTGGGGCTGTGGGAGTGTGGGAGTGTTTGTTGGGGTTTGAGTGTATGTGTGTTTTTGTTGGGGTGTGAGTGTGAGTGTGGGACGTTGGGAGTGTGGGAGTGTGGGAATATCGGTTGGGGTGTGAGTGTGTGTGTTAGTTGGGGTGTGCGTGTGTGAGTGTGGGGCTGTGGGAGGGTATGAGTGCTTGTTGGGGGGTGAGTGTGTGTGAGTGTGGGGCTGTGGAAATGTGGGTGTGTTTGTTGTGCTGTGAGTGTGTGTGTATGTTGGGGTGGGAGTGTGAGAGTGTGGGATTGTTGGTTGGGGTGTGAGTGTGTGTGTTTCTTGGGGTGAGTGTGGGAGTGTTTGTTGGGGTGAGAGTGTTTGGGAGTGTTGGTTGGGGTGTAAGTGTGTGTTAGTTGGGGTTTGAGTGTGTGTGAGTGTGGGGGCTGTGGGAGGGTATGAGTGTTTGTTTGGGAGTGAGTGTGTGTGAGTGTTGGGCTGTGGAAATGTGGGAGTATTTCTTGTGGTGTGTTTGTTTGTTGGGGTGGGAGTGTGAGAGTGTGAGAATGTTGGTTGGGTTGTGAGTATGTGTGTTTCTTGGGGTGAGTGTGGGAGTGTTTGTTGGGAT
Source organism: Sorex fumeus (assembly GCF_029834395.1). Lineage (NCBI taxonomy): Eukaryota > Metazoa > Chordata > Mammalia > Eulipotyphla > Soricidae > Sorex > Sorex fumeus. The sequence goes on along the minus strand of NW_026606133.1, from coordinate 3,479,577 downwards.
GTGAGTGTGTGTTTGTTGGGGTGTGAGTGTGTGGGAGTGTTGGTTGGGGGATGAGTGTGAGTTTGTGTTGGTTGGGGTGTGAGTGTGTGTTTGTTGGGTGAGAGTGTGTGTGAGTGTGAGGCTGCATGAGGGTATGATGTTTGTTTGGGAGTGAGTGTGTGTGAGTGTGGGGCTGTGGAAATGTGGGAGTGTTGGTTGGGATGTGAGTGTGTTTGTTGGGGTGGGAGTGTGAGAGTGTGGGAGTGTGTGTTGGGTTGTGAGCGTGTGTGTTTCTTGAGGTGAGTCTGGGAGTGTTTGTTGGGGTGTGAGTGTGTGTTGGTTGGGGTGTGAGTGTGTTGGAGTGTTGGTTGTGTGTGAGTGTGTGTTAGTTGGGGTTTGAGTGTGTGTCAGTGTGGGGCTGTGGACATGTGGGAGTGTTTGTTGGGGTGTGAGTGTGTGTGTGTTGGGGTTTGAGTGTGTGGGAGTGTGGGAGTGTTGGTTGGGGTGTGAGTGTGAGTGTTTGTTGTGGTGGAAGTGTGAGAGTGTGGGAGTGTTGGTTGCGATGTGAGTGTGTGTGTTTCTTGGGGTGAGTGTGGGAGTGTTTGTTGGGATGTGAGTGTGTGTTTGTTGGGGTGTGAGTGTGTGGGAGTGTTGGTTGGGGGATGAGTGTGAGTTTGTGTTGGTTGGGGTGTGAGTGTGTGTTTGTTGGGTGAGAGTGTGTGTGAGTGTGAGGCTGCATGAGGGTATGATGTTTGTTTGGGAGTGAGTGTGTGTGAGTGTGGGGCTGTGGAAATGTGGGAGTGTTGGTTGGGGTGTGAGTGTGTTTGTTGGGGTGGGAGTGTGAGAGTGTGGGAGTGTGTGTTGGGTTGTGAGCGTGTGTGTTTCTTGAGGTGAGTCTGGGAGTGTTTGTTGGGGTGTGAGTGTGTGTTGGTTGGGGTGTGAGTGTGTGGGAGTGTTGGTTGTGTGTGAGTGTGTGTTAGTTGGGGTTTGAGTGTGTGTGAGTGTGGGGCTGTGGACATGTGGGAGTGTTTGTTGGGGTGTGAGTGTGTGTGTGTTGGGGTTTGAGTGTGTGGGAGTGTGGGAGTGTTGGTTGGGGTGTGAGTGTGAGTGTTTGTTGTGGTGGAAGTGTGAGAGTGTGGGAGTGTTGGTTGCGATGTGAGTGTGTGTGTTTCTTGGGGTGAGTCTCGGAGTGTTTGTTGGGGTGTGAGTATGTGTGTGTTGGGGTTTGAGTGTGTGGGAGTGTGGGAGTGTTGGTTGGGGTGTGAGTGTGAGTGTGTGTTGGTTGGCGTGTGAGTTTGTGGGAGTGTCGGTTGGGGTGTGAGTGTGTGTGTTTGTTGGGGAGTGAGTGTGTGTGAGTGTGTGGCTGTGGAAATGTGGGAGTGTTGGTTGGGGTGTGAGTGTGTTTGTTGGGGTGAGTGGGAGTGTGAGAGTGTGGGACTGTTGGTTGGGGTGTGAGAGTGTGGGAGTGTTGGCTGTGGTGTGAGTGTGTGGGAGTGTGGGGCTGTGGGCCGTGTTAGTCTGTGGGCGTGTGAGACTGTGGGACTCAGTGGACTCCGTGGTCGGCGCCTGTCTCTCTTGCCAAAGGTGTCTTTTGTCCCCCCCTCCTCGTTGTCCGCAGGTACTTCCAGTGTCAGCCCAAGTGTGGCTTGTTTGTTCGCATTCACAAAGTCACCAAGATCGGCTTCCCCTCCACCACGCCAGCCAAGGCCAAGGCGGCCCCCGCTAGGCGTGTGATGGCCACCACCCCCGCCAGCCTGAAGTGCCGCCCGTCGGCCTCCTCGCTCAGCTCTGTGAGCTCCGTGGCCTCATCCGTGAGCAGCAGGCCCAGCCACACGGAACTAGTAAGCAGCCCCCCTCCCCCGCCCTGTGCGATGCTCAGGCCCCCATGGACTCCCAGGGCCCCAGGGGCGAGAGGCAGAACAGGACCGGGTGGGCTGAGCAGCTCTGGGGGGCAGGCGAGTGGCTTCCCAGCCACCACCGGTGACAGGAGCAGGGATGGGCCTTTCCTCAGGGGCTCACGGTTCGCTTGTTGGCTGAGTTGCTCTTCTGAGGTACCAGGCTCCCACAGAGGGTCTGGCCTTGCTGGCATGGAGCCTGGGGCCTCACACACCACGCGCAGAGCAGAGGCTTTGGCATCAACATCCTGAGTTCAGTTCGTGGCCCCGACCTTGCCCAGCCCCTCAGCGCCTGCCTCCCCTCATGCCAGGGGTGCTGCTTTCTCCCTGCTCAGGCGCCTGAACCTCACAGTCTCGTTCATTCCCATGGTTGCCTGAAAGAAGCTCTTCGCTCCCATGCTGGTTTCCTCAGGGAGCTGTCTCGGGCCCAGGAAGCGTGGGTCTGGCCTGCCCCACCCGCTCAGGCCAGGAGGCTCAGGGAACACCGCCGCCCGCCTTTCCTAGTTTTTATTTTTGCTCTTTGGTTTTGGGGCCCACCTGGCAGTGATCAGGGACTCCAGGCGTGGTGCTTGGGGGCTGCTCCCAGTGGAGAGGGTTTGAGCCCAGGTCTTGGTGGAGACCCTTAAGGCTGTCAAGCTCTTCCCAGCCACCCCTTGAAATCAGAGTTGAGTGCACTTCCCGGCAGCACTGCACATGGCTGGGCCCGAGAGCTCGTGTCCTCCTAGAAATTTTATTTATTTATTATTTGGTTTTGGGGCCACATTCAGGGGTGCTCAGGGCTTATGCCTGGCTCTCTGCTCTTGGGGTCACTCCTGACGGTGCTGGATCTTGAACCTCTGCAAGCACCTTCCCCCCCCCCCCAAAAAAAAACTCTTTGGCCCTGGGGAGAGCATTTAATCTGACCAATATACTTTAAGTTTATTGGGGAGTCACGGCCAGATCCTTACGCAGAGGCAAGGATGAGCTGCTCCCCGGACAAAAACAGGTAGCTCGAGAGCTCCCAGCAGGCAAAGCAGCGGCGGACAGCCTGGGCCCTGCTGGGCCCGTCAGTCAGCAGGCAATTGGCAGCACCTCAGATGATGCAGGGAAGCGGCAAGAGACCCTGCGGCTGGCTCGCAGCAGGGCAATGGGTCAGGGGTGGCCGGGCAGAAGGAGCGGACGTCCTCGGCCACCCCCGCCCCAGCCCCCGCCACCGTGTGCCTGAAGAATGAAGATCAGGTCCCGCTGTGTCCCTGCCTGCAGGGGCCGTTGTGCCGCAAGGAAACTGGTCTGCAGAGCGACCATGAGCGACCACGAGCCCAGGACAGAACGGACAGGACCCCCGGTCCCCGCGGCCCTCCAGCCCACTCCCCTCCCCTCCTCACTGTCTTTGCCTCTTCTCTCCTTCCCTTTGTGCTTGGTCTTCCCCTGAGCTGCCCTTGCTGTCCTGCTCGCTGGGCGTGAGCCCTCACAATGCTCACCCACCACTTGTTCCTTTTTTTCCTGGATTTTGGGCCACCCCCCAGCAATGCTCAGGACTTACTCCGGGCTCTGCACTCAGGACTCACTCCTGGTGGGCTCGGGACCCTATGGGGTGGGTACCTGGGATCCAGCTCGGGTCAGCGGCGTGCAAGGCCAGCGCCTTCCCCGCAACTTTACCATTCTAGCCTCTCATCCCCCACTTTCGAAGGCAGATGGCACAGGGGTCTTTTATGGGGTCACACCCAGTGACCCTCAGGGGCACGGGGCCATTCCCAGAGACAAGAGTCTCTGGTTACTGCTGTTCAGGCCTGGGGCAGGTGCTGGGGAGAGCGAGGTGAGCTGGAAGGAAGAGGAAGAGAGAAGGGCCAGGCTGCCCTGGGGAGACCCTGACGGACGGACGTGCAAGGCTGAAGATGCTGGAGCCGGCCTCAAGCTCAAGCCAAGGGCTCAGCCTTAAGGAAGCTCAGGCCAGAGCGGGCTGTGGAGGGGGCTGCCTCCGGCTCTGCAGAAGAGTCTCTGGATTCCCATGAGGCCCGAGGTCAGTGGAGCCCAGGTCCCGTCCAAGGATCTTCGGGAAGGTTTCAAGACGCTTCTGCTGAGAGTCAGTGGCCCATATGCACGGATGCAGCGCTCCTCCATCTGCTTTGCTGAGGATAGCCACATGCATGCCCGCGTCTGCCGCCCCCACCCCCTTCACGTCTCTTTTTCCTTTGCAATTGCCAGTAACTTCCTCCCGCTGCGCCCGCAAGATCTCCGGCACCACCGCCCTCCAGGAGGCGCTGAAGGAGAAGCAGCAGCACATTGAGCAGCTGCTGGCCAAGCGAGACCTGGAGCGGGTGGAGGTGGCCAAGGCCACGAGCCATGTGGGGGAGATAGAGCAGGAGCTGGCCCTGGCCGGGACGGGCACAACCAGGTGACGTCTGTGCAGACGGCAGTGCCGGGTCCGAGAGACGCCTGCGGCAGAGGCTGGGCGCGAGCTTGTTGCAGGCAGTGCAGGGAGAGGCCGTGGGTCCCCGTCTGCCGTCGTTGCGGTGGCGTCCGCCAAGTGGTTTGATCGCATGCACCTTCTGCTCGCCCAGTGGGGGTTCAGTTAGCGCCGAGTTGTCCCCGCCGGTGCTTTCGTGCTGTGTTTCCCTTCCCGCCTTCCAGAAATGCTGCATCTTAGGTGGGAGACGCGTTCAGCGTGCCACGGTGGCAGGTGGCGGTGCCAGCCCACAGAGGGCTGTCGGGAGCGGCGAGGACACTCACGCGCAGCTGCCTCCACAGTACATTCTGGAGCTGGAGGCCAAGATGGACGAGCTGCGGGCCATGCTGGAAGCGAGCGACTGGGAGAAGGTGGAGCTGCTGAACCAGCTGGAGGAGGAGAAGAGGTGAGGCCGTGCCAGGAGCTGGGGGGCTGCCTCGGGTGGGGTGCTCCTGGCCTTCCAGGGCTATGAGATCAACAAAGCAGCGGGTGCCCAGTCCTGAGAGTGGCCTCATTGGGGGGGATGGGGGGAGCTCACTGGAGCCCAGCCACCCCCGGCCCTCCCTGCTGTGTCCACGTGGCCTGGTGTTCAGGAGACCTGTGCTGGCTGGCTGGGAACTGTCGTATCCCAGTGGGGCCCTGTGGGAGTCCCTGGGGTTAAGTCATGGGCAGGAGGAAACCCGCAGCACCCATGGGGCACGACAGCAGACAGGCAGGGCTCAGGCCAGGCTGCAGACAGACGGACACGGGGTGCCGGCCAAGACCGTCTTCTCAGATGGGCTCCTGGCAGTGTGGTGCCCAGGGGCACTGCCAGTGCCCGGCTCAGCCCCTCAGCTCCACATGCTGAACTCACCACGTCCCCTGGGAGCCCCTCCTATCCCCCCGCCCTGGCCCCGAGTCATTTGCTGCTTCTCTCCCAGGGGCTCAGTTGTTGTCCCGATGCGGGGACAGGCGCTGGCTGGGAGGGACTGGCATGCGCACCTGGTCAGTCTCTAACCACCTCTGTTAGCTGCGAAGCAGAAAAGGCTGATATGGCACTGCGCCTGGCGTTGGCTCGACAGAGCTTCCTCCTGTAGCCTGCGGGTACCACCCAGTGCTCACAGCCGAGGGGACTCGCTGACTTTGTTTTTTTTCTTTTTGGGTCAACCCAGCGATGCTCAGGGGTTACTCCTGCCTCGGCACTCAGGAATTACTCCTGGCATTGCTCAGGTCCGAATTGAACCCGGGTCGGCCACGTGCAAGACAAATGCCCTGCCCGCTGTACTCTCGCTCTGGCCCTCGCTGACTCTCTCAGCCCTCCTGTGTGTGGAGGCGGGGGCTGGGTCAGGCGTGCATCTACAGGATGGTGGCCCTCATGGGGGGCAGCAGTGACGCCCCTCACAACTCTCCCTCTCCCCCACAGGAAAGTGGAGGACCTCCAGTTCCGAGTCGAAGAGGAGTCCATCACCAAAGGCGACGTGGAGGTAAAGCCCGGGCAGGTTAAGAGGCTTGCAGGGTGCAGGCAAGGATGCGGGGTGGCCTGGCCGACCCCGCCGGGACCACTTCTGCTGGAGACTCCAAATCAGACAGGGATACCTGGTGTCATGCACCTGGCAGGGCCCGGCGGAGGCACCTCTGCTCCTTGGGGCCGGAGGCTGCTGTTGATGAGTGTTTTTCTCTCGTTCTGACAGTTGGGTCTACGCCTTTGCCTCAGCTTTGATTTTCAGTCGAGCAGCACAAATCAAATCCTTTAGAACCCCAGTTTTTCGAAGTAGGCGGGGGTCACACCCACCACCTGGCCCCCTGGCGCCGTGTAATCCCATCAGCGGCCAAGACTCAGAGACTATAAAATCCAGATCCCGGAACCGCGCGGCCGCGCGACATCTTATCAGAACTTTTGTTTTATGACACCTTATTGTCTCATTCCTATTTTGGACAAACTTACAGGCTATCGAATGTAGCCTGCCCACAGGGCAGAGTCTGGCAAACTCCCCGTGGCGTACCAAATATGCCAAATACCAGTAACAATGATGGGTCGCATTCTCCTAAATAGCCTTGAATATAATCTCACGGCTAGGATGAAAGAGACGTTACTGGGGCCTGCTCAAGGCAATCGACGAATAACAGGATGATGAAATGAAAACAATGAAATTCCTTTAAACAAGAAAAAGCAAACAGTCAGTTTGCAAAAGAATAATTTCTATTTCTGCTTCTTTTCCTTCCTGTTTTAAGTTCATGGAAATTTTTTTTTCCCACTAGAAGGAGGTGAAGGCCCTGCAGGCGGCCTCCAAGAAGCTCGCCAAGGAGAACGAGTGGGGGAGGACCAAGCAGGACCACGCGAACGAGGAGAACACGGACGTGATCGCCCCGTGGAAGTCCAAGCTGGAGACAGCCATCGCCCCGCACCAACAGGCCATGGGCGAGCCGAAGGCGTTCGTGAGCCGGGGCGTGGGTGCCGAGGCGGCCGAGCTGGCCGAGCTCAAGATGCAGATGGAGAGGCTGCAGTTCGAGTCCCAGCAGGAGGTGGAGAACTTGAAGGCCCAGCAGGTGGCTGAGCGTGCAGCACACGCCTCTGAGCTGCAGACGCTCAGGTCGCGGCTGGTCAGGATGGCCCAGGAGCAGAAGAACAGCCTGGAGGCCGCGCGGGCCAAGCTCGACCAGACCGAGGACCAGCACCTGGTGGAGATGGAGGACGCCCTGAACAAGCTGCAGGAGGCGGAGACGAAGGTAAAGCACCTGGAGGGGTTGCGGGCCATGTGTAGTCAGCAAGCCCAGGCCCTGGCCGACGCCACGGCGCAGCTGGAGGCCACCCAGGAGAAGCTCTTGCAGCTCGATGGGCTCCGGAAGGCCAGTTCCGAGCTAAATTGGGAATGGAGAAGCTCAGGCAGCAGCTCCAGGTGGCTGAGCGGCAGATTCAGGAGTTAGAGAATGCAAAGTGGGCTGAGAGCGGCAGGTTGGTACCCGGGTGCCCTCGCCCACTTCCACGCTCGCTCCCTGCATGCTGTGTGTCAGTCTGCTTGCCGCCGTGTTCTGGCTTGGTGGTGACAGGTCTCCCAGTCACGTCCCGTGCGGTTCCCTCTGATGGGACTGAGAACGTGTCGGCACGATTCTGGGGCTGTCATTGGTCCCCAGCACCCGGATGCCGTGCTAGCCTTGGCCCCGGCTAATCGGGCCCGTCTGGGGTCTTTCTGAAACTGAGAACTCTTCACAAGGCCAGTGAGAAAACAAGATAGGAGCCCCCAGAGCAAACCTCGGCCCCCCCGCCTTTGGCCCCCTGTGTACTCGCCAAGTCCGCCCAGACCCTTGGGCTCAAGTCTGGCCGCAGGAGTCTTTCCCTGACCTTGCTGACCACTTGCTCGTGTGACTGGCTTTGCCATCCTGTCCCCGAGGCGCCTCAGTTTTCAGCTCGTGCTCAATGCCTCTGAGCCTCTGCGCTCCCTCAGGACTGGTGACGTGGCCCATCTTGGTATTTCTCATTGCCGGCCCCTCCCTGCCTGCAGCACAAGCCCCCGCCCAGCCCTGCAGAGATTTCATCCCTTTCAGTCTCTAAGGGGTGCTTGGGCCAAGTCCGCCTTCCATCATGGCCTCCTGTTGACCGCGGGCATGGACTCTCATGGTAGCCCTGACCCTGCGGAAGGACAAGACAGTGAGATCTGGGCCAAGCCGAGGAAGCTGCAGTTCTCACCAAGGAGCCCCGAGAAATGCCCTTTTCCTCCTATAGGATTGTGGTGGCAGAGACATGCCCTCCCAGCCGCCCCCCTCTCCCCCTTTCTCCCCCCCTCCCGGCGCTGGGCGCTTTGTTGGAGAAACTTCTCTGTTGGCCAAGATGGAAGGGCTGTGGGATTTGTAGACAGGAGTGACAGACATAACAGAAGGACCCAGAGATCCCCGGGAGTTCCTCTCAGGACTCAGGACTCCTTAGCTGGCATTCCAGAAACACCGGCTGAAACAAACGGAATCAATTCCTAGGACACCAGGGGATAGTTGAGCCACTTGTTCGCATCAAGATGTAACAAACGTCAAGTTCTGGTGACTGCTGCCTAGTGGATTAGAGGTTCTTCATTTTAAATTTCATATTGAAACCCCTCCAACTTTTAAAGTCACAGACAAGAAACTAGAAGAAAGTAAATCTTGGGGGCCAGAGTGATAGTACAGTGGGAAGGGCATTTGCCTTGCACACGGCCTATGTGAGTTCGATCTCCAGCATCCCATAGGGTCACTGTCATTGTCACTGTCCTCCCGTTGTTCATCGATTAGCTCGAGCAGGCCAAAAAAAAAAAGAGATAAACCTTTTCTTCCCTCCCTCCCCTCCCTTTCTCTTTCTTCCCTGTTTCCTCCCTCCCTCCTTCGTATCCTTAGCATCCCTCCTCCCTTGCTTACTTCCTTCTTCCTCGCCAAGCCATGCTCTCGCCTCTGGGGTCCTCCCACCCAGCAGTAGCTGGTCTTTTCAGCTTGTGGACCGATCTCAGGCTCGCCCAGTGGTGCTGCAGTTCAAACTCGGGCCTGGTGTGTACTCCAGCCCTTTGTGCCGTCTCCCCGCCCCTGGAAAGTCAGTCTTTCTCATAGGCTTTCTTATTTTCTGGTCACTCCAAATGTAGGTCTAGAAAATGCCTCTGTTTGAGCCATTTTCAATAACCACTAGACAGTCATCACCAGAACTAATGGCGCCAAAGCCTTGGCTTCGAGAGCTTCAGGCAATCACGCTCACCTCACGCCTCTTCTTCGGGGTTGTGTTGGGTCATGGGCTTCTCATACGTGTTTCCTGTTTTGTTTTCCCCTTCCTGTTCCTGTTCGTCTTTTTGGTCCATTCACTCCATCCTTGTCACTCTGGTAGGCCGATAGCCTGGCCGAGGAGCTGCAGGGGAAGGAGCTAGCGCTCCGTAGTCTTCAGGAGAACTTGAACGAAGTCAGTCGAGTTAAGGAGGCTTTGGAGAAAGAGCTTCGGAGTTTGGTGAGTACCAGGGGAGTCGGACGCTGATCTTTCCCTTGCTGAGGGTAAAGCGAAGCCTCCTCAGGCGAGCTTGGCCCTATCGCCTCTGAGGCTCATGAGCGTGTCAGCTCGAAAGCCCCAGGGGCTGCGCGAGCCCCCATTGGGGCAGCAAAGGTAGGTGCGCTGCTCTGTCCGCGCTGTGCCCTCCGCCTCTGCCTGATCAGTGAGTGGCCAGCGATGCTCCCTGAGTGCCGGGCTCCTTCCTCCCCTCAGCAGCGCCTCAGGCTCCTCTCCCGTGCCCCTGTCCCCTCGGCTCCGTCTCCCCTGGCAGCCGGGAGCACTGGGGGCTCACATCAAGGGGAGGGGGTGAGAGACATGCACTGGGAAGGCCGCTTTTCTGGAACCTTCCAGACACCTTCCTGCACTGGATCAAAGTGTGTTTTCTGGTTTTCTTTTTAGGATTTGTGTGTGTGTGTGTGTGTGTGTGTTTTTGTGTGTGTGAGTTTCGGGTAGATTATTTTTGTTTTCTGGGGTTTTTTTGTTCCTGTTGTAGTTCTTGTTGTTTTTTGTCTTTTTTTGTCACAGTTGGGGACGTTCAGGGGTCACTCCTGGCTCTGCACTCAGGAATTACTACTGACGGGGCATCCCCTATGGGATGCTGGGGATCAAAGGCGGGTCATCCTTGTGCAAGACAAACACCCTCCCCGCTGGGTGATTGCTCTGGCCCTGGGGTGTGTGTATAAATATATTTTTTTTTGATGGTGGTTGTGGGGGACTAGTGCCATGCCTGTCAGTCCTTGGAGGCGACTCCTGGCTTTGTGCTCAGGATATTCCTGTTAGTGCCGGGATTCAGACCGGGGCCAAGTGGCCTTACTCAGTGCTCTCTCTCTCCCAGCCCCCAGATGATCACCATGTTTATTGGGGCTCCCCCCAAACTCGGTGGTACTCCTGGCTCAGGGTCTAACCGGCTGGTTGTTCTCGGGCGCCTGGACCCTGTGCCAGCCCTTCAGCCCCCAATATCTATGTTCTAAGTGCAAGTTCATTTTCATGAACATTGTGTGTGTGTGCTGGTGAGCAGAGCAGAGTCGCCCGTGTGTGTGCGGGTATGTTTATGTGTTTGTGTGCGTTGTGTGTGTGTGTATGTGTGTGCGCGCGTGTGTGCTGGGGGCAGGCAGGAGGCCTGCGGCTGATGGTGGCCCCCGGCTCCCCTCAGGGGGAGAAGGTGGACGTGAGCCGCAGCCAGTCCCAGGCTCTGCAGGCCGAGCACGCCAAGTCCACCACGGAGAGCCAGGCGCAGCACGAGGAGGCGCTGCAGGCCCTGCAGAAGCTGCGGCTGCAGGCGGAGGAGAAGCTGCAGGCGGTGCAGGCGGAGAACGGGAGCCTGCTGCGGGAGGTGGCCGAGCTGAAGACGCAAGCCGACAAGGCCAAGGTGTGTGGGCGCAGGGCCGCCGTCTCGGGGTCGGGCTCTGTTGGGGGCCTCGGCCTGCAGCCTCAGACACTTCCTCCGCCCGTGGGCGCCTGTGAAAGCCGGAAGGGGTTTGCTCCCGGGGCACCCGGCAGAGCACATAGAAGCCCAGGGACCCCAGCTTGGGTTGTCCGTTTTGTCTTTAGCTTGCTCAGTAAGTTCAGGCCTTCGTGTTTTCACTTGATTGCTCAAAGGCATTTTTTAGTGTATCAGAGAAATGTTAAGGTTCGAAGCTCAGTGGGGAGAAATAGAGCAGCTAGAATAGTGCAGTGAGAGGGCACTTGCTGTGCACGTGACCCACCGGGGGGATCCCCAGCATCCCCCATGGTCCCCCAAGCACCCAGGAGGAAGCCGTGACCTCTGCCGAGTGTGAACCCCAAAACAAGAAGGAAAATAATGTACACACACATATATGTGTGTACATACATAACATGTACATATGTGTACATCTTTATATCCATATAATAAGTGTATTTTAATTCATATGTACATATTTTGATACATTTTCAGTTTTACACGCTTGGTCCCATGTATAGTTTATACATATATGTGTATGCCTATACATATATGTGCTTGTATATATATGTGTGTGTATACATATCTATAAGCCAATGCAAAGAAAACGGAAGCGAGCTTACATCAGAGGAAACCAGGGCTGCTGAGTGGCGGCCATGGCCCGCGTGTGTGTTGGTGCCCGGCCTCTTTCCACCACGCACCAGAGCCAGGGCTACATCTCCTCTCTGGACCACCTGCACAGCCCAGTTCTGTGGCCAGCAGCCTCGTGTACATGCTCAGGTCAGCCCCATTCCGGTAACCTGACCGTCAGCGGTCAGCTGCCCAGCGCACACCAGTAGCCTGCTGCAGCTCATGGCTGCTGAGCTGGACAGAGAAGATAGCCCTTGCTGCAGAAAGTTCTGGAAAGTACATGGCGGTTAAACTATGGTGTGCATTGAGACTCAGAAAAGAAAACGCACAACCCATTGCTGACGGGCAGGGAGAGCAGGTGAGGGAGACCCTGGCCCGTGTGCGGCCACTCCTCCTGGAGCCTCTGGGCCCCTTCCAAATTACTGCAAACACTGCCTCCCATTGTTCATCGATTTGCTCGAGCGGGCCCACTAATGTCTCCATTTTGAGACTTGTTGTTACTGTGTTTGGCAAGCAAAACCTGTTGGCTTCAGTCTCCAAAGCTTGGTGGATTAGTCTGGATTTTCTATAAAGTGTATAACTTTTGGGACTAAGTCCATTTCCTGCCTCTGTTTGTCCCTGTGAAAATCGTTTGACCAGCAGTGGTTGCTTTTGCCTTCCCCTTCTGCACAAAGTTCAAAAACAAAATACTTTTTGTAGTTCTCTGAATTGTACTGAAAACTAGTTTTTTAATGCATCCCTTCTATGACAGGGATGGATTTTATAATAGAATAATTGAAGTGGGGGGAAAAAATCTTATGCCCCAACGTCAAGATCCAACTGTACTTAAACCTTCCGGGGAGCTGTCAGGAATAATTTAAGACGGCATTTCAAAAATAAAATGGCTGATAGTAAGAATAGGTAGTGCTGCCTTGTACTCGGCCAACCCGGGTTGATCCCCAGCATCCCGTATGGTCCTCTGGCCCTACCAGCAGTGATCCCTGAGCACAGAACCCTGAGCGAGCCCAGAACACCTCCAGGTGTGGGGCCCCCATCCACAAAAAAGGCAGGTAGATATGTTGACCCTGTGAAGCTGTTTCAGCCTCTCCATCCTGCGTGTGTGTGCGTGTGTGTGTGTGAGTGTGTGAGTGTGTGCGCGCGCATATACACGCATGTGCAGGTAAGACTACTCTGCCATTTTCATTTCTGGTATTTAGGCCACATTAAGTGCTTGGCTTGCTTGTGCCTGCTTGATCTCATTCTTGTTTCCATTCTTCCCCGCTTTTGTTTCTGTAGTCATTAACTTCCCTAATAACATCAGAGGAAATTGAGCTGATGTCGGAGGATCGCAGGGCCCTGAGGTCAGAGAATCAATTGCTGGCGAAGGAGAAGCTCTCTCTGAAGTCAGAGAGAGAGTCATTGCTATTGAAGTTGAAGGAAGCGGAGGCCAAAAACTCTTCGCTGCGGGAAGAGCAGAGGAAGCTCTGGCTGTTGAACCAAGCGATTCTTTTCGATAAAGAGAAGGTCATCGAGGCCAGGCGGGCCGCAGAGAAGCTCTGGCAGGAGGAGCGGCTCGGCCGAGAAGCCCTCGAGGCAGAGAAAGAGAAAGTGCTGGAAGAGGGCAGGGCGGTGCAGGAGGAGCTCCAGAGGGTGCGCGCGGAGAACGACGCCCTGCAGGTCGCCAAGGTGGGGCTGCAGGCCCTGGTGGAGGAGCTGCAGATGAGCAAGAGCGGCCTGGTGGCCGAGTGTAAGAAGGGCCTGGAGGAGAGGGGCCAGCTGGAGGAGCATGTGAAGAAGCTGGTTCTGGAGAACCTATCCCTGGCCAAAGACAAGGACAACATCATCCAGAAGCTGCAGTGCTCCTATGAGGAGCTGGCTCGGGATCAGAAGTCGCTGGTGCAAGAGATCGCGGAGCTCACGGCCGAGAAGAAGTCGGTCCTCGAGAATCAGTCGGCCCTCGAGGCGGCGCTGCAGGAGGCCTGGGACGCGGCCCGCAGCCTGGAGAAGACACACGCCAGCATGCTGCAGGCCAAGGAGGCGCTTGACGCCGAGCGGCAGGAGGAGTGCCGGCGGCTGGCGGAGGACAGGCTCGCGGCACAGCAGGCCCTGGTGCAGGAGCGGGAGGCCCGTGCCCAGGAGACCCAGGCGGCCGCCCACGAGGCCAGCCAGCTGCGAGGCCGCCTGGGGCTGCTGGAGCAGGAGGTGGAGGAGCTGCGGGCGCGTGCCCAGGGGCTGCAGGCCGAGCACCTGGACCTGGTGGAGGAAAAGGCGCGGTCAGACAAGAAGGTGGCCGAGATCCTGCGGGAGAAGGAGCAGCTGGCCGGCAGTTACTTCCTCCTCCAGAAGGAGGTCAGTCGGCTGGCCCAGACCAGCAGCCACGTCTCGGCCAACTTTCTGGAGGCCCAGAAGGAGAACCGCGGTCTGAGGAACGACAAAATCAGGCTCGCCATTAAAATCAGAGAGCTCGAGACGCTGCCGGCATTCACGGTAAAGTGGAGCAGGCCCGACCCCCGTTGGCCCCGGGCACCCCCTTTTAGCGGTTAAGAGGATTGCTCTTTGTCGGCACAAGGAGCGGTGGATCCCCACGGAACCCGTGTGTCACGGGCTGTTTGCTGCGGGCGCAGGGACAGCTCGTCACCACGTGCCTGCTGACCTCTAGGACAAGGCATAAGCTGTGAATAAAACCAAAAAGGACAGTATGTTCATTTCCGGGGGTAGTTCTCACGGAAGATTGCACTGTGGCTCTTCAAGACGTAAGGGAAGTCATGAGAGAGGCACTGAGTTGTAAAGTAAAGCGGTGTCTTCCGGGGGTACTTTGAGCGGTTGCCCTGAGTCTGCTCACTTGGGACTCGGGGGTGCCCTGTGCCACCAGCAGTGTGCCCGGTGCAGGGCGGCCTGGACTCGAGGGTGCCTGGTGCCGGGCAGGTGTTCTCTCTTCCCAGCTCACTCAGGGTTTGCCTTTCTCCCACTCCCACACCTGTGCTCACGGCTCACATCTCCTCTCCTTCCTTTCCCCCCTCCCCCCAACGCTTTCCAACCAGGCCTGCTTAGCTGTCCGCTCATGTCATTTTTATTCTGTGTGAGGAATGGAGGCTCTTGGGAGCACTAGGCTGTTTCAGGGCATCAGTCTTGCCGCTGAGCGGTTTAGACGTGAGTCCCCGCGGGGTGAGCAGCGCCCAGCGGGGGCCGGAACCACTGTGGCAGGTTTGTGTGGCGTTTCGCGCTGTGCTCTGCCACTGCGGCCAACCCCTCCCTGGCCCCCCAGCCTGGCTCAACGAGGTTTCTCTCTCCAGGCTGTGCAGACAGCGGAAGATGCCAGGCATTTTATGGAACAACTGTCCCAAGAGAAGACAGAGACCCTGGCCTCCCTGGAGGACACCAGGAACACCAATGCAAACTTGCAGAATGAGGTGGGTGATGGTGGTGACCAGGGCGTGTAGGCCCGGCCTCAGCCTTGAGAGAAACCATATCCTGGGCCAGAGTGATAGCACAGCGGGGAGGGCGTTTGACTTACACACGCCAGACCCAGGTTCAATCCCCGGCATCCCATATGGTCCCCTGAGCACCGCCAGGAGTAATTGGTCACTGGTTCTCGCATGGGACAGGAGGGGAAGTGTACCCCTGTGTGACCCCTGTATGACCCCTGGGAGGTGCTGCGAGGAGTGACCACACAGGATCCGGGGGACATGGGGCGGCCTGGTGAGATCACTGAACAGCTGACCACTCCCAGACTGCTCGGAGGAGCAATGAGCCCGGCAGGGACTGGACGCCCCAGTTAGCTCGCCCAGAGCCTGGGCCGGGACAGGAAGAGAAGCCACATGTGTTGACATACACAGCGTCTCAAGGCTCTTTGATGACCGTGAGAAGGCCAGCCACTGCCCTCTGACCACACAGCCCCACTTTCCTGGGCTCGAGTGACTGCTGATGGCCTGGACTGCTCCTCCCTCGCCAGGAGTGATCCCTGAGAACAGAGCCAGGGCTTAGTCCCCACCCCACCAAACAAACCAAACTGACTACCCACAAAGGTTATAGATAACCATGTATACATACACAGACATGTACATATGTATATATGCGTGTATGCTTCAAAAGAGTCGGGGAATATCTACCATTTAAGATATCCGAGAATGGGGCCGGAGCTATAGCACAGCAGGTAGGGTGTTTGCCTTGCACGTGGCCAACCCAGGTTCCATCCCTGGCATCCTATATGGTCCCCGAAGCACAGCCAGGAGTAATTCCGGAGTGCAGAGCCAGGAGTCACTCCTGAGCAATGCCCGGTTGTGACCCCAAAATCCCCCCTCCCAAATTAATTGATGAATTAAAATAACAGAAGCCCAAAAGAAGGAAGCTGAGGAAGAAGGGACTGTGCTCACCTGGCACCCGTGAGAACCAGGGCCCGGGCACCTGCTGCCAGAACCCCACCCCCACACGCTCCCAGCACAAGAGGTGATGCTTACGGAGTGAAAGGCCCCATGGACAAGGACACATCCCTTCAGTCAAGGGGTCACGTCCTTGCAAGAGCCGAGAAGCCAGACCCCTCCACTGCCCTTACTCCTGCTGCTCTCCCAGAACCTGGGCTTCGGGCTCCCATAAAATTGGCAAATCTTCACTTTGCCGGAGTCGAACACCACTTTGGAGGGCCTCCTTCCCATCAGGAAGGTCCGGTCGCAAACGGAAACGTGCACCAACATGTGGCTGTCCCGGCCCCCTTGCGCATGCTCTGGGCGCAGAGCTGGGGAGTCTGGTCCTCTGGGCCGCCTTCCTGCTTCTTGCTCCTGTCGAGGGAGACAGCTGGGTGGGGTCCTCTGGGGTGTGCACACTTGGCTGCAGACCCCAGTGCCCGCACCTACCATCAGCAGGCTCAGGTCTGGCCTGCGGCAGGAGTCAGCCTTGGGGCCTCCTTGATGTCTCTCCTTCCCCAACCCTCTTCCATCACACCCGGGCCTGCAGCGCTTTATAGTTTGAATCCACTCTGAGGAAGGGGACCGTCTGGGTCCCCGTGCCCTGTGGAGTTCCCGCACACCCTCACTTCCTGCACTTCTGTACTTTATAGCCGGTGGCCCTGGACGGCACATGTGGGCTGAAGTGAACTTTACATGTGGGCTGTGGACGTGGACCCTGCATGGGCTTGTTGGGAACTGAACATTTCCATGTTTTTTTTGGTTTTTTTTTCAGCTGGAGGAAGAGAGATCTGTGTTTCTTGGCCCAGTGTGGGGGGGCCTGGGCATTCTCAGAGACTCCTCATCAGAACTGGCCCTGAGGGAGAAAAAGAATCAGTCTGTTTTTCTGGTTTTCTTTCTTCTTTCTTTGGGGGCCACACCTGGCGATAATCCGGGCTTCCTCCTGGCGCTGCACTCAGGAATCACTCCTGGCTGCTCTCCGCTGGCCCCTGTGGGATGCCAGGGATCAAACCTGGGTTGGCTGCGTGCGAGGCAAGCACCTTTCCCGCTGTGCTATCACTCAGACCCAAACCTGCCAGTTTTTAAATGAAACATGAATGTTTGTGCCTACAGTCATGCTTGCTTTTGTAAAGTGGGATTTTCCCCCCCGTGGATTTTAAAGAAGTGAGTCTGTCTTTGTAGGAGAGGGAAGGCCCTCTTGACTCCCTGCTCTGAGATGAACCGAGGGGGCCCAACATGTCCTCCTGGGGTCTTCCCTGGGGCACCCGGGAGCTTGCGCTCAGGAAGGGAAAGGGGAGCTCTGGCTGCCTCAAACCCTGGGGCGGGGACTGGAAGCGGGGCCCAGCCTCCTCTGTGGCGGGCTCCGATGGCTCCCGCAGATGGCTCACCGTCTCACGCTCTCCTTTACCACAGATTGATTTCCTGAATTCCGTGATTGTGGACCTCCAAAGAAAGAATCGGGACCTCAACAATAAAGTGGAGATGATGTCCGAGGCCGCTCTCCAGGAAGGGGGACGACCTCAACAATTGAACAATTACGACAACAACAGTTTCGGCCCGGCCACCCCATTCTCTGCACTGTGCAGAAATCTACAGCAGTTGATGGATGACATAACAGTCTACTTGTGAAACACCTCAAATGACCAATTTACTGTTTTTATAAGCTTTACTTTTTTTGACTGTGCGTTTAGATGATGTATGATGAGAAATTCAACATTAATTCTTTTGGATTTTCTTATCACAAAAAAATTAAATGAAGGACCTCAACCATCAGAAGTTTATCATCCAGTTTGAATCTATTTTTTTCACTTGAATGTTTTCTAGTTCTGTAAAAAGTGATAAATAATGTACCATCCAGGCTACATGTATAATAAGAACTTCTATCATTGTATATATGCTTTTGATGTATTTTCCTCTGGAGATTATCAACTGTCTGACAAGTGAAAGATCTGTATCAATTGAAATTTTTAGTAATAACCATTATTGAAATTGTTTCACAAACTATGTAAAGCAGTATTAAAATTTGAGCAAACAAGTGTCCTATATCTACTTTAATAAAATTATTTCTTTTTGCCAGTGATAACTGATTATGCTCAGGTTCATTTATAAAAGATTTTTGGCTAACAATCAAGAATTATAGAGTCAAATAAGTCAAACAGTTTCTACAATGGAATTCTAATACACCAATTTCTTTTTGTTTCTTTATGTTTGTGCCACACCTGGTGATGTCTTAGGGCTTATTCAAGGCTCTGCACTCAGGAATCACTCCTGACAGTGCTTGGGCAGACTATATGGAATGTCAGGGATTGAAGCCAGATTGGCCAAAGCAAATGCCCTACCAGCTTCACTATTGCTCTGGACCTGTAAACCATTTTCTTAAAAGCGTTTATCTTGGGCTAAAGAGATAGTGCAGTGAGTAGGGTACTTACCTTGCATGTGGCTGATCTGGGTTCGATTGCAGGAATCCCATCCAGTCATCTGTGCCCTGGCAGGAGCAAACTCTAAGTGCAGAGGCAGGAGTAAACCCTAAGAAGCACTGGGTTGTGGGTATGGTGCCACCAGCAGGTCAGTCTGTACCTGTGAGGTGAGTGCATCAGCAGCCTGATGGCGCCTTCAGACTTCCAGGTACCCCCAAATTGCTGCCGTGCGTTTGGCCAGACCCCAAAAACTTGAGGCAGAGTTGACCAAGAAAGTAAACAGGTAAAAGATATGCGGGAGATACACCCACAAACCACCTCCAGTTCAGCTATATAATTGGAGGCATGGCCTCTCTGGTTCCTGATTGAACTGCTGAACAGCCATGATCCCAGAGACTCAGAAACAAATCTCGAAACCCAACGACTTTTGGCAGAAATGTGTCCAGTCCCTGCAGTAAGTTAGAGGCGCTGGGCCACCCCAGGTGGGAATAGATTTTGTGCCTTGGCCTGTTCCCCCTGGCAGCCCGCTGGCCGCCATCCTCCAGAGGCCACTGGACAATCAGATTTAGGCCCACAGTGACGAGACACGTAGGGCCTCATGGGATGGGGGTGGAGCTGGCCCTTTCCTCCCCAACAAGACCCCAAGTCGTCACCCACAAACGGCCTCTCTGGCTTCTGATCAAGTTGTTTAACGGCCATGATCCCATAGACTCAGACACAAATCTCGGAATCCAGTGGCTTTTGGCAGAAATGCATCCAGACCCTGCAGTAGGTTACTGTCGCTCGGCCATTCCAGGGAAGAAAGGGTGCTGTCCCTCCACCTGCTCCCCCTTGGCGGCTCGGTGGCCGCCATCCTCCAGAGGCCACTGGACAGTCAAGTTTGGGCCCTCAGTGATGAGACACGTGGGGCCTCACGGGATGGGGGTCGGACCAGCCCTTTCTTCCCCTTCCCAACAAGACCCCTAGTCGCCGCCCACTAACGGCCTTTCTGGCTCCGATCAAGCTGCTTAACGGCCATGATCCCCAAGACTCAGGAACAAATCTCGGAACCCAGCAGGTTTTGACAAGAAATCCCTCCAGATTTAATTGTTAAAATTTTGGAATTTCAAAATCACGCAGCCACTACTGCAGCCACACGACACCATATGTTATTCATAACCAGGAATAGAAAACAAATTGTCTACTGATGCCTTTTCAGGAGATCTGAATTTTGGGGTAAAATCCCAAATAATAATAGTGGATCCAGTGTCAAAATATTGAATGAAATCAAAGTAAAGATAGAGTAATGTGGAAATCATCTCCTCCACAGGTAAGGGGAGGGTGTGGCGTGGGGGTATACTAGGGGTTTTGGTGGTGAAAAATGAGCACTGGTGAAGGTACGGGTGTTTAATTGTATGACCAAAACTTAAACCCAAAAGCTTTGTAATTGCTATCATGGTGATTCAATAAATAAAATTATAAAAAAGGAAAATAAAGAACCACTGGTGAGGTTTAAAGGTATAAAAAACCCTACACAGGGGGCTGGAGAGATAGCACAATGGGTAGGACCTTTGCCTAGCACGCAGCGGACCCGGGTTCACTTCCCAGCATCCCACATGGTCCCCTGAGCACCGCCAGAAATAACTCTTGAGTGCAGAGACAGGAGTAACCCCTGTGCATCGCCAGGTGTGACCCAAAAAGCAAAAAAAAAAAAACCCAAAACAAAAAAAACCTTTATTGTATTATTGCAAAGCTTCCTAACCAACGTAGCCTAAAATGAATACCTTCAGTGATTCTCCATAGCTATTTCACAAGAAGAAATGAAAGGGACACCATGCATTGCAAGCACCATCAATCCATAAAATCTGGGAAAGAAACTGGAAGTTGCTATATTATTAACCCAAAATGAACAGATCCAAAGATGTTTATAAGCACCAACTCCTGTACGTTTGAAGCACACGTGTCCTCAGGTTGATTTTTCTGGAAAAAGAACTTGAGCAAGAACGTTACTTTTAGCCTACATAATCCCCAATAGCAGTCCTTGACTTTAGAATCTATGGTAGGGAATTCAAACGGTCTATACACGAATCATGGTTGCTTTGCAGGATATCCAAATAATACATCGTACTGTGAATATTCTGTAATACTAGGTTGTAAGTCAGTAAACTGTAGATTGGAGAGAGAGCCCTGGGGCAAGGCTAATGCCTAGCAAGCAGCAAACCCAGATTCTTTTCCCTGGCACTTCATATGGTCCCCAGCATCCCCTCCAGGAGTGATGCCTGAGCAGAAATCGGAGGAGCCTCAGCACTGCTGGATATGGTTCCGGAGTCCCTTCACAAATGTAAGTAAGCACCCATTTTGTGGAATATAATATATATGGTCACGGTCCTCCCATTGTTCATCGATTTGCTTGAGCGGGCCCAGTAACGTCTCCATCGTGAGACTTGTTACTGTGTTTGGCATATTGAATACATCATGGGTAGCTTGCCAGGCTTTGCCATGCGGGCGAGATACACTCGATAGCTTGCCGGGCTCTCCGAGAGGGGCGGAGCATGCAAAGCAAACCCCCTACCCGCTGTGCTATTGCTCCAGCCCATAATATACATCAGGATCAGGTCATCCTGTTGTCCGTCGATTTCCTTGAGCAGGCACCAGTAACGTCTCCTTCTTCCTAGCCCTGAGATTTTAAAAGAGCCATTTCAATGCTCTTTCAGGATTAGGAGAATGAGCCCCGTCATGGTTACTGGTATTTGGCATATTGAGTACCACACGGGAAGTTTGCCAGACTCTGCCATGTGGGCAGGATACTTTCGGTTAGCCTGCCGAGTTCTCCAAAGTAAGAACGCGATAATAAGATGTCATTATTCCGGGAGCTGGGTTTTATAGTCTCTGGATTTTGGCCGTTGATGGGACCAACCTGGCCCTTGCAGCAGCTGGTGGGTGTGACGTTTACCTACAGGAAGATGGGGAAGCGGTCTGGGTGGAGAAGGCCCAGTCCTGATCTGAATAGGCTTGGAGACCTCAGCCCTGGGACCCGCATGCCTGGGTTCCTCTGCCAGTTCTTTCATGCATGAGGCCCATCCGGATGTGTGGAGAGTGGGCCCAGCATGGCCGTGGCTGGCTCCAGAGGTCCTCAGCTGCTATGGCTCTGCTTGGGGCGGGGCGGGGCGGGGGGGTGGAGAAACTCAACCCTCCCCCCTCCAAGGGGCCCCAGTGAGGAGAGCCAGGCGCGGGGGCAGGAGACTCTGCTCAGACAAGAGCTGGATCATCAAGATCAGGCCAGGGCCAGCCCGCCAGCGAGAAGGGCGCCCTCCTGTGGCATCTTGGGAGAACAGCAGCTCAGACGCAGACTAGAGAATCAAGATCAGGCCAGGGCCACCCTACCGGAGAGAAGCGCGCCCTCCCGTGGCAGCTTTGGAGAACTGCAACAATGACAGGAGCTGGAACATTAAGGTCAGGCCAGGGCCACCCCCGCCAGCGAGAAGGGCGCCCTCCCGTGGCAGATTTGGGGAACTGCAACTCAGACAGGAGCTGGATAATTAAAAGCAGGCCAGGGCCACCCCCGCCAGCAAAAAGGGCGACCTCTCGTGGCAGTTGGGCAGAACTGCAGCTTAGACACGAGCTGGATCAAATCAAGATCTGGCCAGATCACCCCCGCCGGCGAGAAGCGCGCCCTCCCGTGGCAGCTTGGGGGAACTGCAGCTTAGTCAAAGTCCGGGGAGTCAAGATCTGGCCAGCCAACCCCGCCTTTGCCCCCAGGTGACCCTGTCTGCCTTGTTTCATCCAGCCCCCCGTGATCTCTTTCTCACCCCCTCAGATTTCTCTAAATTTCTTTCAATAAAAACATTTTACTGAAGAATTTTATTGAAAATCTTTTTTCGATAAAAAGACATCATAATCCTTGCATTAGATTGCCGATGTTGCCAGTATCATGGCCATGTTTACCATACAGCCACCAAATTTCACCAAATTTGCCACGTCACCAAGCCCACCAAATTCGTGCCACAGCAAACCAAAACGGAAACGACCCCCAAAAAAGCAGTGGCAAATGTTACCAAATTCACCATACCAACACAAGATTCACCATGTTTGTGCCACAGTGTACCAAATTCACCAGATCTGTGTCAAAGCCAACCAAAATCGGAAATATAAAACAGCAGCGCCAAACCTCACCACATTTTACCACTGTGTGCCAAATTCACCAGATTTGTGCCACATTCAACCAAAACACAAGTAGCAAAATAGCGGTGCCAAACATCACCGAATTTTCCATAACATCACCAAACTTGCCAGATTTGTGCCACAGCCAATCAAAACAGAGATAGCAAAAAATAGCGATGCCAAACTTCACTGAATGTACCAGTTCACCAAATTAACCAGAATTGTGCCACAGCCAACCAAAACAAATACCAAAAAACAGCAGAGATAAACGTCACCAAATTTGCCATAGCATCACCAAAGTCGCCGGATTTGTGCCACAGCCAACCAAAACCAAACTCCCCCAAAAGCACTAGTGCCAAAGTCACCAAATTTGCCATAGCATTGCCAAATTCACCAAATTTGTGCCACAGTCAAACAAAACGGAAATACCCCCATAATAGCCACACCAAAAGTCATAAAACTTGCCATATCATCACCAAATTCACCATATCGTCACCAAGAGTCATCGAACTTGTGCATGACTTCATTTCATGCCCGACCTCATGATTACCACCACCACGAAAATGACCATGACCAGCCTCAGACCATGATCACCAGATCACCAGCATGATCTGATCGGCAGAGCGTCCCGCCAGCTCTGTCCGCATCACCATGTCACCATCATCACCGCAACTTCATCCCCAACAATGCTGCCATTTTCACCACCAAAGCATCATCACCACAGCACCATGCGACAGCTATTCCTGCCACCATCACCACCGCCACAATCTTTGGCATTGCCATTGCTGCCTTAATAACTGACACCGTTGTCGTTCCACCAGCTCAGCCTATCCCAGTGCCCCCCATGAGTGTGACTGATGTGCTGGGGGGTGCCTCCCTCCATGACGAGTGCCTCTGTGCCGAGATGGATGCCTGTGTGTCTGGGACGTCCCTGCCCCCGCCAGGCGTGGGCACTCTGAGCTGAGGGGTGCGGGCGAAGGTCCGTTTTCTTGCTCTTGGGGGCCCGTAAATGGGGCAGCTGCAGGGAGCCAGTTTCTCTGATGATCACTGATGACAGTCCAGTGCTTGCTGGGCTCCAGAACTCTGGGAAGAGAGAGACACACACACAGCGAGAGATCACTCACAGGCGTTTTGCTGACAGCTGCGTCCCCTGAGCAGAAATGATAATAATATACATATATACATATATATGAGATTGATATCCAAGGCTAGGAAAATGGGGCCAGGAGGACTGGTCAATGGTTGGAAGCTCCCACAAGCATCGGGGACAGAGGGTAGTTAGGATAGAGTAGGGACCAGTCTGGCAATAATGATTGGAAATGTTTGGAAATCACTTTGGACGGGAACTGGGTGTTGAAAGTAGGTAAAGAGATACACATAATAACCTTTCCATATCTGTATTGTAAACCGAAAGGCATGTGTCAGAGAGAGGGGGAGAGAGAAAAGAGGGAGAGAGGGGTAGAGAGAGAGCACTGCAGAAAGGAGGAGGGAGAGAAAGGTGCCTTGCCTGTCTGGGGGAGTAGGGAGACCGGGAAGATTCGTGGTGAGCGATGTACACTGGTGAAGGGACAGGTGTTGGAACGTGATATGACTGAAATCCAATCATGATCAACTCTGTATTTCACTAGGATTGAAAAAATTCACAAAGAAAATAACATTTTAAAAAAGACAAAACAAATCTAAGTCAATCGTGAAATTTTGAGCGAGCAGCAGTGCAGTGGCCTGGTGAGCGGAGCTAGCAGAGCCTCACCTGGCAGCTGTGATGGAGTCAGCTCCCACGCTCCAGAAGCTTCCAAAGCTTGGCGCCCTCTCCCTGGCCCAAACTGAGCCTTACTCATCAGCGTTCCTTTGGGGGCTGCAGGGGCTGACGCATATGAAGCATATCCCTCCTGCAGGCAAATGCCTTGGTCCCTGTGCTATTGTAAGGCCAGAGATGGAAATGTAAGGGCCGCCCGGGCTAATAGTCATGAAAGAGTTAAGTGGTAGGAAAGAGTTCACCAGAGAACTGTAAAAGCTGTGAAACTAGAGCTGCAAAAGCTGGCTCAAAAGAGTCATAAGGTAGCTCCCACCTACGCCCTGCTAGGACCTTGTGGCTGGCCCGGATATGGGGACATGTGCTCAGATGTTCCGAAGAAGTTCATCTTGTGCAAGTGTCGTGCTGTTCTTGGTAAAACTGCAGGTTGCTGTACTGTCAGATTCCTTTGTTTACTCTTGGTTATAAAATCCCACTGTACTTTGGCTCGGGGCTGTCTGCCTCTGTCATGTTTTCGGGACATGTAGTGAGCCCCATCATGCTTGGACAATAAACCCTGTGCGTGTTGCCTGAGAAAGTCTCCTGGAGTCTCCTTCACGGGCGGCGAGCGTCTCGACCCTAACATTTGGAGGTCCCACCGAGATCTGCTCTGCTGCCCCGGCCGTCTCCAACGGGCTCTTCTCGGGGTAAGTAAGGCGCCCCGAAACTGGGAATCGCCATCGCGTAAGGCCAGGTCCTGACTGGCATGGTGACTGTCGGTGCGAGGCATGAGCCTTCTCGGACTGTGGCTGACAGTCTTGTCCGGGAGCCCAGGTCACGCCCCCAGGGGCGCCCTGGTGGTGTGGTAAAGGAGCTCTGGGAACGCCTGGATGTCTCCTAGGAGGCGGGTGCTGCGACTTTGTTGCCAGCAAAGTCAGGGAGGCTGCTAATGGTTTAGTTTCAACATGAGTTTCTAGAGTTATAAAATGGGTTCATCTCAGATGTCAGCTTGCTGTAATAGTTTCTGAGAATGGAGAATTTCATGGGAAAGGTGGGAAATTTTACTAACTATATTGTGAGTCAGCATGTCCAGTGCTTGAAAGTACATGCTACTATTTTGATAACTTTATTCCATGCAAAGCCTTGTCACCAGCCCTGATCTCCAGAGAGCTTTGTACACAAGTGTGAAATCCTTAATGTTGCATGATAATCTAGGAGTGTTTTAATCTTTTTCCTGGAAATCAAAATTTTAAGACGTCTTCTGGTTAACTTCCAATGTCAAGTGATCTTTTGCCCAGTGAATACCTTGTAAGAGCTTTAATTGTGAGCATTTTTAAGACTTTTTGAGTAGCTCTAGAACTGATCTAATGCTTTTGAAATAGCACTGCAGAGTACAGTTTTGTTATGTTAAGTGAGATTATTGGTAGCTGTGTCCAAACTTGGGAGATCGTGTTGAACTAAGATCAGTAAAATAAGAGTTCCAACTTGTGGGATGACAGGAATATAGATGCATGTCTTAAGTCAGAAAGATAAATGATGGAGATATCGTCAGTGGGAAAAGGGAAAGGGATCCTGTTAAAGTGAAGATGTTTTTTTACAGGACGGAATGAATGTTAAGGAATGTGCAGAAGGTTAGAGGTTGTCAAACTGTATTGTTATTAGAAAATTTGAATTACGCCTGCAGAATTGTTCTAGTGAATTTTTGGTAAGCTCTATGGAAAAGATATTGGACAGATTGGCTAGACTCCTGGTACAGTGCTCTTAGAAAATGGAAGTCAAGATTTAAACATGATGCTAAATTGTATCCTTTTTCGCTACAGATTTAAGCTTCTTTTGACTAGGATCCACAGCAAATGGTTGGATTGCACCTCACCGTGAGTAAGGTGAAATGCTTGCTCTTCTCTTCTTTTATACCTTCAGTATGTTCTTTAATGCTCCATGGCACTATGTTGGTTTGTATGAATCTAGGTAAGTCTTTCCTCTCTGTAATAGGAGTGATGCTTGAGCGCACCGCCAGGAGTAAGCCCCTCACATCACTAGGTGTGGCCCGAAAAGAAAAGAAAAGAAAAGAAAAGAAAAAAGCAGATGGGCCTAAGCATATCTGAGCTTTGCTCTGAAGTCTGGGGCCGCAGGGAGCACAGGCTTTGCAGGAGGCAGAGTTCCCTCCCTCCACCCAGCCCCCAGCAAGGAGCCAGGAGTATCCCCAAGGCCAGCCCACTGCCAGGCTGCCGAAGATGGAGGACACAAGGAAGGGAAATGCGTTTCCCATGAAATCTACTGTGCTGTAATTCCCTGTGAAACAGAGCACCCGCCACCCCACCCCACTGTGAGTTCTGGTTGTGGGGAGACCCCCTCCTCTGTACTCTTGAGTGGCGATTGTCGGGGTCTGCTGCGCGTCCATGGTTGCCGCCCGTCTCAGCTCCTTCCATCCGCTCATCCTCCCAGCCCCCCAGAGCTGGTCCCAAATGGTCGGTTCATCCCTGGTGCTGTTTGCAGGAGACAGCTCCAAAGTTGGGGGCACACAGACACCAGAGTCCCATCCTCCCCTATGCTCCACACAACGCACAGCCCCCCAGAATCTAGACTGGTGCCCTGGCTTGAGGAGGAAACATCCATCAGAACGGGAAGCAGTTTTTTGTTTCATTTTGGTTTTCTATTTTAAGGCACTTGTCTTGGGCATGCAACTTAGTGCTGGAGCAGTAGCACAGCGGAGTAGGGCGTTTGCCTTGCATGCGGCCGACCCGGGTTCAATTCCCAGCATCCCATATGGTCTCCTGAGCAACACCAGGAGTAATTCCTGAGTGCAGAGCCAGGAGTAACCCCTGTGCATCGCTGGGCGTGACCCCCGGCAAAAATAAATACATAAATAAATTTTAAAAAATAAATGACCCATTTACCCACTTGTCCATTTCCCTCTGCTGTCTCATCACCTCTGTTCCCCTTCCCCCCCATGTCCCAGGAATGTTTATGCAGCCATCCATGGAAAGTCACTCCTTCAGGGGCCGCGGAAGTCGTAGAACTGGTACTATCTTGTCTTGTACACAGCTGAGCTGGGTTCAATCCCTGGCACCCCATGTGGTACCCTGAGCCCAGAGCCAGGGTAAACCCTGAGCATGTCCAGGTGTACACACATCCACCCCAAAGAAAAAAAACGTTCAGTGAATCAAAGGAACAAATGATGACTTTTTTTTTGTGGGAGTAAAAAATTTTAAAACTATTAAAAAATTTTAAAACAAATATTGAACTGATTTGAACCAGTGAGTATGACACGAACATCCACAGCTGTCCTGGACCCCAGACTTTAATGAGATCCCCCACTTCACACGCACCTCTGTCTCTCTCCAAATATGCATCCCAGGAGCCACACGTCTTTCCCCTCTCATGTCCTTTCCAGGCTGTGGCATTGCCCCGTCTTGACTGGCCATCCGTCCCCTCCCTGTGCTCTCCCACACACGTCCTTTTGTGGTGTAAATGCTCTCTCTCTCACACACACACTCACACACAGCCACACACACACCCGTTGGGTTGTATCTATTGTGTCTTTGCTCCTTCTCTGTCTTGCCGCCCTCTCTCCCCAGGCCAGGTCCTCCTCCTCCTGCTCTGCAAGCCAGCCCGGAGGAGAGTCTGGCGAGGGTGTGAGGCCACCCACTCTGTAGGCCCCGAGCTCTCATCCTCTACCGGAAACCATGTTCATCTTTCTGTTCTGGCCTTTTGCGAATTGCCTTTTTGTTTAAGAGCAACTCACTTTGGTCCTCTCCAGAGACTGGATGAAAACCATTCTCTGTTGGATTAGTCGGAACAATCTTTGCCCCTGTTCTGGCTCAGAAAGGTTTCAAAAACCAAATCTCCGAACTTGCTGAAAGTTACTGAAATGAGTGAGAACCAATGGATACTCCCAGCATAAAGCCGCTCTGCAAGACATTCGTATAATTACTTTGCATGTGTGTGTTTTAATTGTTGTCATTGCTTGGTAATAATTTATTCCAGAAATAGCACTTCAACCTGGGATTAGGTGTTTAAAAGAATTCTTTTTTTTTTGGGGGGGGGGGTGTGCAACAAGTCCTTTTTTTCTTTTTTCTTTCTGTTCTCCATCTCCCAAAGTTATTAACTTGTTTCTTTACATTCAAATGGACACAACGATACGCAGGTTCTGGCATGTACACATAGGCAAACTTTTTCTCCCTCACAGTAAGTAAAATTTCACTAAACTGCAAGCATCAAAGCCTGGGCCCCTCCCCCAACAACAGTCCTGGGAGCCATTGAGCCTACGTTCTAGGGCAGTTGTGCACTGGCCTCCCTCTGGGTTGATTTCTGGCATTTTGAACTCTTTGGTCTTTTAGAGAATCCGTGTTCATAAGAGACCCCGATGAAGAGAAAGCTTCCCTGCAGAAATCCATCAATATTACCAGCGCTTTGCTCACAGAGGAGGACACAGAGCTGGAGAAGCTGAGAAATGAAGTCGAGTCCCGGCCCCGCCCACGTGGACCCGAGCCACGCCCATCTCCGCCCATGCCACGCCCACACGGGCCGAGCCACGCCCATTTCCCTGGACCACGCCCACATTGGCCTGAGCCACGCCCACCCCTAGGGCCTGGGGTGGGTTAGTCGGGGCTGGGCGGAACCAAGAGGCGGAACCCCAGACCCGGAAGAGGCACGGGGTCCCTGGCCGCTTCAGGCTTCCGGAGGAGGCGTGACGTCACGGTGTTCACGTGACCCGGGCGTCACGTGGCGGCGGGGCTGGGCGGCGCCGAGATCGCACCTGTCCTCAGCGCTGAGACCCTGGACTCCCTGCGCGATTCCTGGGCCAGTGCGCGGGCAGCGAGGAGAGGGCCGGTCGGGCGGCGGCCTCTGGAGCCGGGGGCGCCCCCAGTGCAGCCCGAGCGAGGGGGCGTTGCGCTCCCGCCCTGCGGCCCGGCCCTGGGAGGGAAACGGGGCGACTCGAGTCCATCTGGCAGGCCGAGCGCAGCCCCGCGTCCAGGCCCTCCCCGCTGTCCCGCGTGCGGGTGTCGCGGCCTGCGACCCTGGAGCCACTTTCCCAGCTGCCTGCTCCTCCACGGTCTCCTTGGCAGTTCACCCGGGGGTCCATGACCCCAGTCTGACCCCAGGACCCTGCAGACACACTCTTTGTGGAGGACAGTGATTGCTTCCGTGGCCAGTCGCACCCCTTGCCCTGATGCTGTTTTTCTTCAGGCCACGGAAGATGAGTGTGTCAGCTGTTGCTAACTGCAAGCTTTGTTTGTCCGGAGTTTGCAAATGACTGTTGTTTGCTGCTGGCCGTTACTGAAATTCCTTTCACTCAAAGGACGGGATGCTTCTACCACCCACAGGCAGTAGTTTGGGATGAGCATCTCACAGGACCGTTTGGCTTGCTTGCACAGTGCTCACTTCTAAAGCTAAAAGGTTTTTGGTTATTATTTTTTTTTTGAAACTGTCATTCTGGACTCTAGCAAGAGTAATATGATGTTCCACTTCTGGAGTAACTGGTGTGCAGAGCTGTCTGGTTTTTAGAATCACTGACGCTGTTATGAGTGGTAAATGTTTTATCTTCTGTGGACCTTTAGTTTATTTATTTGAAGAAAAAACCTTTTATTTGGTGACTTTTAGGAAGAGGACGAGCGGAGAGAGAGACATTTCAAGAGAGACCGTGGGCTTCTGCAAAGGCAGAGAGAGCCCCTACACACATCCCAAGATTAGACAGGAAAGCAAAAATGCCCCCATGTCAAGGAGAGCTGCGGGCACCGCATTGGCTCGGCTACATGGGCACAGGCAGCTCAGGGGCTCGGGCAGCATCGGAGCCTTCAGTGGACCTTTCAAGGGTGGGTGTGCTCCCCCCTCTTCTCCTCGACGGAGCGGCATGTCTTCTGATTGTTACTTAATGTGGCTCAAAGTTTTTCAGACACAGGATTGGTTGCTTCAGCCTGAATTTATACACCTGGTTTTGGGGAATCTAAATTTTTATACTAAAGTATAAAATTTTGAATTTTATTTGGAGGCTCGTGCCAGGCAGTGCTCAGGACTTACTCCTGGCTTTGCACTCAGGATCACTCCTGGCAGTGCTCAGTGGACAGTATGGGGTGCTGGGGATAGAACCCCGGGTCAGCTGAGTGCAAAGCAAGCACCTTCCCCACTCTAATTTCTCCCTGGCCCCTGGTCTCCTGAGCACTGTCCCAGGGCACCTCCTGGTGGTGATTCTTAGCAGTTTGATGATGCTTGGCGCTGTGGTGGCAGGGGTCGCCCAGGCTACTCCAGTGGCCTCTCCAGGATTGCACATGGCAATGCTTGAGACCCTTGTGGTGCCAGGGGGCGAAGTTGGCAGTCATGTGTCAGGCATGTACCTTAACCCCTGCACTCTCCGACTCAACACTAAAGTATACTGTGCTTTGGAGTGGGAGTGTTACAACACCTGAGTTTTTGTTGTGGTCTGTTTTGTTTGGTCCACCCCTGGCAGTGCTCAGGCTTACCCCTGGCTCTGCACTCAGGAATGACTCTCGGTGGTGTTTGGGGACGGTGTAGGAGGCCAGCAATCCAACCCGGGTTGGCTGCCTGCAGTGATGCCCAAGTTTGGGTCGGCTGGTAAGTTTTAGGGGTTCTGTTCACCATTTGTATGTGTGCTTTCCTAGGAACATGAGGTGGAGAAAATGTTCACACTCAAAGGAAGCCTCTTGCCAGCAGCCGATGTCACGAATATCAATTTTTTCGTCAGACCCCGGCTAGAACTGATGGATATAATGGCTGAAAATGTGCTTAGGTATCTCAGAGCTGATGCTGGGTCCATACGGAATCATTCCTCTAGTGGTTTGAGTGCTCATCAGGACACCTTTGCTTGCCAGCGCTTTAGGAAGTGGATCTTTGGACAGATGTGAGAGTGTGTCGGAGGAGAATGGGGGGGCAGGAGCAGGATACTCTGCAGTCAGCCAAGGATAGATCCTCGGAACCCAGTGCGGTCCCCAAGTCTTCCGGGAGTGACTTCTGAGTGCATAGCCAGGAGTTATCCCTGAGCATCTGCAGGTGTGGCCCAAAAACTATAAATAGAGAATGGGAAACTGTGTGTATTGGGGCTGGGGAGGCAGGGCAAACCACATAAACCCCCTGTCTCAGGACAGTAGAAAGCTCCGGCCTGTCTCAGTAGAAGGACCCGAATTTCTTTATAAAAAGAAAAACAGCTAACGGTTCTTTTTCAAGTACTGAATACCATATGCTCAAACTTCATAAGCAAAGTCAGGAGAAGCTGATTAAAATTTAATGCTGCAGCATCTATGGAGGAAGTGCACCAGCCCAGTCTGCATTACGTTTGATCGACGTGGCCCCTAAGGACTTAAAAGCATGCGGGGTATTTGCGCAAGATCGGGCACGGTGTGGAGCAAACTTTTATTTTCCTAGAGACAAGCCAACACATTGCTTGATTAAATAAAAACATGTTTTTTCTGCAAGAAACAGATGTCCGTTGCAATAACCCTGAGAGGTTTTTTTTTTCTTTTCTTTTTGTGTGATACCCGGCAATGCACAGGGGTTACTCCTGGCTCTGTACTCAGGAATTACCCCTGGTGGTGCTCAAGGGACCATATGGGATGCTGGGAACTGGGAATCAAGCCCAGGTCGGCCGTGTGCAAGGCAAACGCCCTACCTGCTGTGTTGTTGCTCCAGCCCGAACCCTGAGAGTTTTCGTGTCCCATCAATGGCCCGAGAGAAAGTAACACTGCCCCTTGGCAGAGCACAGGTCAGCGGTTTCCAGAAAAAGCATCAAAATCAAGAGAGCAAGAATACTAGAATCTTGGGCCGAGTCAGTGGTGGGGGGTAGCTCATAAGCGTCTCTTTAGAGCCCACTGTGTGTCAGGCACAGGTGGGGCCCTGGGGAGCAGTCCTCGCCTTGGGGCCTTGGCCAACACACTGTCCTTCTCTTGCAGTGAAGACAGACGTCGCCCCACAAGAGATTTCCACATTTTGTTTGTGCCCCGGCGTAGCCTGCTGTGTGAGCAGCAGCTGGAGGACTGGGGCGTCCTGGGCTCCTTCATCCACAGGGAGGAGTACAGCCTGGACCTCATTCCCTTCGACGGGGACCTTCTCTCCATGGAGTCGGAGGGCGCCTTCAGAGTAAGTTCAGTGTTTGCCCTTTGAACTTGACGCTCGTTTCTGCCTCGTTTGGGATGGTAACACTGATACTGGCATTTCAGTGACTCCTGGAAGCCTCCAGTTTCTTCCTTTTGGGGAGAGACGGGAGTTGGGCCACACCCAGCAGTGCTCAAGGTTTACTCCTGGTTCTGTGCTCAAGGATCACTCCTACCCATGCTCGGGGACCATATGTGCTGCCAGGGATAGAACCCAGGTTGGGTGCATGCAAGACCAGCGCCTTCCCCTGTGCTGTCTCTCGGGCCGCTGCTCCTCTTGCTTATGGAGACCCTCCTGTTTCAACAAATTGGCTTAAAATTGTGATTGCCCTTACTGAATTCTCAAAAATCAACTGTCCTTAAATGTGTTTATTTCTGGTGTTTCTCTGCTGCTGGTCGATGTTTGTCCTTGTGCCCGTCCCACCCTGACTTGACTGTGGCTGGGGAGGAAGCTTCGAGAGTGGAAGGCAGGGCCGCTCCAGCCAGAAATAGTCAAGTCTGTCACTGCGTTTTTCCAGTTAGCCATTTGTGAGTGATTTTGATTTCATGACCCACCTTTCCCCTTGTTTGAGTCTTGGCAGGACCTGAAGTCTCTTATCTTACATTCTCATTTTCTAGAAATACAATTGCCTACATTTTTCATTCAAACTCTTGAGGTTCGGCAGTGTGACCTCAGGGCTGGGTGCAGGGTGTGCGGGAAATTCTGTTTCTCCCACACGCCCGTCCCAGCCTGTTTCCTAATGGTTATTTTCAGCACATATTTATTTGTTTGCTTTGCTTTGGTTTTTGCTTGGGGCCTCACCTGGTGATGCTCAGGGATTACTCTTGGGGGTCCTCAGGGTCCATATTTGACTCTGATGCCAGGGAAGCACCTTCGCACTGAACTATCTATCTGGCCCCCCGGACTATTTCTTTTTTAAAGTTGTCTTTTTCTGAAAGATGGTTTTTTGTTTGCAAATATGATTTTATATGTTTTGTTTACTATCTTTATGACAGGGAGCACTTCTGAAATATTTCTCTTTCAAAGTGTCAGCTTGGCTCTTAGGGGCACCCGGGCCAGAACTCTGGCTATTTCTTCTGTGCGGTGAGGTTTCTCCATGCTTAGTCCCTTAAGACAATCTCTAGACCCAAAAGCATTGATTTATGTGAGTTTTCAACCAGATGCCTTTCCTATGACGTACTTTTCACTGGAAATAGGGAAAATTGGGCATGACTGTAGTTCTGGCAGGCCGAGTGAGACCCCCCCCCCCAAGGTGGGTAACCACCACCTAGAGTGTGCGACCCTCAGCCTCAGCGAGAAAAGGAGGGAAAGGGAAAATAAATACCGGAATGAAGGGGAAGATGCAAGGGGGAAACACATCAGCTTGATAATGTCCTCTAAAAACGGCATACCAAGGCCAGAGAGATAGTAAGGTGGGTAGGGCACTTGCCTTGCCCCTGGCAGACCCAGGTTCGTTCCCTGGCACCCCATATGGTCCTCTAAGCCCCGCCTGGTGTGACCCCCAGTGCCAAGCCAGGGAGTCAGCTTGAACCCGTGCACGGCCCCAGCGCTCCCGGTGCCTGTCTGCGCCCTCTGCCATTGGAAGCTTGTGCAGGTGTGTTTGAGACGCGATCGCATTTCCCTGAGTTCTTGGGCGTGTGAGTTGATTTGTGGTACTTCTGCTGGTCTCAAGACACGACCTTTCGAGAACGCAGGTGCATCACCAGATTTTCGGGCCCCCTTTCCCCTCAGCATGTTGGTCTCAGCAGCACCTTAAGAGAAAGAACTTGGGGCTCGCTTGTGTTCTGGGCTGCTGTCACCCAGCTCCCCGTGGGTTTGCTCACATCCCTGGGCTTTGGCCTGTGGAATCCAGAACTTTCCTGGGCTCCCCCGATGGTCTCTCCCCACCCCAGTCATGGAGCAGGGAGGGGCTTGCATGCCCTTGTGTGGTGACAGGACAGGGGCCTGCCCGACCCTGTGTGGCGACAGGACTTGGGGTTCACCTTCCATGCGAGTCATTGCAGGTCTTGGAGAGGCCTCTCTGCTCCTTCTGTTCCCAGTCAGCGGTGCGGAAGCTTTGAGGAAGCGGCTTGGTCACCCCAGCTGAGGGTAGGGGCTGTCTCGGTCATACCCAGGGTCGCTCCTGGCCCTGCGCGGGCGGGGTGGGGCCATCCCAACAGACAGACCCGAGACAGGTCGGAACCAGGGGCCCCACATCCCCCCGTGGATGCTGCATTCACATCTTCTCTCCCGCCCTGAGCCACGATGGCCCCCGAGCCCACATCCCGGCGGGGGTAGCCACGGCTCTGCTCACCTGAGCTGCTCGCAGTGGACCTCACTCCAGGTATTCTGCTCGAGGGACCCCAAAACATGGGCACTCTGGCATGTGTCTTGTGAGCAGTCAGATTGGGCTCAAGGCGCTGGGGGGCTCGCCCCGCCCAGGTGGAGTTTGCCAAGGGCCCCGGCGCCCTCACCAAGGTCTGTCTCTGAGGCTTCCTTGTGTGAATATGAGGTCCCTTCCAGCCCTCACAGAAAGGAGTCTGCTGCTCGTGTCCGACCCCCCGCCCACATACACACGGAGCCCTCCTGCAGTCAGCTCCGTGGAGTAGAGGATGCCCGTGGCCAGGAGCTGTGTGCAGGGACGGGCTCGTCCGTCTGTCTGTTCACTGCCCCTCTGCACCTCAGTCGGCAGCTGAGAGGAAATGCCTGGCGTGACCAAACCTGCCGGGGCTCCCTCAGGGGTTTGCAGACTCCGGCCCTCAACTTTCTGAGTTGACTCACGGTTCTGCTGAGCCCCTGACCCAGAGTTCAGTACAGCCCTGCTCCCTGCGGGGCCCGCGTCTCTGTCCCACCACTAGACGGGGCTTCAACATTCAGCTATGCGGAGACCATCACTTGTTCTTTTACAAGTCAGTGTGTGGAAATGTCTCTACTTTGTAAAGACAAGCTCGAAAAATACTGTGCATGGTATCGCTCGTGCAGGCGGGACTGAGTAAAAATGTGTGTATGTAGTATCAGTGGGTTTAGCGCTGGGCCCTCGCAAACGGCCTTGGGGGCTGAATGGCCCTGTGAACTCCACTGCGAAGAGTAGAACTCGGCTGATAATGCAAAGGTTCTCCCCACTGCCAATTACAGCAGAGCAGAACATGCAGGGTAGACATGTGTTGTTAACGAGTGTGTGTGTGTGTGTGTGTGTGTGTGAGACAAATCTGGCGATGCTCAGAGGGTACTCCTGGCACTCTAGTAGCCTGGCATTGGTCACTATCACTCTGGCCTCTGTTGTTAGCACTGTAGCACTGTCCTCCCATTGTTCGTCGATTTGCTGGAACGGGCACCAGTGACGTCTCTATTCTGAGACTTGTTGTTACTGTTTTTGGCACATCGAATATGCCACAGGGAGCTTGCCAGGCTCTGCCGAACGGGGAGGATACTCTTGGTAGCTTGCAGGGCTCTCCGAGAAGGAGGAGGAATCTAACCTGGGTAGGCCATGTGCAAGGTAAACGCCCTACCTGCTGTGCCATCGGCCCCTGGGGTTAACTTTAAAAAATATTTTTTAATACGGAATTATGGGTGGTGGGGATATAGCTTAGAGGACTAGAGCCCCAGCACCACCTGGGGAGCCCCGAATTCAGGACAGGAGGGACCCACACACCACCAGATATGACCCTAGGGGCTTTGAAAGGGGAATTACAAGGGCTGGAGCAATATACATTGGGAGGGCATTTGCCTTGCACGCAGCTGACCCAGGTTCAATCCTCGGCATCCCATATGGTCCGCAAAGCCCCACCAGAATAATTCCTGAGTGCAGAGCCTATCCCTTGAGCCTCGCCAGGTGGGAGTTGTTAGAGGTTTCTCTGTAGTAATACGCCGTTTTTAAAAATGAATGTTTTGTTTGGGTGCTCGGGGCTGGGCAGGGCCGGGCAGGAGCCGGCTTAGCTGTCCGCAGGCAGACACAGTTCCCGCTCTGAACAGTCACCTGGGCCCCTGAGCAGTTCAAAAGAGGCCCCCTAATGCTTTCCTTCCCCTGCATCATCCTCTGTGGTCTGCTCCAATGCAGAGTATTCCGTTCTTTTCTGAGGGCTCTTTGGAATCCTGACCAGGGTGGCTTAGACTCAAGTGTGAGGCTGCACCCCAGACCTGGCGGAGCCATCCTACGGGGTCTTTGGGGATGTTATGCTCACTCTGGGCCAGGCTCTCTGGGAGGTCTCCCTCTGCACCCCGCCCCCAGTCTGCACACCTCCACGGTGTTATCTTTTTATTGTTAATTTTTTCACCCGGAGATGCACAGGGGTTACTCCTGGCTGTGCGCTCGGGATTTACTCCTGGCGGTGCTCAGGGGACCATATGGGATGCCGGGATTTGAACCCAGGTTGGCTGCATGCAAGGCAAATGCCCTCCCCGCTGTACTATCGTTCCAGCCCCAACACTAGAAGCTTCGACCTGGGGATCCTTGTTCCTTCAGCTCTTTTGCATGGAAGGATGGGTGTGAGCCAGAACTGAGCGGCTGTGAGCGTTGGGGGGATTCCATGGCATGTGGGGTGTCCGTGAGTTTTCCGAGGCATGTGGGGTGTCCCCTGGCGGGTTCTGCAGGGCAGCTGGGGCTGGGACCCGGGTTAGGCCAGAGACCGGCCTCACGTCCGGTCACCTTCTCTCAGTCCTGTTTGCCGGCTTGCTCTTCTCTTCGAGCTCTTGCTAACTCTGATTTTCCCCCCGACACATAAAAATGTCTTCCATCTGGATATTTTGAAGTTGTATGCCAGCATGAGACGGGTGACGGGGCTCGCTGATGACAGTGAATAGATGTCGTTTGCATATGTCCTTTGCCTTCAGGCTGTATATAGTCTTGAACTGTGTCTGCAGCTCGTGAAATTTTGTTTGGAACGGAAGACTGATTTTTATGTAACTTCCTGATAGAATGTCGTGCGGTGCTGCCCGAAGGGTAAGGGGTCCTCAGAGTCCTACGGGGGGAAAATGACCCAAATTGAGGTGCTTCCTGTGTGCCAGTGTCCCATCATGCCACACCTCCCAGGGCTGGTTTTTCCCTGTCCTGAAGACGCTGGACAGACATGAGCCAAAGCTCTAGCAGAAAGGAAGCATTTGTGCTGCGGGATGAAATAGAACTGCCTTCGGAACCCCCAGCTTTGAGTCAAGCTGACATTTTCAAGAAATACAAACTAGACTTTTTTTTCCCACTTTTAATACCAGAGCGGGCCCAGTAACGTCTCCATTGGAGACTTTGTTGTTACTGTGTCTGACATATCGAATACGTCACGGGGAGCTTGCCAGGCTTTGCCGTGCCCTGAGAGATATTTAGCTTACCCTTTCAAGGTTCATTTAGAGCAGATCTTGGCGGGAAATCAGAGTTAGGTG
This sequence comes from Sorex fumeus, assembly GCF_029834395.1. Taxonomy (NCBI): domain Eukaryota; kingdom Metazoa; phylum Chordata; class Mammalia; order Eulipotyphla; family Soricidae; genus Sorex; species Sorex fumeus. The sequence continues at coordinate 3,442,136 of NW_026606133.1, read as the reverse complement.
CTAACCGAGTTCAGAGTGTTTGCCTATTTGCGGCCTTCTTTGTCTCTTAAGAGGAGCCGTAGTTACAGGCCTCCAGAGAAAACAAAACACAAGCACCCGCTTCCTCCAGGCTTGGTTCCTCTGTTCTCAACCCCTGGCCACTTGTCTATGCATCGTCCCCAGAGCAGGCGGGGGACAGAGGCAGAGAGGGTCTGAGCAGCCCCTGCATGTTGCTCCCTGAGCAGTGCTCCCCATCTTTGTGGCTTCTGTTGAGGTTCTGAAGTGAGTCATCAGGTTCTAGTGACAAATGTCTCATGTACGGCGTGACACAAAGATGGAGTTTGTGCCATCAGTCCCCGGGGTGGGAGGAGGGAGTGTCGGGTTTTGGGGGTCAGTGGCAGAAGGATGTGACCCATAGCGTGTCGGCTTTAGCTCGGGTGGGGGAAAATGGATCGTTTGGGGAGGAGTGTGCTTGGGGTACAGATTTGCGGCGTTTTTCTGGATTTCTCTGTCTCCCTCTTTTTTTTTTTTTATTTAGGAGTACTGCTATTTATCCAGCCACTGATTAGCTGATTGAATTGTGCATGAACTCCACCTTACTTTTTTATTTTTTATGATTTTATTTATTGAATCACCGTGAGAGCAGTTACAAAGCTTTCAGGTCTAAGTCTTGGTCATACAATGAAACACCCGTACCTTCACCAGTGCCCATTCTCACCACCAACAACCCCAGTATATCCCCATCCCACACCGTCCCCCTTCGTGTGGGGCAGATGATTTCCAAATTATTCTCTCTAATTTGATCACATTCAATATTTTGACATCAGACCCACCATTATTGTTTGAGATTTTACCCCAACACTCAGATCTGCTGAAAAGGCAACAGTAGACAGTTTGTTTTCTATTGCTGGTTATGAATAACCTATGATGTTATGTGGCTGCAGTAGTGGCCGTGCGATTTTGAAATTGCAAATTTGAACACTTCAATCTGGAGGGATTTCTGCCCAAACCTGCTGGGTTCCGAGATTTGCTCCTGAGTCTCTAGCATCCTGGTCATTAAGCAGCTTGATCAGGAGTCAGAGAGGCCGTTCATGGACGATGACGTGGGGTCTCGTTGGGACGGGGAGGACAGGACTGGCTCCACCCCCATCCTGTGAGGCCCAACAAGTTTTGTCACTGAGGGCCCAAGCCTGACTGGCCAGTGACCTCTGGAGGATGGCGGCCACCTGGCCTCCAGGGGGAACAGGCCAAGGCATGAACCCATGGGCCCAGCACTGCAGGGACCAGACGCTGTTCTGCCAAAAGCCACTGGGTTTCGAGATTTGTTTCTGAGTCTGTGGGATCATGGCCATTGAGCAGTTCAATCAGGAACCAGAGAGGCCATGCCTCCAATGATATAGCTGAGCCGGAGGGGGCTTGTGGGTGCGTTTCCCACATACCTAACTTTTGGCCGTTTACTTTCTTGGTAAACTTTGCCCAAGTTTTTGGGGTCTGGCCAAAGGCACAGCAGCAATTTTGGGGTATCTGGAGTCTGAAGGTGCCATCAGGCTGCTGATGTACTTGCCTCACAAGTACAGTGTTTTTCGTTTGTTTGTTTGTTTGTTTTTAATGTAGGAGTACTGCTATTTATTCAGCCACTGATTAGCTGGTTGTATTGGGCTTGAACTCCACCTTACTTTTTTTGTTTTTCATAATTTTATTTATTTATTTATTTAATTTTCTTCTTCTATTTATTTACTGAATCACCGTGGGAAAAGTTACAAAGCTTTCAGATTTAAGTCTCGGTCATGCAATGATCAAACACCTTTCTCTTCTCCCTTCACCAGTACTCATTTTTCACCACCAAGAACACCACTATACCCCAGCTCCCACCCACCCAATGCCTGTGAGGCAGATGATTTCTACTTAACTCTTCTCTACATTGATTACATTCATTGTTTCGACAAAAGATGCACCATGAGAGCTGGAGCAATAGCACAGTGGGTAGGGCGTTTGCCTTGCACGCGGCCAACCCGGGTTCGATTCCCAGCATCCCATATGGTCTCCTGAGCACCGCCAGGGGTGATTTCTGAGTGCAGAGCCAGGAGTAACCCCTGTGCATTGCCAGGTGTGACCCAAAAAGCAAAAAAAAAAAAAGATGCACCATGATTGTTTAGAATTTACCCCCCAACAATCAGAATGGCTGAAAAGGCATTGTGAAATACGTTGTTTTCTATATAAAGTTTGGAGTTCGGGGCTGGAGAGATAGCATAGCGGGTAGGGCGTGCGCCTTTCATGTTGCCAGCCCGGGTTGAGTCCCAGCATCCATATGGTCCCCTGAGCACCGCCAGGAGTAACTCCTGAGTGCAGAGCCAGGAGTAAACCCTGTGAGTGCAGAGCCAGGAATAACCCTTGTGCATCACCAGGTGTGACCCAAAAAGCCAAAAAAAAAAGTTTGGAGTTCCTCCCCTCCAAACCCAGGTGTGAGGTGCTGCATTTCGCTGAGCAAGCAGAAGGAAAGCAGAGAGCTCGGGCCCAGTGGTTGATGCAGATTGCTGGGCTGGGCCATCAAGCAAGGGAAATTTGGGGATCTCTGGGACCCGACCTCGGGCCCAGTGCTCTCCGGGGCCCCTGGCTTGGTCGTGTCCTACGAGTTGGGGGCGAGCCTGGCCTTTGTGCTTGCATTGCGTTTGGACGGGCAGGTGGGGTGTTCAGGGCCCAGCTGCTGACACCTGATCCCGCCCTGGCCAGGTGGGAGGACGGAGCTTGGCGGCTGGCCCCGGAGATGCCCAAGATAACCAGTCAAGGAGATAACCAGAGTCAATCCCAGTCGAGTTGGGTGATAGGCTGAGATAACGCACCGAGCCGCTGAGACAGATCCTGTCTGGGGACGCTCGGGCACCTTGATCCCAGGCCGGCCTGGCCTGGCGGGGGTCGGGGGCGAGTGGGCACCAACCAACCTTGGCGTTTCCGTGGCTCAGAGCTTCCGGGCCCTTCCGCTTGCTCTGCTGTTGTTTTGTTTTTGGGTCACACCTGGACATGCTCCGGGGTCACTCCTGGCTCTGCACTCAGGACTTACTCCTGGAGGTGCTCTGGGGTCCCTATGGGATGCCGGGATTGAACCCGGGTCAGTTGTGTGCAAGGCAAACGCCCTCCCTGCTGTACTAGAGTTCTGGCCCCATGGCCCAAAACTTAAAGAAAAATCCTTGCTGGGGTTGCCCCGTCCCTGGCGCTCTGTCAGCCTCGTGGGTCTGCACACGGCTTGTGCGACTGCCTCGAGTGGCCAGTGACAAGGGCACCCGCCTGTTCTCCTGCTCCCCAGGGCTACTCTCTGCCCAGTGCTCCCGGGCCTGCAGCCCTCAACTCCTGCCCTGTGTTCCCTCCTCCTTTCTGTGGTGTTCCCCTCCTCTCTCAGTGGCCCTCCCCCTGGGGTCACCCCCCTTCCTGCGTGGAGCTGGGACAGCAGAGCTGCTGGATTTGTGCCGGCTTTCTGCCAGGTGCACGTGCGACCCCGGGGGCTTGGACTCAGGACCTCATGCTTGTGAGGCAGTGCTCAAAACCCCCTCTCGGACATTCCTCCCCTCCAAGCTGAAGGAACGGACTTGGCCCACATTCAGGCTCACACCTCTGCTTCCTGCCGAATCACTGCCGGCCGCTAGCAGGCCAGGACCCGTGTGCCACGCCTGTGTGAAGCAGGGATGTTCTGGGGTGTGAGCCTGCTAGCGTCTTTGTCATGGACACACGCGATCCCATCACAGGATTTAGGGTCACGGTCCAAACACAGGAGCATGGGGGTGAGAGGGTCGGGACTTGTTCAGGCCGGAGACTCTACTGGCTCTACTGGGCTCACACACGGCACTGAGTGCTCAAGTGTCAGGGAGACAGTGAGGCTCAAACACATTTTCTTTTTTTTTTATAATTTATTTATTTATTGAATCACTGTGGGAAAAGTTACAGAGCTTTCAGGTTTAGGTCTCAGTCGTGTAAATATCAAACACATTTCCCTTTACCAATACTTATTTTTAACCGCGAACCCCAATAGAACCCCACCTCCCACCCCTCCCAATTCCTGTGAGGCAGATGAGTTCTAGTTAACACTCTGTCTACTTTGACTAGATTCATTGTTTCGATAAAAGATGCACCATTATTGTTTAGAGCTTACGACCGCCCCCAAATCAGACATGCTGAAAAAGCGTTGTGACATGATTTGCTTTCTACAGCTGGGTTTGGATTTCTGCTCTTTTACTTATTAACCCTGGAAATATTTCTATTAAAAGTTAGATAATTAAGAGATTGGTTTCTGTGCTTCTGGGGCCATGGCCGTGCCGGAGAGCCGCTCGTGGGGGGCAACTGGCGACCTCGGTAGGGCGTGAAGCTCAAACACATTTTCTTTCGCGCTGTTTTTTTCTTTTTTTTTTTTTGGCTTTTTGGGTCACACTCAGTGATGCTCAGGAATTACTCCTGGCAGTGCTCAGGACTGGTGATCGAATCTTGGTCAGCCGTGAGCAAGGCGAACCCCTCCCCACTGTGCTCTCACTTCAGCCCCTCCTTTTGCATCTTTTTGTGTTTTTTCAGAATTGGTTGACTTCCTCGTAGCCTTTGCTGTCCCTGACGTTCTCTGTAGAGTCCCTTGTTGCACACTGTGTTTCGTGGGCACCTTGGCATCAAGACTTGGCGCTTGCCTGGTGCATGGCTCACCCCATAGGTCCCCTGTGCACCGCCAGGAGTGATTCCCGAGTGCAGACCCAGGAGTAACCCTGAGCACTGCTGGGTGTCCCAAGAAACAAAAGGAAAGAAAGAAAATAGGTATCCTTGCCCGGAAGGGTAGCCCAGGGCCAAGAAGCCTGCCTTGCCTGCGACTGACCCCACCCCACCCTGTACGTCACCCCCACCAGGTCCTGCCAGGATGATCCCCGATGACTGGATCAGAGTCGGCCCTGAGCACCGCCAGGTGTCCCGTCCAGGTGTCCCGTCCTGAGCCCCCAGGTTAGGTCACTCCGCCCTCCCCACCTCCCCACCACTCCCCCGTTCCTGCTCACTCATCCTCGAGGGGACCCGCACTCATTCAGCTTGTGCTCCCATCCGGAGCAGGCCAGGCCATACTCCTCTGTACAGCTCTCAGGCCTTAGTGGGCTGGGCCACTCCCTGGCCACGGTGCGGCAGGTGTTGCTCACAGCACTGGGGTCACAGAGAGCAGGGCTCTCAGGGTCGGGCTCAGGGCCTCTGCCCTGTCGCTCTGCCCCTCCGACACCCCCCCCCCCGCCCACAGATTTTATGGCCCGGCTCCTGAGGAGGGCCCTGGGCACGGTCACTGAGTCCAGGTCCCACTCAGGGGACGCTGAATGACCTCAGTTGGAGATCTGTAACTGATAAACATTTGTCAAACGTTTTCTGAAACCACTTTCTCAGGGCCCAGGAGTCCAGAACTGGGCCCCGCAGGGACCAGAGGCACATTGGCCACCTAGTGCTGGCGTCTGCAGGGCAGTCATCCGGAGCCTCAGCCAGACCCTGGCGTCACGAAGGGTGACGCCTGCACCTTTAAGAAGGGCCCATGATGCCCTCCTCCTTGCTGAATTCTCATTCTACCTTGGAACATTCTAGACTCCAAGTGCCATTTTCAGTCTCTGTAGGAGACTGGCACGAGCCTGTTTGGCAGAGCTCAGTTCTTTAAGCTGCGAGTGCAGTGTGACACAGGTGAATCTGAGTCTCTGGGCTTTTTCCCCGCGTGCAGGCGGCTTTTTTCTCTTAACAGTTCTTTAGTGTATGATAGTTTTTAATCTGTTGTTCGTTTAAGTTTTTTTAGTAGTTATATATATATATATATTTTTTTTTTGGGGGGGGGCTGGGTGGGGGTGGGGTGGGGTGGGGTGGGGTGGCCATACCTGGCTGTGCCCAGGGGTCACCCTGGCCAGCTAACGTCCCTGTGCTGACGGAGATCGAGCCCAGGACAACTGGATAGAAGGCAAGTGCCCTCCCCACTGTCCTGCCTCTCTGCCCCTTGCGGACTTTTCTATTCAATGTGGAATGACTCTGAAGTCAGTGGGCCCTCATGGGGGGCTGATGAGAAGCAGAGGAGAAGATGTCACTCCCCCGGGACTGGCGGGAGCGCTGGCACTGGTGAGCGCAATGAGCCCTGACAGCCCCACGAAGCCCACTAGGCCTTCCCGGGATCTCGGGCCGGAGTGAGGGGTTGCCCTTTTCAGGGAAAGGGAGTCGATCCTCGACCTCCTCAGGCCCCCGGGCCTTTGTCCTTCTCGTAGAAAATCATTTCAGGAGATGAGCATGAAGCAGGAACATTTTATTTGGAGGCTTTTAAGAAGGGGAAATGAGGGAGGGAGTAACACGCTCGAGAGAGAGAGTGCGGCTTCTCCAGAGGTGCAGAAAGCCACTGAACACGTTAGGTTGCCTGGTTGCGTTCGGTCCGAAAGTCCACACCTCAGGAGGGGAGAAGCCCGTGACATGACCGACCTCGTAGGCAAGAGCAGTCCCTGGGCTCGGGCACACATGAGCGCCCTCCCTTGGTTCAAGGGGGCTAATCTCGGGTTTTCCCCAGGCTGCCCCTGGTGGGAGTTTCTAGCTACCTAGAGTCCGTTGCTAGGGTGGTTGCCAAGGGGGTAGAGTTGAGTGGTCCAAGGTTCTCTTAGAAATTCCTTTCCTGGCCTTTGTTCCTATTCCCTCGGGGGTCCAGCCTGCTCTGGGCCTCCTAATGTGGACTAATTTTGACCAGACCTTGGGTCCCGTGCCCTCAGGTGGTCTTTTGGTGGCCATGAAGCTTTTGTTGACTTCCTCGGAGTTCCATTGCCATGGCGACGCTTCCCCCATCCACCTGTCTGCCTCAGTTCTGTGGGTTAAGAAATGGAGTTAATACTGGCTTGTGGTTTTCAAACTTGGGCAGCGTCACAAGGAACGAAGGAAATGCCAAAACCTCCTTCGCTCCCCTTTGGCGCAATTATTTTTCTTTCTGGGTCACACCTGGTGATGCACAGGGTTTACTCCTGGGTCTGCACTCAGGAATCAGTCCTGGCAGAGCTCAGGGGACCATATGGGATGCTGAGAATCGAACCTGGGTCGGCCGCGTGCAAGGCAAACGCCCTACCACTGTGCTATCGCCCTCCAGCCCCCCTTTGGCGCAGTCTTGCTGGGCCCTTTTCCCTGGCAGTTCTCAGCCCATAGAAAAAAGTGTGCATGTTGCTTGCCTTAGCTTCTGTGTGTAACCCCGGGCCTCTCACACACACACACATACGCACACACGCACACACAAGACCAGCGATCACTGCTGAGTTGCCTCCCGGCTAGTCAGTGTCTGGACGGGGAGGTGGTCAGTGACACTCGCAGTGCTCAGGGACGATTTCTGGCTCCTGAATGTGTTTGGGGGTGGGTGTGATGCCAGGGAGGGTGTGAGGGTCAGCTGCCCGCAGGGCAAGTACCTGGCCCCTCTGCCCTCTGGCCCCGAATCTGCAGTTGTTTGTTTGTCTGTTTGTGATTGAGTTTTTGCACAGGAGTGACACTTGGTGGGCTAAGGGGGCTGTGCGGGAGGCTGGGGGTCGCACTCGGGGTGGCGAGTGTCAGACTGGCAGCTCTCTGGGCTCCGGAAGCTGCTGTGGTCGCTCCCCTGAGACAGACTCTCTCCTCTGCTCTTCAGAGATTTATCCCTGAGAACGAGTGCGCCTCAGAAGGCCCCACAGTGGGCTCGACAGTCAGGGCCCGGTAGTGGCTGCGGCAGCGTCTGACCACCTGACCATGAGTCTGCTGAGGCCCAGCGGGCTGAAGGCCCCCACCAAGATCCTCAAGCATGGGAGCTGGGCCCTGAAGGCGCCCTCGGCCGGTAAGTGCGCTCAGCCCGGGCCAGGGGAGACTCATTCCCACCAGGGAACCCCCTCCCGAGTCCTCGCCTGGGAAGGGTTCCCTGAGCTGTAGGCACGTTCATGGCTCTGCGGACAGCTCTCACACACGAGTGTCATGTTCTGTGACTTTAGTGTCACGGCAACTGGTGTCAGCTGAGGCGACCAACACGCTCCCTCCTAACTGCTAGCCCCCTCGCCCGGGCTTGGGGACAGGCTGAGGGAGGTGGACTCACCTGGACTAAAGGGCCTCATTGCCGGCCGTAGCCACAGGACAGTGGGGAGGGCAACCGGCACCCCATGGGACTCTCCAGCCTCAACCTCACATGAGTGACCCTGAGCGCAGAGCCAGAAATAGGCCCTGAGGACTGGCTGGCGTGCTCCCCCCTGAAAGTAAAAGAAGATGGGCCAGTGGACACAGCAGAAATAAGACACTGGGGTGGAGCTTTCGCCTGGCTTGCTCCGTAGCATCACGGGGTGTGTCCAAAGATTTCCCCTCAGCTGCCCAGATATGACTGCGGCCTGGGATGCTGCAGTAGGTAGGCACGTCCCCCTCACAGCGGGCCCAGCCAGGCTTCGCCACGAGCAGCCCCGGCATTGACTGGGAGTAGCCCCAAGCACTGCTGGGTGTGTCCCCCCCCAACCACACTTTAACTGGACCTGGACAGACTCTTCCTGACCCTTCTGACCCTTCTGACCCTTTCTGCTGTTCCAGCGGCTGCTCCCGTTGAGGAGTCCGTGCCTGGAGAGAAAACACCCAGCGCCCCCTCCTCGGAGACGCAGGAGGAGTTTGTGGACGACTTCCAGGTGGGGGAACGAGTCTGGGTGAAGGGGAACAAGCCTGGATTCATCCAGTTCCTCGGGGAGACCCAGTTTGCCCCTGGTCAGTGGGCCGGGATCGTCTTGGACGAGCCCATCGGCAAGAACGACGGCTCGGTGGCGGGTGTGCGCTACTTCCAGTGTGAGCCGCTGAAGGGCATCTTCACCCGGCCGTCCAAGCTGAGCAGGAGCTTGCAGGCCGACGATGAGACCAACGGCCTGCAGCCAGCGCCTGCTGCCCGGGCCACACCGCCCCTGTCGGCCTCCCGGGCCCCTGCCGCCGCCCCGAAGGCGCCCCAGCCCTCCACAAAGGAGGCACCGGCCGCCCCTCACATCAGCAACCTGACCAGGACGGCCAGCGAGTCCATCTCCAACCTCTCGGAGGCTGGCTCCCTCAAGAACGGGGAGCAGGAGCTGAAGCTCGGGGACCGGGTGCTGGTGAGTGCCGAGGGCAGCGGTCGCGGGTGGGTGTCCATTCGCCTGTCTGGTTCATCAGCTTTTCCAGACTCGCGGTTTGGGTGGAAGCACGAGCAGCCGGGACGCCTGGTCCTGCAGTTTCCAGCGTGATGGATGCGTGCGGGGATGCTGCCAGTTTTACCAGTTTAGCCAAAACAGGGTGGAGGGGTCATGCCGTGTGGAGGCCGTGTGCTTTGGACGCCTCTGACCCGGGGTTTAAGTCTTGGTCCCATGTACAGTCCCCCAAGCACATCCCGGAGTGATCCCTGAGCACCAAGCCAAGAGTAAGCCCTGAGCACTATGACTGTGACTCAAAAAACAAACCAATGAACGAAGTTGGAAATCGGTTCCATTTCTCTGGTTTGTGATGTTTGTGTTTGGGGCATCACGGGGCTCACCCCAAGCCGCTCTGGGCCATTCCGTGCCCGGCTGTGCGCAAGCCCTGAGCCGTCTCTCCAGACGTGTGTGGTTTGGTGTTTGGGCCACACCTGGCAGTGCACAGGGCTTCCTCCTGGTGCTGAACTCAGGGATCTGGTAGGGCTCAGGGGACCATCTGGGGTGTCGGGGATGGACCCTGGGTAGGCCATGGGTAGGGACCCGTCTCCGGAACATTCTCAAAAGTATGTTTTGCTGACTTGGTTGCTTGATCTTCAGACTCAGCACCTGCTCTTGTGTTTCTCTGAGCAGCTACTGGAAGGTGGGGGTGAGGGGGCACCCCCGTGAGATGAGTTTCTGGTGGGGGTCACCAGGTCCCTGCACGTGGCATCCTCAGTCCACCCCAAGCCCATTCCTCTGCACAGGTCCCCAAAGCAGAGGCGCTTGGCTGTAGACAACTGTTCTCCCCCAGCAGAAGCACTCAATAACGCTTTCAGAACCCGTGGGAAGCAGCCGGGAAAAGTCCCCTTGGGAACCTCTGAGGCGGGCGGCTCTGACCAGACAGACTGGGGGCTGGCCCGGAGCCAGTGGCTTCCCGGGGACCACAGGGATGACCACCACCAGGCCGGTGTCCGAGCGGTGGAGGCGGGAGAGGAGAGCAGTGAGGGGACCCGCCTGTAGGTGCAGGGTGGCCCTCGGAGGGTCCTGGAGGGTCACGGTCGGCATTCGGGGGTGGCCAAAGAGTAACACGGGGAGGGAATTGGAGCTGGAGGAGACACACGGTTTAAAGACTGTTTGGGGGGCTGGAGCAGTAGTACAGCGGAGAGGGCGTTTGCCTTGCACTCAGCAAACCTGGGTTCCCCGGTATCCCATAGGGTCCCCCAAGCATCGCAGGAATGATTCCTGAATGCAGAGCCAGGAGTCACCCCTGAGCATCGCCAGGTGTGAGCCAAAGACCCAAAGAAGAAAAAAGACTTTTTTTTTTTTAACTTGCATTCACAACTGTCCACACCCGGACACAGGGACACCAGTGTTGTTGGAACAAGGGAGCGGGGACACCGCCACTGGCTTTGCGGTGAATAACTCTGATCAGTTATTTATTTATTGGTGGTGGTGCTCAGGGCTGAGTCCAGGCCCTGTGCTCAGGGACCACATCCGGGCAGGTGTGTGCAAGGCCAATGTCCTGCCCTCTGTGCTGTTCCATCGCTCCATACCTCAGCTACAGCACGCCTTTCAAAAAAAAGTTTTTGAGGGTTTTTTGGGGGACCACAACCAGCATAAGAGCTGTTTTATGAAAGAAGAAGGGGGAAAAAAGAAAACCCAAACACTTTATTTGGTCTTTTTCCTAATTCAAGGAAGGTTTGCTTGGCGCTCCACGGCCTAACGCAGCCGTGGTCAGGAGGCCGTGGCGAGTGGGGGCTGGACTCGGGGCACTGAGGCGAAGCTCCCGTGCAGGGCTGGCGCCCTCCTGGCTCTCCAAAGGGCCTCCTGCCCTTTGCCCCATTCTTCCCTGCGCACAGGAAGTCCAGGTTCTGCGCCAGCTGGCCCCGATGTTTACTGGACTGACCTCCGAGGAGCCCTTCGAAGGCTCTGACATGGCTGTTCCAGCCTCCAGGCCTGTGGAAGACGGTCCCCTGCCCCCGGCACTCCCTGTCACTGGCAGTGGACAGGTTGCCCCCATGCTTGTGCTACTTTGGTTCTCTCTGGAGACTCAGGGACCCTCAGTGGGGTCACTGGAAATGCCCAGCTCTGACCTCAAGTCCCGTCTGTGCTCGCAAGTAGGCAGGGGTCGCAGAGCGGAACAGTCAGTCGCTCTGGTCAGTCTTATGGTGTCTCAGAGCGGGAGGTCACTCTGTCCGTCCTGTGGCGTCTCAGAATCCAACCGTGAGGAGTTTCTCCGGGCTGATGTGCGGTGGTTCTCCTGACCTTGGGAGATCACTTCCCTTCTCTCCAGCTGAGCTCTGACAGAATGTTCTGGAGACAGGCTTGCAGCAGTTTTGGGCAGATGATATTTCCAGGATATAATGTCAGGGTCTTGAGAGACTTGACTGCCTTCCAGCTGTGCTGTTCCAGGAGGCTGTTTCCAGGTCAGGGACGGCATGTTCTGTGCCGATGACCAGCTGTGAGACAGGAACTTTGCAGCCTCTTCTCACCCCAGGACCGCCACCCCAGCCACCTCTCTCTTGCTGTTTTATTCCTTGTCACACTCACAGTGCCCAGGGCCCACGTCTGGCCATGGAGGCTGTGCCAGGGCCTTTGCAGATGGCACTTCAGGACTCACAGAGACAGTCCTGGGTGACGCTGCTACCCCTCGTGCTGCAAGTGACCCCCGACCACGTGAACCCAGTCCTACCCCAGACCCGAAAAAAGAAAACCACGCTCTCGGGCATTATTAGTTGAGGTTCCTCTCTCTCTCTCTCTTTCTCTCTCTCTCTCTCTCTCTCTCTCTCTCTCTCTCTCTCTCTCCCCTTTCTGTTTTGACTTTTTGGTTTTGGGGCCACTCCTGGCAGTGCTTATGGGTCACTCAGGCTTTGCACTGAGGAATCACTCTTGGCGGGCTAGGGGGACTATCTGTTTTCTCTGTTTTGCTCTGCATCCCGGGGGCCAAGCATCAAGCCAAGGCATAGTGAAGGAGAACTGGAAAATCGAAGTCCGCTAAGATATGAGAACAGTCATTTTCCTTTAGCTGGTTTCTGGCTGAATTGTTCTCCAGCGGTGGGGTTGCCACGGCTCCGCTCCCACACCCGCGGGGCAGCGACCCCCTTGCCACACCAGGTGGCTGGCCTGGGTCAGAGATTCCCGGGGATGTGGTCACCCAGGCCGCCAGTGACAGCGAGTGGGTGTGAACGCCGCTGCCTTGCATGGACACTGAGCAGCAGCGTCTGCTCACCCTGTAGGGGTTGCGGGGGGAAGTGGCACCTTGACCTTTGGGGTTTCTTCCGGAAATCCCTACTCTGAAGCCAGAATGTTCCTTCGCGGGGGTGGGGGCGCTTTGCGCAGTCCAGAGTGCCTGACCCGCGTCCCTCTGGCAGGTGGGAGGCGTGAAGGCCGGTGTGGTGCGCTTCCTCGGGGAGACGGACTTCGCCAAGGGGGATTGGTGCGGCGTGGAGCTGGACAAGCCGCTGGGCAAGAACGATGGCGCCGTGGCCGGAACGAGGTGGGTCCTCCTGCCCCCCCCCCCGACAGCCTGGGGCAATGCACGGTGCCCGGGAGGCGCTGAGGGGACTGCAGGCCACTTCACTTGGTTCTTAGGCGGGGCCACTTCCGGTGGCACTCGGGGACCCTGCAGGGATGTGGGGACAGCCTGGGGCTCCCACATGCAGCTGTGCTAGGCCCGCAGGAACCCCCCAGGCCTGCTGTCGCCGTTCAGATGCCAGGGAGGCTGCTTGGAATCGCCCCTGGTTTGCGCAGTGGGGGTGGGCGGCGTGCGAGGGAGTGTGTGTGTGAATGTATGAATGTGTGTGCTTCGGAGTGTGGATATGTATGTAGGAGGGTGTGTGTATGTGAGCGTGTGAGTGTGGGGCTGTGAGATTGTTGGTGAGGGCATGAGCATGTGAGTGTTGGTGGAGGTGTGAGCATGTTTGTGAGGGAATGAGAGCGTGTCATTGTTGGTTTGAGAGCGTGCAAGTGTTGGTTGGGTGTGCGTGTGTGTGACTGTGGGGCTGTGGGAGTGTGGCAGTGTTTGTTGGGGTTTGAGTGTGAGTGTGTTTTTGTTGGGGTGTGAGTGTTTGTGAGTGTGGGACGTTGGGAGTGTGGGTGTGTTGGTTGGCGTGTGAGTGTGTGGGAGTGTGGGAATATCGGTTGGGGTGTGAGTGTGTGGGTTAGTTGGGGTGTGTGTGCATGAGTGTGGGGCTGTGGGAGGGTATGAGTGCTTGTTGGGGGGTGAGTGTGTGTGAGTGTGGGGCTGTGGAAATGTGGGTGTGTTTGTTGTGCTGTGAGTGTGTGTGTATGTTGGGGTGGGAGTGTGAGAGTGTGGGAGTGTTGGTTGGGGTGTGAGTGTGTGTGTTTCTTGGGGTGAGTGTGGGAGTGTTTGTTGGGGTGAGAGTGTTTGGGAGTGTTGGTTGGGGTGTAAGTGTGTGTTAGTTGGGATTTGAGTGTGTGTGAGTGTGGGGCTCTGGAAATGTGGGAGTGTGTGTTGGGGTGTGAGTGTGTGTATTTGTTGGGGTGGAAGTGTGAGAGTGTGGGAGTGTTGGTTGCGATGTGAGTGTGTGTGTTTCTTGGGGTGAGTCTGGGAGTGTTTGTTGGGGTGTGTGTGTTGGTTAGGGTGTGAGAGTGTGGGAGTGTTGGTTGTGTGTGAGTGGGTGTTTCTTGGGGAGTGAGTGTGTGTGAGTGTGGGGCTGTGGACATGTGGGAGTGTTTGTTGGGGTGTGAGTGTGTGTGTGTTGGGGTTTGAGTGTGTGGGAGTGTGGGAGTGTTGGTTGGGGTGTGAGTGTGAGTGTTTGTTGTGGTGGAAGTGTGAGAGTGTGGGAGTGTTGGTTGCGATGTGAGTGTGTGTGTTTCTTGGGGTGAGTCTGGGAGTGTTTGTTGGGGTGTGAGTATGTGTGTGTTGGGGTTTGAGTGTGTGGGAGTGTGGGAGTGTTGGTTGGGGTGTGAGTGTGAGTGTGTGTTGGTTGGAGTGTGAGTGTGTGGGAGTGTTGGTTGGGGTGTGAGTGTGTGTGTTTGTTGGGGAGTGAGTGTGTGTGAGTGTGGGGCTGTGGAAATGTGGGAGTGTTGGTTGGGGTGTGAGTGTGTTTGTTGGGGTGAGTGGGAGTGTGAGAGTGTAGGACTGTTGGTTGGGCTGTGAGAGTGTGGGAGTATTTGTTGGGGTGGGAGTGTGGGGCTGTGGGAGTGTGTTAGTTTGTGGGGGTGTGAGACTGTGGGACTCAGTGGACTCCGCGGTCGGCGCCTGTCTCTCTTGCCAAAGGTGTCTTTTGTCCCTCCCCTCCTCGTTGTCCGCAGGTACTTCCAGTGTCAGCCCAAGTGTGGCTTGTTTGTTCGCATTCACAAAGTCACCAAGATCGGCTTCCCCTCCACGACGCCGGCCAAGGCCAAGGCGGCCCCCGCGAGGCGTGTGATGGCCACCACCCCCGCCAGCCTGAAGCGCCGCCCGTCGGCCTCCTCGCTCAGCTCCGTGAGCTCCATGGCCTCATCCGTGAGCAGCAGGCCCAGCCACACGGAACTAGTAAGCAGCCCCCCTCCCCCGCCCTGTGCGATGCTCAGGCCCCCACAGACACCCAGGCCCCAGGGGCGAGAGGCGGAACAGGACCGGGTGGGCTGAGCAGCTCCACGTGGCAGGCAAGTGGCTTCCCAGCCACCACCGGTGACAGGAGCAGGGATGGGCCTTTCCTCAGGTGCTCAGGGCTCAGGCCGCCTTAGGGATGAAGTGGGGGAGCTGAAGGGGGCATCGGAGGGTCAGAGCAGGACCCAGAGACTCTGGGGAACGCTTGGTGCTTGGCGTTGCCTGTTTGCTCTCTCCATCCCTCCCTGCTCCCTCCTGTCCCTCTGCACCCCTGTCGACATGCAGAGGGGCCTCGACTTCTGTCCATTGCGGGGCCGCAAGTCCTAAACACTAAAGTGTGTCCGACTGTGCAAGGGTGTCCTGAGATATTGTCCACAGGGAAACGGGCCCACGATGGAGACGTGTCCCGGGGGGCTGGCTTTGCTGGGGGCTGCGCTTCCTGCCGCCTCCTCTGCTCCCTGCATTGACCCTCGATGCGGAAGAGGAGGGAGTGAGTGTGTGTGCAACGGAAGATACAAAACAGATGACACGGGATCGGGAGCCAGGAGGCCGTGCGCCGTGGGCACAGGCCTGGGGCCAGTCCTGTCTTGCTCGACCACCACCAGGTTTCCCTGCCCTGCCTCCATCCTCACGTCCGAGTCCTCCTTCCCCTCGCCTCGCCATTCAGGAGGGGAGCAGACTCAGAAGCCCCTCTCCTTCCCTCGCGAGCCAGCCCATTTGTGGAATTCGGTTTTCTTTTTCTGCTTGACTGTGGGCCACACCCTGCAGTGCTTCAAGGGGCCGTTTGCAGTGCTGGGGTTGAGCCGGGGCCTCCCACATCCGAGCAAGAGCCCCACACCTGAGCCGTATCTCCAGCCTCCCCCTGCTGTCTTGTTTTGTTCTGTTCTGGGGTCACACCTGGCAGAGCCCAGGGCTTTCTCCCGCCTCTGTGCTCGGGATTATTCCTGGCGGGCCTCCGGGATTGAGCCTGGGCAGCGCTGGGGCTTCGCTCTCCAGCCCTTTGGCCCCTGCCTTGCATATCTTTACGCAGGGTGGAGCTTACTCCTACACTGCACATCACCGTTAGCGTCTATGACAGGGATATAGAATGAGTCTGTGTGACTTCATGGAAGTATACCTCGACAACATAATTCCATACGTGCACACACAAGCGTTCACACACACAGCCACTCATACATGTACACGTAGTACATACCGTATATACACAGGCTGATGGGTATATACACACAGGCACGTACATGCATAGACACAACGCGTGCATGCACACAGGTGTGTGTAGACATGCCCACAGGAACGTACGTGCATGCATACATACATGCACAGAGGTCCGTGCGTGCCCTGTGGGAGGCCTCCCGGTTCGCTTGTTGGCTGAGTTGCTCTTCTGAGGTACCAGGCTCCCACAGAGGGTCTGGCCTTGCTGGCATGGAGCCTGGGGCCTCACACACCACGCGCAGAGCAGAGGCTTTGGCATCAACATCCTGAGTTCAGTTCGTGGCCCCGACCTTGCCCAGCCCCTCAGCGCCTGCCTCCCCTCATGCCAGGGGTGCTGCTTTCTCCCTGCTCCGGCGCCTGAACCTCACAGTCTCGTTCATTCCCATGGTTGCCTGAAAGAAGCTGTTCGCTCCCATGCTGGTTTCCTCAGGGAGCTGTCTCGGGCCCAGGAAGCGTGTGGGTCTGGCCTGCCCCACCCGCTCAAGCCAGGAGGCTCAGGGAACAACGCCGCCCGCCTTTCCTAGTTTTTATTTTTGCTCTTTGGTTTTGGGGCCCACCTGGCAGTGATCAGGGACTCCAGGCGTGGTGCTTGGGGGCTGCTCCCAGTGGAGGGGGTTTGAGCCCAGGTCTTGGTGGAGACCCTCAAGGCTGTCAAGCTCTTCCCAGCCACCCCTTGAAATCAGAGTTGACTGCAGTTCCCGGCAGCACTGCATATGGCTGGGCCCGAGAGCTCGTGTGCTCCTAGAAATTTTATTTATTTATTATTTGGTTTTGGGCCCACACTCAGGGGTGCTCAGGGCTTATTCCTGGCTCTCTGCTCTTGGGGTCACTCCTGACGGTGCTGGATCTTGAACCTCTGCAAGCACCTTCCCCCCCCCCAAAAAAAAAAACTAAACTCTTTGGCCCTGTGGAGAGCATTTAATCTGACCAATATACTTTAAGTGTATTGGGGAGTCACGGCCAGATCCTTACGCAGAGCCAAGGATGAGCCCACTCCCAGGACAGAACCAGGTAGCTCGAGTGCTCGCAGCACGCAAAGCAGCAGTGGACAGCCTGGGCCCTGCTGGGCTCGTCGGTCAGGAGGCGTTTGGCAGCAGCTCAGATGATGCGGGGAAGCGGCAAGAGACCCTGCGCTGGACCACAGCAGGGCGATGGAACAGGGATGGCCGGGCAGAGGAGCGGACGTCCTCGGCCACCCCCGCCTCAGCCCCTGCCACCTTGTGCCCGAAGAATGAAGACCAGGTCCCACCTTGTCCCCTCCTGCAGGGGCCGTTGTGCCGAGCGGGATCTGGGTCTGCAGAGCGACCATGAGCCCAGGACAGAACGGACAGGACCCCCGGTCCCCACGGCCCTCCAGCCCACTCCCC
Organism: Sorex fumeus; assembly: GCF_029834395.1. Lineage (NCBI taxonomy): Eukaryota > Metazoa > Chordata > Mammalia > Eulipotyphla > Soricidae > Sorex > Sorex fumeus. The sequence continues at coordinate 3,424,890 of NW_026606133.1, read as the reverse complement.
TCCCCTCCTCATTGTCTTTGCCTCTTCTCTCCTTCCCTTTGTGCTTGGTCTTCCCCTGAGCTGCCCTTGCTTCCCTGCTCACTGGGCGTGAGCCCTCACACATGCTCACCCACCACTTGTTCCTTTTTTCCCTGGATTTTGGGCCACACCCCAGCAATGCTCAGAACTTCCTCTGGGCTCTGCGCTCAGGAGTCACTCCTGGTGGGCTAGGGACCCTATGGGGTGGGTACCTGGGATCCAGCTCGGGTCAGCGGCCTGCAAGGCCAGCGCCTTTCCCGCAACTTTACCATTCTAGCCTCTCATCCCCCACTTTCGAAGGCAGATGGCACAGGGGTCTTTTATGGGGTCACACCCAGTGACCCTCAGGGGCCCGGGGCCATTCCCAGAGACAAGAGTCTCTGGTTACTGCTGTTCAGGCCTGGGGCGGGTGCTGGGGAGAGTGAGGTGAGCTGGAAGGAAGAGGAAGAGAGAAGGGCCAGGCTGCCCTGGGGAGACCCTGACGGACGGACGTGCAAGGCTGAAGATGCTGGAGCCAGACTCAAGCTCAAGCCAAGGGCTCAGCCTTAAGGAAGCTCAGGCCAGAGCGGGCTGTGGAGGGGGCTGCCTCCGGCTCTGCAGAAGAGTCTCTGGATTCCCACGAGGCCCGAGGTCAGTGGAGCCCATGTCCCATCCAAGGATCTTCGGGAAGGTTTCAAGACGCTTCTGCTGAGAGTCAGTGGCCCATATGCACGGATGCAGCGCTCCTCCATCTGCTTTGCTGAGGATAGCCACATGCATGCCCGCGTCCGCTGCCCCCACCCCCTTCACGTCTCTTTTTCCTTTGCAGTTGCCGGTAACTTCCTCCCGCTGCGCCCGCAAGATCTCCGGCACCACCGCCCTCCAGGAGGCGCTGAAGGAGAAGCAGCAGCACATTGAGCAGCTGCTGGCCAAGCGAGACCTGGAGCGGGTGGAGGTGGCCAAGGCCACGAGCCATGTGGGGGAGATAGAGCAGGAGCTGGCCCTGGCCGGGACGGGCACAACCAGGTGACGTCTGTGCAGACGGCAGTGCCGGGTCCGAGAGACGCCTGCGGCAGAGGCTGGGCGCGAGCTTGGTGCAGGCAGTGCAGGGAGAGGCCGTGGGTCCCCGTCTGCCGTCGTTGCGGTGGCGTCCACCAAGTGGTTTGATCGCATGCACCTTCTGCTTGTCCCATGGGGGTTCAGGGAGCGCCGAGTTGTCCCCGCCGGTGCTTTCGTGCTGTGTTTCCCTTCCCGCCTTCCAGAAATGCTGCATCTTAGGTGGGAGACACGTTCAGCATGCCGCGGTGGCAGGTGGCGGTGCCAGCCCACAGAGGGCTGTCGGTGGCAGGCGAGGACACTCATGCGCAGTTGCCTCCACAGCACATCCTGGAGCTGGAGGCCAAGATGGACGAGCTGCGGGCCATGCTGGAAGCGAGCGACTGGGAGAAGGTGGAGCTGCTGAACCAGCTGGAGGAGGAGAAGAGGTGAGGCCGTGCCAGGAGCTGGGGGGCTGCCTCGGGTGGGGTGCTCCTGGCCTTCCAGGGCTGTGAGAACCACAAACCAGCGGGTGCCCAGTCCTGAGAGTGGCCGCATTGGGGGGGATGGGGGGGAGCTAACTGGAGCCCAGCCACCCCCGGCCCTCCCTGCTGTGTCCACGTGGCCTGGTGGTCAGGAGACCTGTGATGGGTGGCCGGGAACTGTCGTATCCCAGTGGGGTCCTGTGGGAGTCCCTGGGGTTAAGTCCTGGGCGGGAGGAAACCCGCAGCACCCATGGGGCACGGCAGCAGACAGGCTGGGCTCAGGCCAGGCTGCAGACAGATGGACACGGGGTGCCGGCCAAGACCGTCTTCTCAGATGGGCTCCCGGCAGTGTGGTGCCCAGGGGCACTGCCAGTGCACGGCTCAGCCTCTCAGCTCCACATGCTGAACTCGCCACGTCCCCTGGGAGCCCCTCCTGCCCCCCCCCCCCCCGCCGCCCTGGCCCCGAGTCATTTGCTGCTTCTCCCCCAGGGGCTCAGTTGTTGTCCCGATGCGGGGACAGGCGCTGGCTGGGAGGGACTGGCATGCGCACCTGGTCAGTCTTTAACCACCTCTGTTAGCTGCGAGGCAGAAAAGGCTGATATGGCACTGCGCCTGGCGTTGGCTCGACAGAGCTTCCTCCTGTAGCCTGCGGGTCCTACCCAGTGCTCGCAGCCGAGGGGACTCGCTGACTTTGTTTTTTTTCTTTTTGGGTCAACCCAGCGATGCTCAGGGGTTACTCCTGCCTCGGCACTCAGGAATTACTCCTGGCATTGCTCAGGTCCGAATTGAACCTGGGTCGGCCACGTGCAAGACAAATGCCCTGCGCGCTGTACTCTCGCTCTGGCCCTCGCTGACTCTCTCAGCCCTCCTGTGTGTGGAGGCGGGGGCTGGGTCAGGCGCGCATCTACAGGATGGTGGCCCTCATGGGGGGCAGCAGTGACGCCCCTCACAACTCTCCCTCTCCCCCACAGGAAAGTGGAGGACCTCCAGTTCCGAGTCGAAGAGGAGTTCATCACCAAAGGCGACCTGGAGGTAAAGCCCGGGCAGGTCAAGAGGCTTGCAGGGTGCAGGCAAGGATGCGGGATGGCCTGGCCGACCCCGCCGGGACCACTTCTGCTGGAGACTCCAAATCAGACAGGGATACCTGGTGTCATGCACCTGGCAGGGCCCGGCGGAGGCACATCTGCTCCTTGGGGCCGGAGGCTGCTGTTGATGAGCGTTTTTCTCTCGTTCTGACAGTTGGGTCTACGCCTTTGCCTCAGCTTTGATTTTCAGTCGAGCAGCACAAATCAAATCCTTTAGAACCCCAGTTTTTTGAAGTAGGCAGGGGTCACACCCACCACCTGGCCCCCTGGCGCCGTGTAATCCCATCAGCGGCCAAGACTCAGAGACTATAAAATCCAGATCCCGGAACCGCGCGGCCGCGCGACATCTTATCAGAACTTTTGTTTTATGACACCTTATTGTCTCATTCCTATTTTGGACAAACTTGCAGGCTAACGAATGTAGCCTGCCCACAGGGCAGAGTCTGGCAAACTCCCCGTGGCGTACCAAATATGCCAAATACCAGTAACAAGGATGGGTGTCATTCTCCTAAATAGCCTTGAATATAATCTCACGGCTAGGATGAAAGAGATGTTACTGGGGCCTGCTCGAGGCAATCGACGAATAACAGGATGATGAAATGAAAACAATGAAATTCCTTAAAACAAGAAAAAGCAAACAGTCAGTTTGCAAAAGAATAATTTCTATTTCTGCTTCTTTTCCTTCCTGTTTTAAGTTCATGGAAATTTTGTTTTCCCACCAGGAGGTGAAGGCCCTGCAGGCGGCCTCTGAGAAGCTCGCCAAGGAGAACGAGTGGGGGAGGACCAAGCTGGACCACGCGAACGAGGAGAACACGGACGTGATCGCCCCGTGGAAGTCCAAGCTGGAGACAGCCATCGCCCCGCACCAACAGGCCATGGGCGAGCCGAAGGTGTTCGTGAGCCGGGGCGTGGGTGCCGAGGCGGCCGAGCTGGCCGAGCTCAAGATGCAGATGGAGAGGCTGCAGTTCGAGTCCCAGCAGGAGGTGGAGAACTTGAAGGCCCAGCAGGTGGCTGAGCGTGCAGCACACGCCTCTGAGCTGCAGACGCTCAGGTCGCGGCTGGTCAGGATGGCCCAGGAGCAGAAGAACAGCCTGGAGGCCGCGCGGGCCAAGCTCGACCAGACCGAGGACCAGCACCTGGTGGAGATGGAGGACGCCCTGAACAAGCTGCAGGAGGCGGAGACGAAGGTAAAGCACCTGGAGGGGTTGCGGGCCATGTGTAGTCAGCAAGCCCAGGCCCTGGCCGACGCCACGGCGCAGCTGGAGGCCACCCGGGAGAAGCTCTTGCAGCTCGATGGGCTCTGGAAGGCCAGTTCCGAGGTAAATTGGGAATGGAGAAGCTCAGGCAGCAGCTCCAGGTGGCTGAGCGTCAGATTCAGGAGTTAGAGAATGCAAAGTGGGCCGAGAGCGGCAGGTTGGTACCCGGGCACCCTCGCCCACTTCCACGCTCGCTCCCTGCATGCTGTGTGTCCCTCTGCTCGCCGCCGTGTTCCGGCTTGGTGCTGACAGGTCTCCCGGTCACGTCCCGTGCGGTACCCTCTGATGGGACTGAGAACGTGTCGGCACGATTCTGGGGCTGTCATTGGTCCCCAGCACCCGGATGCCGTGCTAGCCTTGGCCCCGGCTAATCGGGCCCGTCTGGGGTCTTTCTGAAACTGAGAACTCTTCACAAGGCCAGTGAGAAAACAAGATAGGAGCCCCCAGAGCAAACCTCGGCCCCCCCGCCTTGGGCCCCCTGTGTACTCACCAAGTCCGCCCAGACCCTTGGGCTCGAGTCTGGCCGCAGGAGTCTTTCCCTGACCTTGCTGACCACTTGCTCGTGTGACTGGCTTTGCCATCCTGTCCCCGAGGCACCTCAGTTTCCAGCTCGTGCTCAATGCCTCTGAACCTCTGAGCTCCCTCAGGGCTGGTGACGTGGCCCATCTTGGTATTTCTCATTGCCGGCCCCTCCCTGCCTGCAGCACAAGCCCCCGCCCATCCCTGCAGAGATTTCATCCCTTTCAGTCTCTAAGGGGTGCTTGGGCCAAGTCCGCCTTCCAGCATGGCCTCCTGCTGACCACGGGCATGGACTCTCATGGTAGCCCTGACCCTGCGGAAGGACAAGACAGTGAGATCTGGGCCAAGCCGAGGAAGCTGCAGTTCTCACCAAGGAGCCCCGAGAAATGCCCTTTTCCTCCTATAGGATTGTGGTGGCAGAGACGTGCCCTCCCAGCCTCGCCCATCCCCCCCTTTCTCCCCCCCCCCTCCCGGCGCTGGGCGCTTTGTTGGAGAAACTTCTCTGTTGGCCAAGATGGAAGGGATGTGGGATTTGTAGACAGGAGTGACAGACATAACAGAAGGACCCAGAGACCCCCGGGAGTTCCTCTCAGGACTCAGGACTCCTTAGCTGGCATTCCAGAAACACCGGCTGAAACAAACGGAATCAATTCCTAGGACACAGCAGGGAATAGTTGAGCCACTTGTTCGCATCAAGATGTAACAAACGTCAAGTTCTGGTGACTGCTGCCTAGTGGATTAGAGGTTCTTCATTTTAAATTTCATATTGAAACCCCTCAAACTTTTAAAGTCACAGACAAGAAACTACAAGAAAGTAAATCTTGGGGGCCAGAGTGATAGTACAGTGGGAAGGGCATTTGCCTTGCACACGGCCTAAGTGAGTTCGATCTCCAGCATCCCATAGGGTCACTGTCATTGTCACTGTCCTCCCGTTGTTCATCGATTAGCTCGAGCAGGCCAAAAAAAAAAAAAGATAAACCTTTTCTTCCCTCCCTCCCCTCCCTTTCTCTTTCTTCCCTGTTTCCTCCCTTCCTCCTTCGTATCCTTAGCCTCCCTCCTCCCTTGCTTACTTCCTTCTTCCTCGCCAAGCCATGCTCTCGGCTCTGGGGTCCTCCCACCCAACAGTAGCTGGTCTTTTCAGCTTGTGGACCGATCACAGGCTCGCCCAGTGGGGCTGCAGTTCAAATTCGGGCCTGGTGTGTACTCCAGCCCTTTGTGCCGTCTCCCCGCCCCTGGAAAGTCAGTCTTTCTCATAGGCTTTCTTATTTTCTGGTCACTCCAAATGTAGGTCTAGAAAACGCCTCTGTTTGAGTCATTTTCAATAACCACTAGACAGTCATCACCAGAACTGATAGCGCCAAAGCCTTGGCTTCGAGAGCTTCAGGCAATCACGCTCACCTCACTCCTCTTCTTCGGGGTTGTGTTGGGTCATGGGCTTCTCATACGTGTTTTCTGTTTTGTTTTCCCCTTCCTGTTCCTGTTCGTCTTTTTGGTCCATTCACTCCATCCTTGTCACTCTGGTAGGCCGATAGCCTGGCGAGGAGCTGCAGGGGAAGGAGCTAGCGCTTCGTAGTCTTCAGGAGAACTTGAACGAAGTCAGTCGAGTGAAGGAGGCTTTGGAGAAAGAGCTTCGGAGTTTGGTGAGTACCAGGGGAGTCGGACGCTGATCTTTCCCTTGCTGAGGGTAAAGCGAAGCCTCCTCAGGCGAGCTCGGCCCCTATCGCCTCTGAGGCTCATGAGCGTGTCAGCTCGAAAGCCCCAGGGACTGCGCGAGCCCCCATTGGGGCAGCAAAGGTAGGTGCGCTGCTCTGTCCGCGCTGTGCCCTCCGCCTCTGCCTGATCAGTGAGTGGCCAGCGATGCTCCCTGAGTGCCAGGCTCCTTCCTCCCCTCAGCAGCGCCTCAGGCTCCTCTCCCGTGCCCCTGCCCCCTCGGCTCTGTCTCCCCTGGCAGCCGGGAGCACTGGGGGCTCACATCAAGGGGAGGGGGTGAGAGACATGCACTGGGAAGGCCGCTTTTCTGGAACCTTCCAGACACCTTCCTGCACTGGATCAAAGTGTGTTTTCTGGTTTTATTTTTAGGATTTTTTTTTTGTGTGTGTGTGTGTGTTTGTTTTTTTGTGTGTGTGAGTTTGGGGTAGATTATTTTTGTTTTCTGGGGTTTTTTTGTTCCTGTTGTAGTTCTTGTTGTTTTTCGTCTTTTTGTCACAGTTGGGGGCGTTCAGGGGTCACTCCTGGCTCTGCACTCAGGAATTACTACTGACGGGGCATCCCCTATGGGATGCTGGGGATCAAAGGTGGGTCATCCTTGTGCAAGACAAACACCCTCCCCGCTGGGTGATTGCTTTGGCCCTGGGGTGTGTGTGTGTACCCCAAAACAAAATATATATATTTTGATGGTGGTGGTGGGGGACTAGTGCCATGCCTGTCAGTCCTTGGAGGCGACTCCTGGCTTTGTGCTCAGGATATTCCTGTTAGTGCCGGGATTCAGACCAGGGCCAAGTGGCCTTACTCAGTGCTCTCTCTCTCCCAGCCCCCAGATGATCACCATGTTTATTGGGGCTCCCCCCAAACTCGGTGGTACTCCTGGCTCAGGGTCTAACCGGCTGGCTGTTCTCGGGCGCCTGGAGCCTGTGCCAGCCCTTCAGCCCCCAATATCTATGTTCTAAGTGCAAGTTCATTTTCATGAACATTGTGTGTGTGTGTGCTGGTGAGCAGAGCAGAGTCGCCCGTGTGTGTGCGGGTATGTTTATGTGTTTGTGTGCGTTGTGTGTGTGTGTATGTGTGTGCGCGCGTGTGTGCTGGGGGCAGGCAGGAGGCCTGCGGCTGATGGTGGCCCCCGGCTCCCCTCAGGGGGAGAAGGTGGACGTGAGCCGCAGCCAGTCCCAGGCTCTGCAGGCCGAGCACGCCAAGTCCACCACGGAGAGCCAGGCGCAGCACGAGGAGGCGCTGCAGGCCCTGCAGAAGCTGCGGCTGCAGGCGGAGGAGAAGCTGCAGGCGGTGCAGGCGGAGAACGGGAGCCTGCTGCGGGAGGTGGCCGAGCTGAAGACGCAAGCCGACAAGGCCAAGGTGTGTGGGCGCAGGGCCGCCGTCTCGGGGTCGGGCTCTGTTGGGGGCCTCGGCCTGCAGCCTCAGACACTTCCTCCGCCCGTGGGCGCCTGTGAGAGCCGGAAGGGGGTTGCTCCCGGGGTGCCCGGCAGAGCACATAGAAGCCCAGGGACCCCAGCTTGGGTTGTCCGTTTTGTCTTTAGCTTGCTCAGTAAGTTCAGGCCTTCATGTTTTCACTTGATTGCTCAAAGGCATTTTTTAGTGTATCAGAGAAATGTTAAGGTTCGAAGCTCAGTGGGGAGAAATAGAGCAGCTAGAATAGTGCAGTGAGAGGGCACTTGCTGTGCACGTGACCCACCGGGGGGATCCCCAGCATCCCCCATGGTCCCCCAAGCACCCAGGAGGAAGCCGTGACCTCTGCCGAGTGTGAACCCCAAAACAAAAAGGAAAATAATGTACACACACATATATGTGTGTACATACATAACATGTACATATGTGTACATCTTTATATCCATATAATAAGTGTATTTTAATTCATATGTACATATTTTGATGCATTTTTAGTTTTCCACGCTTGGTCCCATGTATAGTTTATACATATATGTGTATGCCTATACATATATGTGCTTGTATATATATGTGTGTGTATACATATCTATAAGCCAATGCAAAGAAAACGGAAGCGAGCTTACATCAGAGGAAACCAGGGCTGCTGAGTGGCGGCCATGGCCCGCGTGTGTGTTGGTGCCCGGCCTCTTTCCACCACGCACCAGAGCCAGGGCTACGTCTCCTCTCTGGACCACCTGCACGGCCCAGTTCTGTGGCCAGCAGCCTCGTGTGCATGCTCAGGTCAGTCCCATTCCGGTAACCTGACCGTCAGCGGTCAGCTGCCCAGCGCATGCCAGTAGCCTGCTGCAGCTCATGGCTGCTGAGCTGGACAGAGAAGATAGCCCTTGCTGCAGAAAGTTCTGGAAAGTACATGGCGGTTAAACTATGGTGTGCATTGAGACTCAGAAAAGAAAACGCACAACCCATTGCTGACGGGCAGGGAGAGCAGGTGAGGGAGACCCTGGCCCGTGTGCGGCCACTCCTCCTGGAGCCTCTGGGCCCCTCCCAAATTACTGCAAACACTGCCTCCCATTGTTCATCGATTTGCTCGAGCGGGCCCACTAATGTCTCCATTTTGAGACTTGTTGTTACTGTGTTTGGCAAGCAAAACCTGTTGGCTTCAGTCTCCAAAGCTTGGTGGATTAGTCTGGATTTTCTGTAAAGTGTATAACTTTTGGGACTAAGTCCATTTCCTGCCTCTGTTTGTCCCTGTGAAAATCGTTTGACCAGCAGTGGTTGCTTTTGCCTTCCCCTTCTGCACAAAGTTCAAAAACAAAATACTTTTTGTAGTTCTCTGAATTGTACTGAAAACTAGCTTTTTAATGCATCCCTTCTATGACAGTGATGGATTTTATAATAGAATAATTGAAGTGGGGGGAAAAAATCTTATGCCCCAACGTCAAGATCCAACTGTACTTAAACCTTCCGGGGAGCTGTCAGGAATAATTTAAGACGGCATTTCAAAAATAAAATGGCTGATAGTAAGAATGGGTAGTGCTGCCTTGTACTCGGCCAACCCGGGTTGATCCCCAGCATCCCGTATGGTCCTCCGGCCCTACCAGCAGTGATCCCTGAACACAGAACCCTGAGCGAGCCCAGAACACCTCCAGGTGTGGGGGCCCCCATCCACAAAAAAGGCAGGTAGATATGTTGACCCTGTGAAGCTGTTTCAGCCTCTCCATCCTGCGTGTGTGTGTGCGTGTGTGTGTGTGAGTGTGTGAGTGTGTGCGCGCGCATATACACGCGTGTGCAGGTAAGACTACTCTGCCATTTTCATTTCTGGTATTTAGGCCACATTAAGTGCTTGGCTTGCTTGTGCCTGCTTGATCTCATTCTTGTTTCCGTTCTTCCCCGCTTTTGTTTCTGTAGTCATTAACTTCCCTAATAACATCAGAGGAAATTGAGCTGATGTCGGAGGATCGCAGGGCCCTGAGGTCAGAGAATCAATTGCTGGCGAAGGAGAAGCTCTTTCTGAAGTCAGAGAGAGGGTCGTTGCTATTGAAGCTGAAGGAAGCGGAGGCCAAAAACTCTTCGCTGCGGGAAGAGCAGAGGAAGCTCTGGCTGTTGAACCAAGCGATTCTTTTCGATAAAGAGAAGGTCATCGAGGCCAGGCGGGCCGCAGAGAAGCTCTGGCAGGAGGAGCGGCTCGGCCGAGAAGCCCTCGAGGCGGAGAAAGAGAAAGTGCTGGAAGAGGGCAGGGCAGTGCAGGAAGAGCTCCAGAGGGTGCGCGCGAAGAACGACGCCCTGCAGGTCGCCAAGGTGGGGCTGCAGGCCCTGGTGGAGGAGCTGCAGATGAGCAAGAGCGGCCTGGTGGCCGAGTGTAAGAAGGGCCTGGAGGAGAGGGGCCAGCTGGAGGAGCATGCGAAGAAGCTGGTTCTGGAGAACCTATCTCTGGCCAAGGACAAGGACAACATCATCCAGAAGCTGCAGTGCTCCTACGAGGAGCTGGCTCGGGATCAGAAGTCGCTGGTGCAAGAGATCGCGGAGCTCACGGCCGAGAAGAAGTCGGTCCTCGAGAATCAGTCGGCCCTCGAGGCGGCGCTGCAGGAGGCCTGGGACGCGGCCCGCAGCCTGGAGAAGACACACGCCAGCGTGCTGCAGGCCAAGGAGGCGCTTGACGCCGAGCGGCAGGAGGAGTGCCGGCGGCTGGCGGAGGACAGGCTCGTGGCACAGCAGGCCCTGGTGCAGGAGCGGGAGGCCCGTGCCCAGGAGACCCAGGCGGCCGCCCACGAGGCCAGCCAGCTGCGAGGCCGCCTGGGGCTGCTGGAGCAGGAGGTGGAGGAGCTGCGGACGCGTGCCCAGGGGCTGCAGGCCGAGCACCTGGACCTGCTGGAGGAGAAGGCGCGGTCAGAGCAGAAGGTGGCCGAGATACTGCGGGACAAGGAGCAGCTGGCCGGCAGTTACTTCCTCCTCCAGAAGGAGGTCAGTCGGCTGGCCCAGACCAGCAGCCACGTCTCGGCCAACCTTCTGGAGGCCCAGAAGGAGAACCGCGGTCTGAGGAAGGACAAAATCAGGCTCGCCGTTAAAATCAGAGAGCTCGAGACACTGCCGGCATTCACGGTAAAGTGGAGCAGGCCCGACCCCAGTTGGCCCCGGGCACCCCCTTTTAGCGGTTAAGAGGATTGCTCTTTGTCGGCACAAGGAGCGGTGGATCCCCACGGAACCCGTGTGTCACGGGCTGTTTGCTGCGGGCGCAGGGACAGCTCGTCACCACGTGCCTGCTGACCTCTAGGACAAGGCGTAAGCTGTGAATAAAACCAAAAAGGACAGTATGTTCATTTCCGGGGGGAGTTCTCACGGAAGATTGCACTGTGGCTCTTCAAGACGTAAGGGAAGTCATGAGAGAGGCACTAAGTTGTAAAGTAAAGCGGTGTCTTCCGGGGGTACTTTGAGCGGTTGCCCTGAGTCTGCTCACTTGGGACTCGGGGGTGCCCTGTGCCACCAGCAGTGTGCCCGGTGCAGGGCGGCCTGGACTCGAGGGTGCCTGGTGCCGGGCAGGTGTTCTCTCTTCCCAGCTCACTCAGGGTTTGCCTTTCTCCCACTCCCACACCTGTGCTCACGGCTCACATCTCCTCTCCTTCCTTTCCCCCCTCCCCCCAACGCTTTCCAACCAGGCCTGCTTAGCTGTCCGCTCATGTCATTTTTATTCTGTGTGAGGAATGGAGGCTCTTGGGAGCACTAGGCTGTTTCGGGGCGTCAGTCTTGCCGCTGAGCGGTTTAGACGTGAGTCCCCGCGGGGTGAGCGGCGCCCAGCGGGGGCCGGAACCACTGTGGCAGGTTTGTGTGGCGTTTCGCGCTGTGCTCTGCCACTGCGGCCAACCCCTCCCTGGCCCCCCAGCCTGGCTCAACGAGGTTTCTCTCTCCAGGCTATGCAGACAGCGGAAGATGCCAGGCATTTTATGGAACAACTGTCCCAAGAGAAGACAGAGACCCTGGCCTCCCTGGAGGACACCAGGAACACCAATGCAAACTTGCAGAATGAGGTGGGTGATGGTGGTGACCAGGGCGTGTAGGCCCGGCCTCAGCCTTGAGAGAAACCATATCATGGGCCAGAGTGATAGCACAGCGGGGAGGGCGTTTGACTTACACACGCCAGACCCAGGTTCAATCCCCGGCATCCCATATGGTCCCCTGAGCACCGCCAGGAGTAATTGGTCCCTGGTTCTCGCATGGGACAGGAGGGGAAGTGTACCCCTGCATGACCCCTGTATGACCCCTGGGGAGGTGCTGCGCGGAGTGACCACACAGGATCCGGGGGACATGGGGCGGCCTGACGAGATCACTGAACAGCTGACCACTCCCAGACTGCTCGGAGGAGCAATGAGCCCGGCAGGGACTGGACGCCCCAGTTAGCTCGCCCAGAGCCTGGGCCGGGACAGGAAGAGAAGCCACATGTGTTGACATACACAGCGTCTCAAGGCTCTTTGATGACCGTGAGAAGGCCAGCCACTGCCCTCTGACCACACAGCCCCACTTTCCTGGGCTCGAGTGACTGCTGATGGCCTGGACTGCTCCTCCCTCGCCAGGAGTGATCCCTGAGAACAGAGCCAGGGCTTAGTCCCCACCCCACCAAACAAACCAAACTGACTACCCACAAAGGTTATAGATAAGCATGTATACATACACAGACATGTACATATGTATATATGCGTGTATGCTTCAAAAGAGTCGGGGAATATCTACCATTTAAGATATCCGAGAATGGGGCCGGAGCTATAGCACAGCAGGTAGGGTGTTTGCCTTGCACGTGGCCAACCCAGGTTCCATCCCTGGCATCCTATATGGTCCCCGAAGCACAGCCAGGAGTAATTCCAGAGTGCAGAGCCAGGAGTCACTCCTGAGCAACGCCCGGTTGTGACCCCAAAATCCCCCCTCCCAAATTAATTGATTAATTAAAATAACAGAAGCCAAAAAGAAGGAAGCTGAGGAAGAAGGGACTGTGCTCACCTGGCACCCGTGAGAACCATGGCCCGGGCACCTGCTGCCAGAATCCCACCCCCACACGCTCCCAGCACAAGAGGTGATGCTTACGGAGTGAAAGGCCCCTTGGACAAGGACACATCCCTTCAGTCAAGGGGTCACGTCCTTGCAAGAGCCGAGAAGCCAGACCCCTCCACTGCCCTTACTCCTGCTGCTCTCCCAGAACCTGGGCTTCGGGCTCCCATAAAATTGGCAAATCTTCACTTTGCCAGAGTCGAACACCACTTTGGAGGGCCTCCTTCCCATCAGGAAGGTCCGGTCGCAAACGGAAACGTGCACCAACATGTGGCTGTCCCGGCCCCCTTGCGCATGCTCTGGGCGCAGAGCTGGGGAGTCTGGTCCTCTGGGCCGCCTTCCTGCTTCTTGCTCCTGTCGAGGGAGACAGCTGGGTGGGGTCCTCTGGGGTGTGCATACTTGGCTGCAGACCCCAGTGCCCGCACCTACCATCAGCAGGCTCAGGTCTGGCCTGCGGCAGGAGTCAGCCTTGGGGCCTCCTTGATGGCTCTCCTTCCCCAACCCTCTTCCATCACACCCGGGCCTGCAGCGCTTTATAGTTTGAATCCTCTCTGAGGAAGGGGACCATCTGGGTCCCCGTGCCCTGTGGAGTTCCCGCACACCCTCACTTCCTGCACTTCTGTACTTAACAGCCGGTGGCCCTGGACGGCACATGTGGGCTGAAGTGAACTTTACATGTGGGCTGTGGACGTGGACCCTGCATGGGCTTGTTGGGAACTGAACATTTCCATGTTTTTTTTGTTTTTTTTTTCAGCTGGAGGAAGAGAGATCTGTGTTTCTTGGCCCAGTGTGGGGGGGCCTGGGCACTCTCAGAGACTCCTCATCAGAACTTGCCCTGAGGGAGAAAAAGAATCAGTCTGTTTTTCTGGTTTTCTTTCTTCTTTCTTTGGGGGCCACACCTGGCGATACTGCGGGCTTCCTCCTGGCGCTGCACTCAGGAATCACTCCTGGCTGCTCTCCGCTGGCCCCTGTGGGATGCCAGGGATCAAACCTGGGTTGGCTGCGTGCGAGGCAAGCACCTTTCCCTCTGTGCTATCACTCAGACCCAAACCTGCCAGTTTTTAAATGAAACATGAATGTTTGTGCCTACAGTCATGCTTGCTTTTGTAAAGTGGGATTTTTCCCCCCGTGGATTTTAAAGAAGTGAGTCTGTCTTTGTAGGAGAGGGAAGGCCCTCTTGACTCCCTGCTCTGAGATGAACCGAGGGGGCCCAACATGTCCTCCTGGGGTCTTCCCTGGGGCACCCGGGAGCTTGCGCTCAGGAAGGGAAAGGGGAGTTCTGGCTGCCTCAAACCCTGGGGCGGAGACTGGAAGCGGGGCCCAGCCTCCTCTGTGGCGGGCTCTGATGGCTCCCGCAGATGGCTCACCGTCTCACGCTCTCCTTTACCACAGATTGATTTCCTGAATTCCGTGATTGTGGACCTCCAAAGAAAGAATCGGGACCTCAACAATAAAGTGGAGATGATGTCCGAGGCTGCTCTCCAGGAAGGGGGACGACCTCAACAATTGAACAATTACGACAACAACAGTTTCGGCCCGGCCACCCCATTCTCTGCACTGTGCAGAAATCTACAGCAGTTGATGGATGACATAACAGTCTACTTGTGAAACACCTCAAATGACCAATTTACTGTTTTTATAAGCTTTACTTTTTTTGACTGTGCGTTTAGATGATGTATGATGAGAAATTCAACATTAATTCTTTTGGATTTTCTTATCACAAAAAAATTAAATGAAGGACCTCAACCATCAGAAGTTTATCATCCAGTTTGAATCTATTTTTTTCACTTGAATGTTTTCTAGTTCTGTAAAAAGTGATAAATAATGTACCATCCAGGCTACATGTATAATAAGAACTTCTATCATTGTATATATGCTTTTGATGTATTTTCCTCTGGAGATTATCAACTGTCTGACAAGTGAAAGATCTGTATCAATTGAAATTTTTAGTAATAACCATTATTGAAATTGTTTCACAAACTATGTAAAGCAGTATTAAAATTTGAGCAAACAAGTGTCCTATATCTACTTTAATAAAATTATTTCTTTTTGCCAGTGATAACTGATTATGCTCAGGTTCATTTATAAAAGATTTTTGGCTAACAATCAAGAATTATAGAGTCAAATAAGTCAAACAGTTTCTACAATGGAATTCTGATACACCAATTTCTTTTTGTTTCTTTATGTTTGTGCCACCCCTGGTGATGTCTTAGGGCTTATTCATGGCTCTGCACTCAGGAATCACTCCTGACAGTGCTTGGTCAGACTATATGGAATGTCAGGGATTGAAGCCAGATTGGCCAAAGAAAATGCCCTACCAGCTGCACTATTGCTATGGGCCTGTAAACCATTTTCTTAAAAGCGTTTATCTTGGGCTAAAGAGATAGTGCAGTGAGTAGGGTACTTACCTTGCATGTGGCTGATCTGGGTTCGATGGCAGGAATCCCATCCAGTCATCTGTGCCCTGGCAGGAGCAATCTCTAAGTGCAGAGGCAGGAGTAAACCCTAAGAAGCATTGGGTTGGGGGTATGCCACCAGCAGGTCAGTCTGTACCTGTGAGGCGAGTGCATCAGCAGCCTGATGGCGCCTTCAGACTTCCAGGTACCCCCAAATTGCTGCCGTGCCTTTGGCCAGACCCCAAAAACTTGAGGCAGAGTTGACCACGAAAGTAAACAGGTAAAAGATATGTGGGAGATACACCCACAAACCACCTCTAGTTCAGCTATATAATTGGAGACATGGCCGCTCTGGTTCCTGATTGAACTGCTTAACGGCCATGATCCCAGAGAATCAGAAACAAATCTCGAAACCCAACGGCTTTTGGCAGAAATGTGTCCAGTCCCTGCAGTAAGTTAGAGGCGCTGGGCCACCCCAGGTGGGAATAGATTTTGTGCCTTGGCCTGTTCCCCCTGGCAGCCCGCTGGCCGCCATCCTCCAGAGGCCACTGGACAGTCAGATTTAGGCCCACAGTGACGAGACACGTAGGGCCTCATGGGATGGGGGTGGAGCTGGCCCTTTCCTCCCCAACAAGACCCCAAGTCGTCACCCACAAACGGCCTCTCTGGCTTCTGATCAAGTTGTTTAACGGCCATGATCCCATAGACTCAGACACAAATCTCGGAATCCAGTGGCTTTTGGCAGAAATGCATCCAGAACCTGCAGTAGGTTACTGTCGCTCGGCCATTCCAGGGAAGAAAGGGTGCTGTCCCTCCACCTGCTCCCCCTTGGCGGCTCGGTGGCCGCCAACCTCCAGAGGCCACTGGACAGTCAAGTTTGGGCCCTCAGTGATGAGACACGTGGGGCCTCACGGGATGGGGGTGGGACCAGCCCTTTCTTCCCCTTCCCAACAAGACCCCTAGTCGCCGCCCACTAACGGCCTTTCTGGCTCCGATCAAGCTGCTTAACGGCCATGATCCCCGAGACTCAGGAACAAATCTCGGAACCCAGCAGGTTTTGGCAAGAAATCCCTCCAGATTTAATTGTTAAAAATTTGGGTTTTCAAAATCACGCAGCCACTACTGCAGCCACACGACACCATATGTTATTCATAAACAGGAATAGAAAACAAATTGTCTACTGATGCCTTTTCAGGAGATCTGAATTTTGGGGTAAAATCCCAAATAAGAATAGTGGATCCAGTGTCAAAATATTGAATGAAATCAAAGTAGAGATAGAGTAATGTGGAAATCATCTCCTCCACAGGTAAGGGGAGGGTGTGGGGTGGGGGTATACTAGGGGTTTTGGTGGTGAAAAATGGGCACTGGTGAAGGTACGGGTGTTTCATTGTATGACCAAAACTTAAACCCAAAAGCTTTGTAACTGCTATCATGGTGATACAATAAATAAAATTATAAAAAAGGAAAATAAAGAACCACTGGTGAGGTTTAAAGGTATAAAAAACCCTACACAGGGGGCTGGAGAGATAGCACAATGGGTAGGACCTTTGCCTTGCACGCAGCGGACCCGGGTTCACTTCCCAGCATCCCACATGGTCCCCTGAGCACCGCCAGGAATAACTCTTGAGTGCAGAGACAGGAGTAACCCCTGTGCATCGCCAGGTGTGACCAAAAAAGCAAAAAAAAACCCAAACAAATAAAACCTTTATTGTATTATTGCAAAGCTTCCTAACCAACGTAGCCTAAAATGAATACCTTCAGTGATTCTCCATAGCTATTTCACAAGAAGAAATGAAAGGGACACCATGCATTGCAAGCACCATCAATCCATAAAATCTGGGAAAGAAACTGGAAGTTGCTATATTTTTAACCCAAAATGAACAGATCCAAAGATGTTTATAAGCACCAACTCCTGTACGTTTGACGCACGTGTCCTCAGGTTGATTTTTCTGGAGAAAGGGCTTGAACAAGACCGTCACTTTTAGCCTACATAATCCCCAATAGCAGTCCTTGACTTTAGAATCTATGGTAGGGAATTCAAACGGTCTATACATGAATCATGGTTACTTTGCAGGATATCCAAATATTACATCGTACTGTGAATATTCTGTAATACGAGGTTGTAAGTCAGTAAACTGTAGATTGGAGAGAGTGCCCTGGGGCAAGGCTGATGCCTAGCAAGCAGCAAACCCAGATTCTTTTCCCTGGCACTTCATATGGTCCCCAGCATCCCCTCCAGGAGTGATGCCTGAGCAGAGCTCGGAGGAGCCTCAGCACTGCTGGATATGGTTCCCAAGTCCCTTCACAAATATAAGTAAGCACCCATTTTGTGGAATATAGTATATATGGTCACGGTCCTCCCGCTGTTCATCGATTTGCTTGAGCGGGCCCAGTAATGCCTCCATCGTGAGACTTGTTACTGTGTTTGGCATATTGAATACATCATGGGTAGCTTGCCAGGCTTTGCCATGCGGGCGAGATACCCTCAGCAGCTTGCCGGGCTCTCCGAGAGGGGCGGAGCGTGCAAGGCAAACCCCCTACCCGCTGTGCTATTGCTCCAGCCCATAATATACACCAGGATCAGGATCAGGATCATCCTGTTGTCCGTCGATTTCCTTGAGCAGGCACCAGTAACGTCTCCTTCTTCCTAGCCGTGAGATTTTAAAAGAGCCATTTCAATGCTCTTTTAGGATTAGGGAATGAGCCCCGTCATGGTTACTGGTATTTGGCATATTGAGTACGACACGGGAAGTTTGCCAGACTCTGCCATGTGAGCAGGATACTTTCGGTTAGCCTGCCGGGTTCTCCAAAGTAAGAACGCGATAATAAGATGTCATTATTCCGGGAGCTGGGTTTTATAGTCTCTGGATTTTGGCCGTTGATGGGACCAACCTGGCCCTTGCGGCAGCTGGTGGGTGTGACGTTTACCTACAGGAAGATGGGGAAGGGGTCTGGGTGGAGAAGGCCCAGTCCCGATCTGAGTAGGCTTGGAGACCTCAGCCCTGGGACCCGCATGCCTGGGTTCCTCTGCCAGTTCTTTCATGCATGAGGCCCATCCGGACGTGTGGAGAGTGGGCCCAGCATGGCCGTGGCTGGCTCCAGAGGTCCTCAGCTGCTATGGCTCTGCTTGGGGCGGGGCGGGGCGGGGGGGGTGGAGAAACTCAACCCTCCCCCCTCCAAGGGGCCCCAGTGAGGAGAGCCAGGCGCGGGGGCAGGAGACACTGCTCAGACAAGAGCTGGATCATCAAGATCAGGCCAGGGCCAGCCCGCCAGCGAGAAGGGCGCCCTCCTGTGGCATCTTGGGAGAACAGCAGCTCAGACGCAGGCTAGAGAATCAAGATCAGGCCAGGGCCACCCCCGCTAGCGAGTAGGGCGCCCTCCCGTGGCAGATTTGGAGAACTGCAACACAGACAGGAGCTGGAACATTAAGGTCAGGCCAGGGCCACCCCCGCCAGCGAGAAGGGCGCCCTCCCGTGGCAGATTTGGGGAACTGCAACTCAGACAGGAGCTGGATAATTAAAAGCAGGCCAGGGCCACCCCCGCCAGCAAAAAGGGCGCCCTCCCGTGGCAGTTCGACAGAACTGCAGCTTAGACACGAGCTGGATCAAATCAAGATCTGGCCAGATCACCCCCGCCGGCGAGAAGCGCGCCCTCCTGTGGCAGCTTGGGAGAACTGTGGCTTAGTCAAAGGCCGGGGAGTCAAGATCTGGCCAGCCACCCCCGCCTTTGCCCCCAGGTGACCCTGTCTGCCTTGTTTCATCCAGCCCCCCGTGATCTCTTTCTCACCCCCTCACATTTCTCTAACTTTCTTTCAATAAAAACATTTTACTGAAGAATTTTATTGAAAATCTTTTTTCGATAAAAAGACATCATAATCCTTGCATTAGATTGCCGATGTTGCCAGTATCATGGCCATGTTTACCATACAGCCACCAAATTTCACCAAATTTGCCACGTCACCAAGCCCACCAAATTCGTGCCACAGCAAACCAAAACGGAAACGACCCCCAAAAAAGCAGTGGCAAATGTTACCAAATTCACCATACCAACACAAGATTCACCATGTTTGTGCCACAGTGTACCAAATTCACCAGATCTGTGTCAAAGCCAACCAAAATCGGAAATATAAAACAGCAGCGCCAAACCTCACCACATTTTACCACTGTGTGCCAAATTCACCAGATTTGTGCCACATTCAACCAAAACACAAGTAGCAAAATAGCGGTGCCAAACATCACCGAATTTTCCATAACATCACCAAACTTGCCAGATTTGTGCCACAGCCAATCAAAACAGAAATAGCAAAAAATAGCGATGCCAAACTTCACTGAATGTACCAGTTCACCAAATTAACCAGAATTGTGCCACAGCCAACCAAAACAAATACCAAAAAACAGCAGAGATAAACGTCACCAAATTTGCCATAGCATCACCAAAGTCGCCGGATTTGTGCCACAGCCAACCAAAACCAAACTCCCCCAAAAGCACTAGTGCCAAAGTCACCAAATTTGCCATAGCATTGCCAAATTCACCAAATTTGTGCCACAGTCAAACAAAACGGAAATACCCCCATAATAGCCACACCAAAAGTCATAAAACTTGCCATATCATCACCAAATTCACCATATCGTCACCAAGAGTCATCGAACTTGTGCATGACTTCATTTCATGCCCGACCTCATGATTACCACCACCACGAAAATGACCATGACCAGCCTCAGACCATGATCACCAGATCACCAGCATGATCTGATCGGCAGAGCGTCCCGCCAGCTCTGTCCGCATCACCATGTCACCATCATCACCGCAACTTCATCCCCAACAATGCTGCCATTTTCACCACCAAAGCATCATCACCACAGCACCATGCGACAGCTATTCCTGCCACCATCACCACCGCCACAATCTTTGGCATTGCCATTGCTGCCTTAATAACTGACACCGTTGTCGTTCCACCAGCTCAGCCTATCCCAGTGCCCCCCATGAGTGTGACTGATGTGCTGGGGGGTGCCTCCCTCCATGACGAGTGCCTCTGTGCCGAGATGGATGCCTGTGTGTCTGGGACGTCCCTGCCCCCGCCAGGCGTGGGCACTCTGAGCTGAGGGGTGCGGGCGAAGGTCCGTTTTCTTGCTCTTGGGGGCCCGTAAATGGGGCAGCTGCAGGGAGCCAGTTTCTCTGATGATCACTGATGACAGTCCAGTGCTTGCTGGGCTCCAGAACTCTGGGAAGAGAGAGACACACACACAGCGAGAGATCACTCACAGGCGTTTTGCTGACAGCTGCGTCCCCTGAGCAGAAATGATAATAATATACATATATACATATATATGAGATTGATATCCAAGGCTAGGAAGATGGGGCCAGGAGGACTGGTCAATGGTTGGAAGCTCCCACAAGCATCGGGGACAGAGGGTAGTTAGGATAGAGTAGGGACCAGTCTGGCAATAATGATTGGAAATGTTTGGAAATCACTTTGGACGGGAACTGGGTGTTGAAAGTAGGTAAAGAGATACACATAATAACCTTTCCATATCTGTATTGTAAACCAAAAGGCATTTGTCAGAGAGAGGGGGAGAGAGAAAAGAGGGAGAGAGGGGTAGAGAGAGAGCACTGCAGAAAGGAGGAGGGAGAGAAAGGTGCCTTGCCTGTCTGGGGGAGTAGGGAGACCGGGAAGATTCGTGGTGAGCGATGTACACTGGTGAAGGGACAGGTGTTGGAACGTGATATGACTGAAATCCAACCATGATCAACTCTGTATTTCACTAGGATTGAAAAAATTCACAAAGAAAATAACATTTTAAAAAAGACAAAACAAATCTAAGTCAATCGTGAAATTTTGAGCGAGCAGCAGTGCAGTGGGCTGGTGAGCGGTGCTAGCAGAGCCTCACCTGGCAGCTGTGGTGGGAGTCAGCTCCCACGCTCCAGAAGCTTCTGAAGCTTGACTCCCTCTCCCTGTCCCAAACTGAGCCTTACTCATCAGCGTTCCTTTGGGGGCTGCAGGGGCTGACGCATATGAAGCATATCCCTCCTGCAGGCAAATGCCTTGGTCCCTGTGCTATTGTAAGGCCAGAGATGGAAATGTAAGGGCCGCCCGGGCTAATAGTCATGAAAGAGTTAAGTGGTAGGAAAGAGTTCACCAGAGAACTGTAAAAGCTGTGAAACTAGAGCTGCAAAAGCTGGCTCAAAAGAGTCATAAGGTAGCTCCCACCTACACCCTGCTATGACCTTGTGGCTGGGCCGGATATGGGGACATGTGCTCAGATGTTCCGAAGAAGTTCATCTTGTGCAAGTGTCGTGCTGTTCTTGGTAAAGCTGCAGGTTGCTGTACTGTCAGATTCCTTTGTTTACTCTTGGTTATAAAATCCCACTGTACTTTGGCTCGGGGCTGTCTGCCTCTGTCATGTTTTCGGGACATGTAGTGAGCCCCATCATGCTTGGACAATAAACCCTGTGCGTGTTGCCTGAGAAAGTCTCCTGGAGTCTCCTTCACGGGCGGCGAGCGTCTCGACCCTAACATTTGGAGGTCCCACCGAGATCTGCTCTGCTGCCCCGGCCGTCTCCAACGGGCTCTTCTCGGGGTAAGTAAGGCGCCCCGAAACTGGGAATCGCCATCGCGTAAGGCCAGGTCCTGACTGGCATGGTGACTGTCGGTGCGAGGCATGAGCCTTCTCGGACTGTGGCTGACAGTCTTGTCCGGGAGCCCAGGTCACGCCCCCAGGGGCGCCCTGGTGGTGTGGTAAAGGAGCTCTGGGAACGCCTGGATGTCTCCTAGGAGGCGGGTGCTGCGACTTTGTTGCCAGCAAAGTCAGGGAGGCTGCTAATGGTTTAGTTTCAACATGAGTTTCTAGAGTTATAAAATGGGTTCATCTCAGATGTCAGCTTGCTGTAATAGTTTCTGAGAATGGAGAATTTCATGGGAAAGGTGGGAAATTTTACTAACTATATTGTGAGTCAGCATGTCCAGTGCTTGAAAGTACATGCTACTATTTTGATAACTTTATTCCATGCAAAGCCTTGTCACCAGCCCTGATCTCCAGAGAGCTTTGTACACAAGTGTGAAATCCTTAATGTTGCATGATAATCTAGGAGTGTTTTAATCTTTTTCCTGGAAATCAAAATTTTAAGACGTCTTCTGGTTAACTTCCAATGTCAAGTGATCTTTTGCCCAGTGAATACCTTGTAAGAGCTTTAATTGTGAGCATTTTTAAGACTTTTTGAGTAGCTCTAGAACTGATCTAATGCTTTTGAAATAGCACTGCAGAGTACAGTTTTGTTATGTTAAGTGAGATTATTGGTAGCTGTGTCCAAACTTGGGAGATCGTGTTGAACTAAGATCAGTAAAATAAGAGTTCCAACTTGTGGGATGACAGGAATATAGATGCATGTCTTAAGTCAGAAAGATAAATGATGGAGATATCGTCAGTGGGAAAAGGGAAAGGGATCCTGTTAAAGTGAAGATGTTTTTTTACAGGACGGAATGAATGTTAAGGAATGTGCAGAAGGTTAGAGGTTGTCAAACTGTATTGTTATAAGAAAATTTGAATTACGCCTGCAGAATTGTTCTAGTGAATTTTTGGTAAGCTCTATGGAAAAGATATTGGACAGATTGGCTAGACTCCTGGTACAGTGCTCTTAGAAAATGGAAGTCAAGATTTAAACATGATGCTAAATTGTATCCTTTTTCGCTACAGATTTAAGCTTCTTTTGACTAGGATCCACAGCAAATGGTTGGATTGCACCTCACCGTGAGTAAGGTGAAATGCTTGCTCTTCTCTTCTTTTATACCTTCAGTATGTTCTTTAATGCTCCATGGCACTATGTTGGTTTGTATGAATCTAGGTAAGTCTTTCCTCTCTGTAATAGGAGTGATGCTTGAGCGCACCGCCAGGAGTAAGCCCCTCACATCACTAGGTGTGGCCCGAAAAGAAAAGAAAAGAAAAGAAAAGAAAAGAAAAGAAAAAGGCAGATGGGCCTAAGCATATCTGAGCTTTGCTCTGAAGTCTGGGGCCGCAGGGAGCACAGGCTTTGCAGGAGGCAGAGTTCCCTCCCTCCACCCAGCCCCCAGCAAGGAGCCAGGAGTATCCCCAAGGCCAGCCCACTGCCAGGCTGCCGAAGATGGAGGACACAAGGAAGGGAAATGCGTTTCCCATGAAATCTACTGTGCTGTAATTCCCTGTGAAACAGAGCACCCGCCACCCCACCCCACTGTGAGTTCTGGTTGTGGGGAGACCCCCTCCTCTGTACTCTTGAGTGGCGATTGTCGGGGTCTGCTGCGCGTCCATGGTTGCCGCCCGTCTCAGCTCCTTCCATCCGCTCATCCTCCCAGCCCCCCAGAGCTGGTCCCAAATGGTCGGTTCATCCCTGGTGCTGTTTGCAGGAGACAGCTCCAAAGTTGGGGGCACACAGACACCAGAGTCCCATCCTCCCCTATGCTCCACACAACGCACAGCCCCCCAGAATCTAGACTGGTGCCCTGGCTTGAGGAGGAAACATCCATCAGAACGGGAAGCAGTTTTTTGTTTCATGTTGGTTTTCTATTTTAAGGCACTCGTCTTGGGCATGCAACTTAGTGCTGGAGCAGTAGCACAGCGGAGTAGGGCGTTTGCCTTGCATGCGGCCGACCCGGGTTCAATTCCCAGCATCCCATATGGTCTCCTGAGCAACACCAGGAGTAATTCCTGAGTGCAGAGCCAGGAGTAACCCCTGTGCATCGCTGGGCGTGACCCCCGGCAAAAATAAATACATAAATAAATTTTAAAAAATAAATGACCCATTTACCCACTTGTCCATTTCCCTCTGCTGTCTCATCACCTCTGTTCCCCTTCCCCCCCATGTCCCAGGAATGTTTATGCAGCCATCCATGGAAAGTCACTCCTTCAGGGGCCGCGGAAGTCATAGAACTGGTACTATCTTGTCTTGTACACAGCTGAGCTGGGTTCAATCCCTGGCACCCCATGTGGTACCCTGAGCCCAGAGCCAGGGTAAACCCTGAGCATGTCCAGGTGTACACACATCCACCCCAAAGAAAAAAAACGTTCAGTGAATCAAAGGAACAAATGATGACTTTTTTTTTGTGGGAGTAAAAAATTTTAAAACTATTAAAAAATTTTAAAACAAATATTGAACTGATTTGAACCAGTGAGTATGACACGAACATCCACAGCTGTCCTGGACCCCAGACTTTAATGAGATCCCCCACTTCACACGCACCTCTGTCTCTCTCAAAATATGCATCCCAGGAGCCACACGTCTTTCCCCTCTCATGTCCTTTCCAGGCTGTGGCATTGCCCCGTCTTGACTGGCCATCCGTCCCCTCCCTGTGCTCTCCCACACACGTCCTTTTGTGGTGTAAATGCTCTCTCTCTCACACACACACTCACACACAGCCACACACACACCCGTTGGGTTGTATCTATTGTGTCTTTGCTCCTTCTCTGTCTTGCCGCCCTCTCTCCCCAGGCCAGGTCCTCCTCCTCCTGCTCTGCAAGCCAGCCCGGAGGAGAGTCTGGCCGAGGGTGTGAGGCCACCCACTCTGTAGGCCCCGAGCTCTCATCCTCTACCGGAAACCATGTTCATCTTTCTGTTCTGGCCTTTTGCGAATTGCCTTTTTGTTTAAGAGCAACTCACTTTGGTCCTCTCCAGAGACTGGATGAAAACCATTCTCTGTTGGATTAGTCGGAACAATCTTTGCCCCTGTTCTGGCTCAGAAAGGTTTCAAAAACCAAATCTCCGAACTTGCTGAAAGTTACTGAAATGAGTGAGAACCAATGGATACTCCCAGCATAAAGCCGCTCTGCAAGACATTCGTATAATTGCTTTGCATGTGTGTGTTTTAATTGTTGTCATTGCTTGGTAATAATTTATTCCAGAAATAGCACTTCAACCTGGGATTAGGTGTTTAAAAGAATTCTTTTTTTGGGGGGGGGTGCAACAAGTCCTTTTTTTTCTTTTTTCTTTCTGTTCTCCATCTCCTAAAGTTATTAACTTGTTTCTTTAAATTCAAATGGACACAACGATACGCAGGTTCTGGCATGTACACATAGGCAAACTTTTTCTCCCTCACAGTAAGTAAAATTTCACTAAACTGCAAGCATCAAAGCCTGGGCCCCTCCCCCTACAACAGTCCTGGGAGCCATTGAGCCTACGTTCTAGGGCAGTTGTGCACTGGCCTCCCTCTGGGTTGATTTCTGGCATTTTGAACTCTTTGGTCTTTTAGAGAATCCGTGTTCATAAGAGACCCCGATGAAGAGAAAGCTTCCCTGCAGAAATCCATCAATATTACCAGCGCTTTGCTCACAGAGGAGGACACAGAGCTGGAGAAGCTGAGAAATGAAGTCGAGTCCCGGCCCCGCCCACGTGGACACGAGCCACGCCCATCTCCGCCCATGCCACGCCCACACGGGCCGAGCCACGCCCATTTCCCTGGACCACGCCCGCATTGGCCTGAGCCACGCCCACCCCTAGGGCCTGGGGTGGGTTAGTCGGGGCTGGGCGGAACCCAGACCCGGAAGAGGCGCGGGGTCCCCGGCCGCTTCCGGCTTCCGGCGGAGGCGTGACGTCACGATGTTCACGTGACCCGCGCGTCACGTGGCGGCGGGGCTGGGCGGCGCCCAGGCCGCACCTGTCCTCCGCGCTGAGACCCTGGACTCCCTGCGCGATTCCCGGGACAGTGCGCGGGCAGCGAGGGGAGGGCCGGGCGGGCGGCGGCCTCTGGAGCCGGGGGCGCCCCCAGTGCGGCCGAGCGAGGGGGCGTTGCGCTCCCGCCCTGCGGCCCGGCCCTGGAGGGAAACGGGGCGACTCGAGTCCGTCTGGCAGGCCGAGCGCAGCCCCGCGTCCAGGCCCTCCCCGCTGTCCCGCGTGCGGGTGTCGCCGCCTGCGACCCTGGAGCCACTTTCCCAGCTGTCTGCTCCTCCAGGGTCTCCTTGGCAGTTCACCCGGGGGTCCATGACCCCAGTCTGACCCCAGGACCCTGCAGACACACTCTTTGTGGAGGACAGTGATTGCTTCCGAGGCCAGTCGCGCCCCTTGCCCTGATGCTGTTTTTCTTCAGGCCACGGAAGATGAGTGTGTCAGCTGTTGCTCACTGCAAGCTTTGTTTGTCCGGAGTTTGCAAATGACTGTTGTTTGCTGCTGGCCGTTATTGAAATTCCTTTCACTCAAAGGACGGGATGCTTCTCCCTCCCGCAGGCAGTAGTTTGGGATGAGCATCTCACAGGACCGTTTGGCTTGCTTGCACAGTGCTCACTTCTAAAGCTAAAAGGGTTTTGGTTATTATTTTTTTTTTGAAACTGTCATTCTGGACTCTAGCAAGAGTAATATGATGTTCCACTTCTGGAGTAACTGGTGTGCAGAGCTGTCTGGTTTTTAGAATCACTGACGCTGTTATGAGTGGTAAATGTTTTATCTTCTGTGGACCTTTAGTTTATTTATTTGAAGAAAAAACCTTTTATTTGGTGACTTTTAGGAAGAGGACGAGCGGAGAGAGTGTAACATTTCAAGAGAGACCGTGGGCTTCTGCAAAGGCAGAGAGAGCCCCTACATCCATCCCAAGATTAGACAGGAAAGCAAAAATGCCCCCATGTCAAGGAGAGCTGCGGGCACCGCATTGGCTCGGCTACATGGGCACAGGCAGCTCAGGGGCTCGGGCAGCATCGGAGCCTTCAGTGGACCTTTCAAGGGTGGGTGTGCTCCCCCCTCTTCTCCTCGACGGAGCGGCATGTCTTCTGATTGTTACTTAATGTGGCTCAAAGTTTTTCAGACACAGGATTGGTTGCTTCAGCCTGAATTTATACACCTGGTTTTGGGGAATCTAAATTTTTATACTAAAGTATAAAATTTTGAATTTTATTTGGAGGCTCGTGCCAGGCAGTGCTCAGGACTTACTCCTGGCTTTGCACTCAGGATCACTCCTGGCAGTGCTCAGTGGACAGTATGGGGTGCTGGGGATAGAACCCCGGGTCAGCTGAGTGCAAAGCAAGCACCTTCCCCACTCTACTTTCTCCCTGGCCCCTGGTCTCCTGAGCACTGTCCCAGGGCACCTTCTGGTGGTGATTCTTAGCAGTTTGATGATGCTTGGCGCTGTGGTGGCAGGGGTCGCCCAGGCTACTCCAGTGGCCTCTCCAGGATTGCACATGGCAATGCTTGAGACCCTTGTGGTGCCAGGGGGCGAAGTTGGCAGTCATGTGTCAGGCATGTACCTTAACCCCTGCACTCTCCGACTCAACACTAAAGTATACTGTGCTTTGGAGTGGGAGTGTTACAACACCTGAGTTTTTGTTGTGGTCTGTTTTGTTTGGTCCACCCCTGGCAGTGCTCAGGCTTACCCCTGGCTCTGCACTCAGGAATGACTCTCGGTGGTGTTTGGGGACAGTGTAGGAGGCCAGCAATCCAACCCGGGTTGGCTGCCTGCAGTGATGCCCAAGTTTGGGTCGGCTGGTAAGTTTTAGGGGTTCTGTTCACCATTTGTATGTGTGCTTTCCTACGAACATGAGGTGGAGAAAATGTTCACACTCAAAGTAAGCCTCTTGCCAGCAGCCGATGTCACGAATATCAATTTTTTCGTAAGACCCCGGCTAGAACTGATGGATATAATGGCTGAAAATGTGCTTACGTATCTCAGAGCTGATGCTGGGTCCATACGGAATCATTCCTCTAGTGGTTTGAGTGCTCATCAGGACACCTTTGCTTGCCAGCGCTTTAGGAAGTGGATCTTTGGACAGATGTGATAGTGTGTCGGAGGAGAATGGGGGGGCAGGAGCAGGATACTCTGCAGTCAGCCAAGGATAGATCCTCGGAACCCAGTGCGGTCCCCAAGTCTTCCGGGAGTGACTTCTGAGTGCATAGCCAGGAGTTATCCCTGAGCATCTGCAGGTGTGGTCCAAAAACTATAAATAGAGAATGGGAAACTGTGTGTATTGGGGCTGGGGAGGCAGGGCAAACCACATAAACCCCCTGTCTCAGGACAGTAGAAAGCTCCGGCCTGTCTCAGTAGAAGGACCCGAATTTCTTTATAAAAAGAAAAACAGCTAACGGTTCTTTTTCAAGTACTGAATACCATATGCTCAAACTTCATAAGCATAGTCAGGAGAAGCTGATTAAAATTTAATGCTGCAGCATCTATGGAGGAAGTGCACCAGCCCAGTCTGCATTACGTTTGATCGACGTGGCCCCTAAGGACTTAAAAGCATGCGGGGTATTTGCGCAAGATCGGGCACGGTGTGGAGCAAACTTTTATTTTCCTAGAGACAAGCCAACACATTGCTTGATTAAATAAAAACATGTTTTTTCTGCAAGAAACAGATGTCCGTTGCAATAACCCTGAGAGGTTTTTTTTTTTCTTTTCTTTTTGTGTGATACCCGGCAATGCACAGGGGTTACTCCTGGCTCTGTACTCAGGAATTACCCCTGGTGGTGCTCAAGGGACCATATGGGATGCTGGGAACTGGGAATCAAGCCCAGGTCAGCCGTGTGCAAGGCAAACGCCCTACATGCTGTGTTGTTGCTCCAGCCCGAACCCTGAGAGTTTTCGTGTCCCATCAATGGCCCGAGAGAAAGTAACACTGCCCCTTGGCAGAGCACAGGTCAGCGGTTTCCAGAAAAAGCATCAAAATCAAGAGAGCAAGAAAACTAGAATCTTGGGCCGAGTCAGTGGTGGGGGGTAGCTCATAAGCGTCTCTTTAGAGCCCACTGTGTGTCAGGCACAGGTGGGGCCCTGGGGAGCAGTCCTCGCCTTGGGGCCTCGGCCAACACACTGTCCTTCTCTTGCAGTGAAGACAGACGTCGCCCCACAAGAGATTTCCACATTTTGTTTGTGCCCCGGCGTAGCCTGCTGTGTGAGCAGCAGCTGGAGGACTGGGGCGTCCTGGGCTCCTTCATCCACAGGGAGGAGTACAGCCTGGACCTCATTCCCTTCGACGGGGACCTTCTCTCCATGGAGTCGGAGGGCGCCTTCAGAGTAAGTTCAGTGTTTGCCCTTTGAACTTGACGCTCGTTTCTGCCTCGTTTGGGATGGTAACACTGATACTGGCATTTCAGTGACTCCTGGAAGCCTCCAGTTTCTTCCTTTTGGGGAGAGACGGGAGTTGGGCCACACCCAGCAGTGCTCAAGGTTTACTCCTGGTTCTGTGCTCAAGGATCACTCCTACCCATGCTCGGGGACCATATGTGCTGCCAGGGATAGAACCCAGGTTGGGTGCATGCAAGACCAGCGCCTTCCCCTGTGCTGTCTCTCGGGCCGCTGCTCCTCTTGCGTATGGAGACCCTCCTGTTTCAACAAATTGGCTTAAAATTGTGATTGCCCTTACTGAATTCTCAAAAATCAACTGTCCTTAAATGTGTTTATTTCTGGTGTTTCTCTGCTGCTGGTCGATGTTTGTCCTTGTGCCCGTCCCACCCTGACTTGACTGTGGCTGGGGAGGAAGCTTCGAGAGTGGAAGGCAGGGCCGCTCCAGCCAGAAATAGTCAAGTCTGTCACTGCGTTTTTCCAGTTAGCCATTTGTGAGTGATTTTGTTTTCATGACCCACCTTTCCCCTTGATTGAGTCTTGGCAGGACCTGAAGTCTCTTATCTTACATTCTCATTTTCTAGAAATACAATTGCCTACATTTTTCATTCAAACTCTTGAGGTTCGGCAGTGTGACCTCAGGGCTGGGTGCAGGGTGTGCGGGAAATTCTGTTTCTCCCACACGCCCGTCCCAGCCTGTTTCCTAATGGTTATTTTCAGCACATATTTATTTGTTTGCTTTGCTTTGGTTTTTGCTTGGGGCCTCACCTGGTGATGCTCAGGGATTACTCTTGGGGGTCCTCAGGGTCCATATTTGACTCTGATGCCAGGGAAGCACCTTCGCACTGAACTATCTATCTGGCCCCCCGGACTATTTCTTTTTTAAAGTTGTCTTTTTCTGAAAGATGGTTTTTTGTTTGCAAATATGATTTTATATGTTTTGTTTACTATCTTTATGACAGGGAGCACTTCTGAAATATTTCTCTTTCAAAGTGTCAGCTTGGCTCTTAGGGGCGCCCGGGCCAGAACTCTGGCTATTTCTTCTGTGCGGTGAGGTTTCTCCATGCTTAGTCCCTTAAGACAATCTCTAGACCCAAAAGCATTGATTTATGTGAGTTTTCAACCAGATGCCTTTCCTATGACGTACTTTTCACTGGAAATAGGGAAAATTGGGCATGACTGTAGTTCTGGCAGGCCGAGTGAGACCCCCCCCCAAGGTGGGTAACCACCACCTAGAGTGTGCGACCCTCAGCCTCAGCGAGAAAAGGAGGGAAAGGGAAAATAAATACCGGAATGAAGGGGAAGATGCAAGGGGGAAACACATCAGCTTGATAATGTCCTCTAAAAACGGCATACCAAGGCCAGAGAGATAGTAAGGTGGGTAGGGCACTTGCCTTGCCCCTGGCAGACCCAGGTTCGTTCCCTGGCACCCCATATGGTCCTCTAAGCCCCGCCTGGTGTGACCCCCAGTGCCAAGCCAGGGAGTCAGCTTGAACCCGTGCACGGCCCCAGCGCTCCCGGTGCCTGTCTGCGCCCTCTGCCATTGGAAGCTTGTGCAGGTGTGTTTGAGACGCGATCACATTTCCCTGAGTTCTTGGGCATGTGAGTTGATTTGTGGTACTTCTGCTGGTCTCAAGACACGACCTTTCGAGAACGCAGGTGCATCACCAGATTTTCGGGCCCCCTTTCCCCTCAGCATGTTGGTCTCAGCAGCACCTTAAGAGAAAGAACTTGGGGCTCGCTTGTGTTCTGGGCTGCTGTCACCCAGCTCCCCGTGGGTTTGCTCACATCCCTGGGCTTTGGCCTGTGGAATCCAGAACTTTCCTGGGCTCCCCCGATGGTCTCTCCCCACCCCAGTCATGGAGCAGGGAGGGGCTTGTATGCCCTTGTGTGGTGACAGGACAGGGGCCTGCCCGACCCTGTGTGGCAACAGGACTTGGGGTTCACCTTCCATGCGAGTCATTGCAGGTCTTGGAGAGGCCTCTCTGCTCCTTCTGTTCCCAGTCAGCGGTGCGGAAGCTTTGAGGAAGCGGCTTGGTCACCCCAGCTGAGGGTAGGGGCTGTCTCGGTCATACCCAGGGTCGCTCCTGGCCCTGCGCGGGCGGGGTGGGGCCATCCCAACAGACAGACCCGAGACAGGTCGGAACCAGGGGCCCCACATCCCCCCGTGGATGCTGCATTCACATCTTCTCTCCCGCCCTGAGCCACGATGGCCCCCGAGCCCACATCCCGGCGGGGGTAGCCACGGCACTGCTCACCTGAGCTGCTCGCAGTGGACCTCACTCCAGGTATTCTGCTCGAGGAACCCCAAAACGTGGGCACTCTGGCATGTGTCTTGTGAGCAGTCAGATTGGGCTCAAGGCGCTGGGGGGCTCGCCCCGCCCAGGTGGAGTTTGCCAAGGGCCCCGGCGCCCTCACCAAGGTCTGTCTCTGAGGCTTCCTTGTGTGAATATGAGGTCCCTTCCAGCCCTCACAGAAAGGAGTCTGCTGCTCGTGTCCGACCCCCCGCCCACACACACACATGGAGCCCTCCTGCAGTCAGCTCCGTGGAGTAGAGGATGCCCGTGGCCAGGAGCTGTGTGCAGGGACGGGCTCGTCCGTCTGTCTGTTCACTGCCCCTCTGCACCTCAGTCGGCAGCTGAGAGGAAATGCCTGGCGTGACCAAACCTGCCGGGGCTCCCTCAGGGGCTTTGCAGACTCCGGCCCTCAACTTTCTGAGTTGACTCACGGTTCTGCTGAGCCCCTGACCCAGAGTTCAGTACAGCCCTGCTCCCTGCGGGGCCCGCGTCTCTGTCCCACCACTAGACGGGGCTTCAACATTCAGCTATGCGGAAACCATCACTTGTTCTTTTACAAGTCAGTGTGTGGAAATGTCTCTACTTTGTAAAGACAAGCTCGAAAAATACTGTGCATGGTATCGCTCGTGCAGGCGGGACTGAGTAAAAATGTGTGTATGTAGTATCAGTGGGTTTAGCGCTGGGCCCTCGCAAACGGCCTTGGGGGCTGAATGGCCCTATGAACTCCACTGCGAAGAGTAGAACTCGGCTGATAATGCAAAGGTTCTCCCCACTGCCAATTACAGCAGAGCAGAACATGCAGGGTAGACATGTGTTGTTAACGAGTGTGTGTGTGTGTGTGTGTGTGTGTGTGTGAGACAAATCTGGCGATGCTCAGAGGGTACTCCTGGCACTCTAGTAGCCTGGCATTGGTCACTATCACTCTGGCCTCTGTTGTTAGCACTGTAGCACTGTCCTCCCATTGTTCGTCGATTTGCTGGAACGGGCACCAGTGACGTCTCTATTCTGAGACTTGTTGTTACTGTTTTTGGCACATCGAATATGCCACAGGGAGCTTGCCATGCTCTGCCGTACAGGGAGGATACTCTTGGTAGCTTGCAGGGCTCTCCGAGAAGGAGGAGGAATCTAACCTGGGTAGGCCATGTGCAAGGTAAACGCCCTACCTGCTGTGCCATTGGCCCCTGGGGTTAACTTTAAAAAATATTTTTTAATACGGAATTATGGGTGGTGGGGATATAGCTTAGAGGACTAGAGCCCCAGCACCACCTGGGGAGCCCCGAATTCAGGACAGGAGGGACCCACACACCACCAGATATGACCCTAGGGGCTTTGAAAGGGGAATTACAAGGGCTGGAGCAATATACATTGGGAGGGCATTTGCCTTGCACGCAGCTGACCCAGGTTCAATCCTCGGCATCCCATATGGTCCGCAAAGCCCCACCAGAATAATTCCTGAGTGCAGAGCCTATCCCTTGAGCCTCGCCGGGTGGGAGTTGTTAGAGGTTTCTCTGTAGTAATACGCCGTTTTTAAAAATGAATGTTTTGTTTGGGTGCTCGGGGCTGGGCAGGGCCGGGCAGGAGCCGGCTTAGCTGTCCGCAGGCAGACACAGTTCCCGCTCTGAACAGTCACCTGGGCCCCTGAGCAGTTCAAAAGAGGCCCCCTAATGCTTTCCTTCCCCTGCATCATCCTCTGTGGTCTGCTCCAATGCAGAGTATTCCGTTCTTTTCTGAGGGCTCTTTGGAATCCTGACCAGGGTGGCTTAGACTCAAGTGTGAGGCTGCACCCCAGACCTGGCGGAGCCATCCTACGGGGTCTTTGGGGATGTTATGCTCACTCTGGGCCAGGCTCTCTGGGAGGTCTCCCTCTGCACCCCGCCCCCAGTCTGCACACCTCCACGGTGTTATCTTTTTATTGTTAATTTTTTCACCCGGAGATGCACAGGGGTTACTCCTGGCTGTGCGCTCGGGATTTACTCCTGGCGGTGCTCAGGGGACCATATGGGATGCTGGGATTTGACCCAGGTTGGCTGCATGCAAGGCAAATGCCCTCCCCGCTGTACTATCGTTCCAGCCCCAACACTAGAAGCTTCGACCTGGGGATCCTTGTTCCTTCAGCTCTTTTGCATGGAAGGGTGGGTGTGAGTCAGAACTGAGCGGCTGTGAGCATTGGGGGGATTCCATGGCATGTGGGGTGTCCGTGAGTTTACCGAGGCATGTGGGGTGTCCCCTGGCGGGTTCTGCAGGGCAGCTGGGGCTGGGACCCGGGTTAGGCCAGAGACCGGCCTCACGTCCGGTCACCTTCTCTCAGTCCTGTTTGCCGGCTTGCTCTTCTCTTCGAGCTCTTGCTAACTCTGATTTTCCCCCCGACACATAAAAATGTCTTCCATCTGGATATTTTGAAGTTGTATGCCAGCATGAGACGGGTGACGGGGCTCGCTGATGACAGTGAATAGATGTCGTTTGCATATGTCCTGTGCCTTCAGGCTGTATATAGTCTTGAACTGTGTCTGCAGCTCGTGAAATTTTGTTTGGAACGGAAGACTGATTTTTATGTAACTTCCTGATAGAATGTCGTGCGGTGCTGCCCGAAGGGTAAGGGGTCCTCAGAGTCCTACGGGGGGAAAATGACCCAAATTGAGGTGCTTCCTGTGTGCCAGTGTCCCATCACGCCACACCTCCCAGGGCTGGTTTTTCCCTGTCCTGAAGACGCTGGACAGACATGAGCCAAAGCTCTAGCAGAAAGGAAGCATTTGTGCTGCGGGATGAAATAGAACTGCCTTCGGAACCCCCAGCTTTGAGTCAAGCTGACATTTTCAAGAAATACAAACTAGACTTTTTTTTCCCACTTTTAATACCAGAGCGGGCCCAGTAACGTCTCCATTGGAGACTTTGTTGTTACTGTGTCTGGCATATCGAATACGTCACGGGGAGCTTGCCAGGCTCTGCCGTGCCCTGAGAGATATTTAGCTTACCCTTTCAAGGTTCATTTAGAGCAGATCTTGGCGGGAAATCAGAGTTAGGTGCTAACCGAGTTCAGAGTGTTTGCCTATTTGCGGCCTTCTTTGTCTCTTAAGAGGAGCCGTAGTTACAGGCCTCCAGAGAAAACAAAACACAAGCACCCGCTTCCTCCAGGCTTGGTTCCTCTGTTCTCAACCCCTGGCCACTTGTCTATGCATCGTCCCCAGAGCAGGCGGGGGACAGAGGCAGAGAGGGTCTGAGCAGCCCCTGCATGTTGCTCCCTGAGCAGTGCTCCCCATCTTTGTGGCTTCTGTTGAGGTTCTGAAGTGAGTCATCAGGTTCTAGTGACAAATGTCTCATGTACGGCGTGACACAAAGATGGAGTTTGTGCCATCAGTCCCCGGGGTGGGAGGAGGGAGTGTCGGGTTTTGGGGGTCAGTGGCAGAAGGATGTGACCCATAGCGTGTCGGCTTTAGCTCGGGTGGGGGAAAATGGATCGTTTGGGGAGGAGTGTGCTTGGGGTACAGATTTGCGGCGTTTTTCTGGATTTCTCTGTCTCCCTCTTTTTTTTTTTTTATTTAGGAGTACTGCTATTTATCCAGCCACTGATTAGCTGATTGAATTGTGCATGAACTCCACCTTACTTTTTTTATTTTTTATGATTTTATTTATTGAATCACCGTGAGAGCAGTTACAAAGCTTTCAGGTCTAAGTCTTGGTCATACAATGAAACACCCGTACCTTCACCAGTGCCCATTCTCACCACCAACAACCCCAGTATATCCCCATCCCACACCGTCCCCCTTCGTGTGGGGCAGATGATTTCCAAATTATTCTCTCTCTAATTTGATCAGATTCAATATTTTGACATCAGACCCACCATTATTGTTTGAGATTTTACCCCAACACTCAGATCTGCTGAAAAGGCAACAGTAGACAGTTTGTTTTCTATTGCTGGTTATGAATAACCTATGATGTTATGTGGCTGCAGTAGTGGCCGTGCGATTTTGAAATTGCAAATTTGAACACTTCAATCTGGAGGGATTTCTGCCCAACCCTGCTGGGTTCCGAGATTTGCTCCTGAGTCTCTAGCATCCTGGTCATTAAGCAGCTTGATCAGGAGTCAGAGAGGCCGTTCATGGACGATGACGTGGGGTCTCGTTGGGACGGGGAGGACAGGACTGGCTCCACCCCCATCCTGTGAGGCCCAACAAGTTTTGTCACTGAGGGCCCAAGCCTGACTGGCCAGTGACCTCTGGAGGATGGCGGCCACCTGGCCTCCAGGGGGAACAGGCCAAGGCATGAACCCATGGGCCCAGCACTGCAGGGACCAGACGCTGTTCTGCCAAAAGCCACTGGGTTTCGAGATTTGTTTCTGAGTCTGTGGGATCATGGCCATTGAGCAGTTCAATCAGGAACCAGAGAGGCCATGCCTCCAAGGATATAGCTGAGCCGGAGGGGGCTTGTGGGTGCGTTTCCCACATACCTAACTTTTGGCCGTTTACTTTCTTGGTAAACTTTGCCCAAGTTTTTGGGGTCTGGCCAAAGGCACAGCAGCAATTTTGGGGTATCTGGAGTCTGAAGGTGCCATCAGGCTGCTGATGCACTTGCCTCACAAGTACAGTGTTTTTCGTTTGTTTGTTTGTTTTTAATGTAGGAGTACTGCTATTTATTCAGCCACTGATTAGCTGGTTGTATTGGGCTTGAACTCCACCTTACTTTTTTGTTTTTCATAATTTTATTTATTTATTTATTTAATTTTCTTCTTCTATTTATTTACTGAATCACCGTGGGAAAAGTTACAAAGCTTTCAGATTTAAGTCTCGGTCATGCAATGATCAAACACCTTTCTCTTCTCCCTTCACCAGTACTCATTTTTCACCACCAAGAACACCACTATACCCCAGCTCCCACCCACCCAATGCCTGTGAGGCAGATGATTTCTACTTAACTCTTCTCTACATTGATTACATTCATTGTTTCGACAAAAGATGCACTATGAGAGCTGGAGCAATAGCACAGTGGGTAGGGCGTTTGCCTTGCACGCGGCCAACCCGGGTTCGATTCCCAGCATCCCATATGGTCTCCTGAGCACCGCCAGGGGTGATTCCTGAGTGCAGAGCCAGGAGTAACCCCTGTGCATTGCCAGGTGTGACCCAAAAAGCAAAAAAAAAAAAAGATGCACCATGATTGTTTAGAATTTACCCCCCAACAATCAGAATGGCTGAAAAGGCATTGTGAAATACGTTGTTTTCTATATAAAGTTTGGAGTTCGGGGCTGGAGAGATAGCATAGCGGGTAGGGCGTGCGCCTTTCACGTTGCCAGCCCGGGTTGAGTCCCAGCATCCATATGGTCCCCTGAGCACCGCCAGGAGTAACTCCTGAGTGCAGAGCCAGGAGTAAACCCTGTGAGTGCAGAGCCAGGAATAACCCTTGTGCATCGCCAGGTGTGACCCAAAAAGCCAAAAAAAAAAGTTTGGAGTTCCTCCCGTCCAAACCCAGGTGTGAGGTGCTGCATTTCGCTGAGCAAGCAGAAGGAAAGCAGAGAGCTCGGGCCCAGTGGTTGATGCAGATTGCTGGGCTGGGCCATCAAGCAAGGGAAATTTGGGGATCTCTGGGACCCGACCTCGGGCCCAGTGCTCTCCGGGGCCCCTGGCTTGGTCGTGTCCTACGAGTTGGGGGCGAGCCTGGCCTTTGTGCTTGCATTGCGTTTGGACGGGCAGGTGGGGTGTTCAGGGCCCAGCTGCTGACACCTGATCCCGCCCTGGCCAGGTGGGAGGACGGAGCTTGGCGGCTGGCCCCGGAGATGCCCAAGATAACCAGTCAAGGAGATAACCAGAGTCAATCCCAGTCGAGTTGGGTGATAGGCTGAGATAACGCACCGAGCCGCTGAGACAGATCCTGTCTGGGGACGCTCGGGCACCTTGATCCCAGGCCGGCCTGGCCTGGCGGGGGTCGGGGGCGAGTGGGCACCAACCAACCTTGGCGTTTCCGTGGCTCAGAGCTTCCGGGCCCTTCCGCTTGCTCTGCTGTTGTTTTGTTTTGGGGTCACACCTGGACATGCTCCGGGGTCACTCCTGGCTCTGCACTCAGGACTTACTCCTGGAGGTGCTCTGGGGTCCCTATGGGATGCCGGGATTGAACCCGGGTCAGTTGTGTGCAAGGCAAACGCCCTCCCTGCTGTACTAGAGTTCTGGCCCCATGGCCCAAAACTTAAAGAAAAATCCTTGCTGGGGTTGCCCCGTCCCTGGCGCTCTGTCAGCCTCGTGGGTCTGCACACGGCTTGTGCGACTGCCTCGAGTGGCCAGTGACAAGGGCACCCGCCTGTTCTCCTGCTCCCCAGGGCTACTCTCTGCCCAGTGCTCCCGGGCCTGCAGCCCTCAACTCCTGCCCTGTGTTCCCTCCTCCTTTCTGTGGTGTTCCCCTCCTCTCTCAGTGGCCCTCCCCCTGGGGTCACCCCCCTTCCTGTGTGGAGCTGGGACAGCAGAGCTGCCGGATTTGTGCCGGCTTTGTGCCAGGTGCACGTGCGACCCAGGGGGCTTGGACTCAGGACCTCATGCTTGTGAGGCAGTGCTCAAAACCCCCTCTCGGACATTCCTCCCCTCCAAGCTGAAGGAACGGACTTGGCCCACATTCAGGCTCACACCTCTGCTTCCTGCCGAATCACTGCCGGCCGCTAGCAGGCCAGGACCCGTGTGCCACGCCTGTGTGAAGCAGGGATGTTCTGGGGTGTGAGCCTGCTAGCGTCTTTGTCATGGACACACGCGATCCCATCACAGGATTTAGGGTCACGGTCCAAACACAGGAGCATGGGGGTGAGAGGGTCGGGACTTGTTCAGGCCGGAGACTCTACTGGCTCTACTGGGCTCACACACGGCACTGAGTGCTCAAGTGTCAGGGAGACAGTGAGGCTCAAACACATTTTCTTTTTTTTCTTTTTTTTTATAATTTATTTATTTATTGAATCACTGTGGGAAAAGTTACAGAGCTTTCAGGTTTAGGTCTCAGTCGTGTAAATATCAAACACATTTCCCTTTACCAATACTTATTTTTAACCGCGAACCCCAATAGAACCCCACCTCCCACCCCTCCCAATTCCTGTGAGGCAGATGAGTTCTAGTTAACACTCTGTCTACTTTGACTAGATTCATTGTTTCGATAAAAGATGCACCATTATTGTTTAGAGCTTACGACCGCCCCCAAATCAGACATGCTGAAAAAGCGTTGTGAAATGATTTGCTTTCTACAGCTGGGTTTGGATTTCTGCTCTTTTACTTATTAACCCTGGAAATATTTCTATTAAAAGTTAGATAACTAAGAGATTGGTTTCTGTGCTTCTGGGGCCATGGCCGTGCCGGAGAGCCGCTCGTGGGGGGCAACTGGCGACCTCGGTAGGGCGTGAAGCTCAAACACATTTTCTTTCGCGCTGTTTTTTTCTTTTTTTTTGGCTTTTTGGGTCACACTCAGTGATGCTCAGGAATTACTCCTGGCAGTGCTCAGGACTGGTGATCGAACCTTGGTCAGCCGTGAGCAAGGCGAACCCCTTCCCACTGTGCTCTCACTTCAGCCCCTCCTTTTGCATCTTTTTGTGTTTTTTCAGAATTGGTTGACTTCCTCGTAGCCTTTGCTGTCCCTGACGTTCTCTGTAGAGTCCCTTGTTGCACACTGTGTTTCGTGGGCACCTTGGCATCAAGACTTGGCGCTTGCCTGGTGCATGGCTCACCCCATAGGTCCCCTGTGCACCGCCAGGAGTGATTCCCGAGTGCAGACCCAGGAGTAACCCTGAGCACTGCCGGGTGTCCCAAGAAACAAAAGGAAAGAAAGAAAATAGGTATCCTTGCCCGGAAGGGTAGCCCAGGGCCAAGAAGCCTGCCTTGCCTACGACTGACCCCACCCCACCCTGTACGTCACCCCCACCAGGTCCTGCCAGGATGATCCCCGATGACTGGATCAGAGTCGGCCCTGAGCACCGCCAGGTGTCCCGTCCAGGTGTCCCGTCCTGAGCCCCCAGGTTAGGTCACTCCGCCCTCCCCACCTCCCCACCACTCCCCCGTTCCTGCTCACTCATCCTCGAGGGGACCCGCACTCATTCAGCTTGTGCTCCCATCCGGAGCAGGCCAGGCCATACTCCTCTGTACAGCTCTCAGGCCTTAGTGGGCTGGGCCACTCCCTGGCCACGGTGCGGCAGGTGTTGCTCACAGCACTGGGGTCACAGAGAGCAGGGCTCTCAGGGTCGGGCTCAGGGCCTCTGCCCTGTCGCTCTGCCCCTCCGACCCAACCACCCCGCCCACAGATTTTATGGCCCGGCTCCTGAGGAGGGCCCTGGGCACGGTCACTGAGTCCAGGTCCCACTCAGGGGACGCCGAATGACCTCAGTTGGAGATCTGTAACTGATAAACATTTGTCAAACGTATTCTGAAACCACTTTCTCAGGGCCCAGGAGTCCAGAACTGGGCCCCACAGGGACCAGAGGCACATTGGCCACCTAGTGCTGGCGTCTGCAGGGCAGTCCTCTGGAGCCTCAGCCAGACCCTGGCGTCACGAAGGGTGACGCCTGCACCTTTAAGAAGGGCCCATGATGCCCTCCTCCTTGCTGAATTCTCATTCTACCTTGGAACATTCTAGACTCCAAGTGCCATTTTCAGTCTCTGTAGGAGACTGGCACGAGCCTGTTTGGCAGAGCTCAGTTCTTTAAGCTGCGAGTGCAGTGTGACACAGGTGAATCTGAGTCTCTGGGCTTTTTCCCCGCGTGCAGGCGGCTTTTTTCTCTTAACAGTTCTTTAGTGTATGATAGTTTTTAATCTGTTGTTCGTTTAAGTTTTTTTAGTAGTTATATATATATATATATATATATATATATATTTTGGGGGGGCTGGGTGGGGGTGGGGTGGGGTGGGGTGGGGTGGCCATACCTGGCTGTGCCCAGGGGTCACCCTGGCCAGCTAACGTCCCTGTGCTGACGGAGATCGAGCCCAGGACAACTGGATAGAAGGCAAGTGCCCTCCCCACTGTCCTGCCTCTCTGCCCCTTGCGGACTTTTCTATTCAATGTGGAATGACTCTGAAGTCAGTGGGCCCTCATGGGGGGCTGATGAGAAGCAGAGGAGAAGATGTCACTCCCCCGGGACTGGCGGGAGCGCTGGCACTGGTGAGCGCAACGAGCCCTGACAGCCCCACGAAGCCCACTAGGCCTTCCCGGGATCTCGGGCCGGAGTGAGGGGTTGCCCTTTTCAGGGAAAGGGAGTCGATCCTCGACCTCCTCAGGCCCCCAGGCCTTTGTCCTTCTCGCAGAAAATCGTTTCAGGAGATGAGCATGAAGCAGGAACATTTTATTTGGAGGCTTTTAGGAAGGGGAAATGAGGGAGGGAGTAACACGCTCGAGAGAGAGTGCGGCTTCTCCAGAGGTGCAGAAAGCCACTGAACACGTTAGGTTGCCTGGTTGCGTTCGGTCTGAAAGTCCACACCTCAGGAGGGGAGAAGCCCGTGACATGACCGACCTCGTAGGCAAGAGCAGTCCCTGGGCTCGGGCACACATGAGCGCCCTCCCTTGGTTCAAGGGGGCTAATCTCGGGTTTTCCCCAGGCTGCCCCTGGTGGGAGTTTCTAGCTACCTAGAGTCCGTTGCTAGGGTGGTTGCCAAGGGGGTAGAGTTGAGTGGTCGAAGGTCCTCTTAGAAATTCCTTTCCTGGCCTTTGTTCCTATTCCCTCGGGGGTCCAGCCTGCTCTGGGCCTCCTAATGTGGACTAATTTTGACCAGACCTTGGGTCCCGTGCCCTCAGGTGGTCTTTTGGTGGCCATGAAGCTTTTGTTGACTTCCTCGGAGTTCCATTGCCATGGCGACGCTTCCCCCATCCACCTGTCTGCCTCAGTTCTGTGGGTTAAGAAATGGAGTTAATACTGGCTTGTGGTTATCAAACTTGGGCAGCGTCACAAGGAACGAAGGAAACGCCAAAACCTCCTTCGCTCCCCTTTGGCGCAATTATTTTTCTTTCTGGGTCACACCTGGTGATGCACAGGGTTTACTCCTGGGTCTGCACTCAGGAATCAGTCCTGGCAGAGCTCAGGGGACCATATGGGATGCTGAGAATCGAACCTGGGTCGGCCGCGTGCAAGGCAAACGCCCTACCACTGTGCTATCGCCCTCCAGCCCCCCTTTGGCGCAGTCTTGCTGGGCCCTTTTCCCTGGCAGTTCTCAGCCCATAGAAAAAAGTGTGAGTGTTGCTTGCCTTAGCTTCTGTGTGTAACCCCGGGCCTCTCACACACACACACATACGCACACACGCACACACAAGACCAGCGATCACTGCTGAGTTGCCTCCCGGCTAGTCAGTGTCTGGACGGGGAGGTGGTCAGTGACACTCGCAATGCTCAGGGACGATTTCTGGCTCCTGAATGTGTTTGGGGGTGGGTGTGATGCCAGGGAGGGCGTGAGGGTCAGCTGCCCGCAGGGCAAGTACCTGGCCCCTCTTCCCTCTGGCCCCAAATCTGCAGTTGTTTGTTTGTCTGTTTGTGATTGAGTTTTTGCACAGGAGTGACACTTGGTGGGCTAAGGGGGCTGTGCGGGAGGCTGGGGGTCGCACTCGGGGTGGCGAGTGTCAGACTGGCAGCTCTCTGGGCTCCGGAAGCTGCTGTGGTCGCTCCCCTGAGACAGACTCTCTCCTCTGCTCTTCAGAGATTTATCCCTGAGAACGAGTGCGCCTCAGAAGGCCCCACAGTGTGCTCGACAGTCAGGGCCCGGTAGTGGCCGCGGCAGCATCTGACCACCTGACCATGAGTCTGCTGAGGCCCAGCGGGCTGAAGGCCCCCACCAAGATCCTCAAGCATGGGAGCTGGGCCCTGAAGGCGCCCTCGGCCGGTAAGTGCGCTCAGCCCGGGCCAGGGGAGACTCATTCCCACCAGGGAACCCCCTCCCGAGTCCTCGCCTGGGAAGGGTTCCCTGAGCTGTAGGCACGTTCATGGCTCTGCGGACAGCTCTCACACACGAGTGTCATGTTCTGTGACTTTAGTGTCACGGCAACTGGTGTCAGCTGAGGCGACCAACACGCTCCCTCCTAACTGCTAGCCCCCTCGCCCGGGCTTGGGGACAGGCTGAGGGAGGTGGACTCACCTGGACTAAAGGGCCTCATTGCCGGCCATAGCCACAGGACAGTGGGGAGGGCAACCGGCACCCCATGGGACTCTCCAGCCTCAACCTCACATGAGTGACCCTGAGCGCAGAGCCAGAAATAGGCCCTGAGGACTGGCTGGCGTGCTCCCCCCTGAAAGTAAAAGAAGATGGGCCAGTGGACACAGCAGAAATAAGACACTGGGGTGGAGCTTTCGCCTGGCTTGCTCCGTAGCATCACGGGGTGTGTCCAAAGATTTCCCCTCAGCTGCCCAGATATGACTGCGGCCTGGGATGCTGCAGTAGGTAGGCACGTCCCCCTCACAGCGGGCCCAGCCAGGCTTCGCCACAAGCAGCCCCGGCATTGACTGGGAGTAGCCCCAAGCACTGCTGGGTGTCCCTCCCCCGCCAACCACACTTTAACTGGACCTGGACAGGCCCTTCCTGACCCTTCTGACCCTTCTGACCCTTTCTGCTGTTCCAGCGGCTGCTCCCGTTGAGGAGTCCGTGCCTCGAGAGAAAACCCCCAGCGCCCCCTCCTCGGAGACGCAGGAGGCGTTTGTGGACGACTTCCAGGTGGGGGAACGAGTCTGGGTGAAGGGGAACAAGCCTGGATTCATCCAGTTCCTCGGGGAGACCCAGTTTGCCCCTGGTCAGTGGGCCGGGATCATCTTGGACGAGCCCATCGGCAAGAACGACGGCTCGGTGGCGGGTGTGCGCTACTTCCAGTGCGAGCCGCTGAAGGGCATCTTCACCCGGCCGTCCAAGCTGAGCAGGAGCTGGCAGGCCGACGATGAGACCAACGGCCTGCAGCCAGCGCCTGCTGCCCGGGCCACACCGCCCCTGTCGGCCTCCCGGGCCCCTGCCGCCGCCCCGAAGGCGCCCCAGCCCTCCACAAAGGAGGCACCGGCCGCCCCTCACATCAGCAACCTGACCAGGACGGCCAGCGAGTCCATCTCCAACCTCTCGGAGGCTGGCTCCCTCAAGAACGGGGAGCAGGAGCTGAAGCTCGGGGACCGGGTGCTGGTGAGTGCCGAGGGCAGCGGTCGCGGGTGGGTGTCCATTCGCCTGTCTGGTTCATCAGCTTTTCCAGACTCGCGGTTTGGGTGGAAGCACGAGCAGCCGGGACGCCTGGTCCTGCAGTTTCCAGCGTGATGGATGCGTGCGGGGATGCTGCCAGTTTTACCAGTTTAGCCAAAACAGGGTGGAGGGGTCATGCCGTGTGGAGGCCGTGTGCTTTGGACGCCTCTGACCCGGGGTTTAAGTCTTGGTCCCATGTACAG
Organism: Sorex fumeus; assembly: GCF_029834395.1. Lineage (NCBI taxonomy): Eukaryota > Metazoa > Chordata > Mammalia > Eulipotyphla > Soricidae > Sorex > Sorex fumeus. Next base: position 3,381,324 of record NW_026606133.1, on the reverse strand, counting down.
TCCCCCAAGCACATCCCGGAGTGATCCCTGAGCACCAAGCCAAGAGTAAGCCCTGAGCACTATGACTGTGACTCAAAAAACAAACCAATGAACGAAGTTGGAAATCGGTTCCATTTCTCTGGTTTGTGATGTTTGTGTTTGGGGCGTCACGGGGCTCACCCCAAGCCGCTCTGGGCCATTCCGTGCCCGGCTGTGCGCAAGCCCTGAGCCGTCTCTCCAGACGTGTGTGGTTTGGTGTTTGGGCCACACCTGGCAGTGCACAGGGCTTCCTCCTGGTGCTGAACTCAGGGATCTGGTAGGGCTCAGGGGACCATCTGGGGTGTCGGGGATGGACCCTGGGTAGGCCATGGGTAGGGACCCGTCTCCGGAACATTCTCAAAAGTATGTTTTGCTGACTTGGTTGCTTGATCTTCAGACTCAGCACCTGCTCTTGTGTTTCTCTGAGCAGCTACTGGAAGGTGGGGGTGAGGGGGCACCCCCGTGAGATGAGTTTCTGGTGGGGGTCACCAGGTCCCTGCACGTGGCATCCTCAGTCTACCCCAAGCCCTTTCCTCTGCACAGGTCCCCAAAGCAGAGGCGCTTGGCTGTAGACAACTGTTCTCCCCCAGCAGAAGCACTCAATAACGCTTTCAGAACCCGTGGGAAGCGGCCGGGAAAAGTCCCCTTGGGAACCTCTGAGGTGGGCGGCTCTGACCAGACAGACTGGGGGCTGGCCCGGAGCCAGTGGCTTCCCGGGGACCACAGGGATGGCCACCGCCAGACCGGTGTCAGAGCTGTGGAGGCGGGAGAGGAGAGCAGTGAGGGGACCCGCCTGTAGGTGCAGGGTGGCCCTCGGAGGGTGCTGGAGAGTCACGGTCGGCGTTCGGGGGTGGCCAAAGAGTAACACGGGGAGGGAATTGGAGCTGGAGGAGACACACGGTTTAAAGACTGTTTGGGGGGCTGGAGCAGTAGTACAGCGGAGAGGGCGTTTGCCTTGCACTCAGCAAACCCGGGTTCCCCGGTATCCCATAGGGTTCCCCAAGCATCGCAGGAATGATTCCTGAATGCAGAGCCAGGAGTCACCCCTGAGCATCGCCAGGTGTGAGCCAAAGACCCAAAGAAGAAAAAAGACTTTTTTTTTTTAACTTGCATTCACAACCGTCCACACCCGGACACAGGGACACCAGTGTTGTTGGAACAAGGGAGCGGGGACACCGCCACTGGCTCTGCGGTGAATAACTCTGATCAGTTATTTATTTATTGGTGGTGGTGCTCAGGGCTGAGTCCAGGCCCTGTGCTCAGGGACCACATCCGGGCAGGTGTGTGCAAGGCCAATGTCCTGCCCTCTGTGCTGTTCCATCGCTCCATACCTCAGCTACAGCACGCCTTTCAAAAAAAAGTTTTTGAGGGTTTTTTTGGGGGACCACAACCAGCATAAGAGCTGTTTTCTGAAAGAAGAAGGGGGAAAAAAGAAAACCCAAACACTTTATTTGGTCTTTTTCCTAATTCAAGGAAGGTTTGCTTGGCGCTCCACGGCCTAACGCAGCCGTGGTCAGGAGGCCGTGGCGAGTGGGGGCTGGACTCGGGGCACTGAGGCGAAGCTCCCGTGCAGGGCTGGCGCCCTCCCGGCTCTCCAAAGGGCCTCCTGCCCTTTGCCCCATTCTTCCCTGCGCACAGGAAGTCCAGGTTCTGCGCCAGCTGGCCCCGATGTTTACGGGACTGACCTCCGAGGAGCCCTTCGAAGGCTCTGACATGGCTGTTCCAGCCTCCAGGCCTGTGGAAGACGGTCCCCTGCCCCCGGCACTCCCTGTCACTGGCAGTGGACAGGTTGCCCCCATGCTTGTGAAACTTTGGTTCTCTCTGGAGACTCAGGGACCCTCAGTGGGGTCACTGGAAATGCCCAGCTCTGACCTCAAGTCCCGTCTGTGCTCGCAAGTAGGCAGGGGTCGCAGAGCGGAACAGTCAGTCGCTCTGGTCAGTCTTATGGTGTCTCAGAGCGGGAGGTCACTCTGTCCGTCCTGTGGCGTCTCAGAATCCAACCGTGAGGAGTTTCTCCGGGCTGATGTGCGGTGGTTCTCCTGAACTTGGGAGATCACTTCCCTTCTCTCCAGCTGAGCTCTGACAGAATGTTCTGGAGACAGGCTTGCAGCAGTTTTGGGCAGATGATATTTCCAGGATATAATGTCAGGGTCTTGAGAGACTTGACTGCCTTCCAGCTGTGCTGTTCCAGGAGGCTGTTTCCAGGTCAGGGACGGCATGTTCTGTGCCGATGACCAGCTGTGAGACAGGAACGTTGCAGCTTCTTCTCACCCCAGGGCCGCCACCCCAGCCACCTCTCCCTTGCTGTTTTATTCCTTGTCACACTCACAGTGCCCAGGGCCCACGTCTGGCCATGGAGGCTGTGCCAGGGCCTTTGCAGATGGCACTTCAGGACTCACAGAGACAGTCCTGGGTGACGCTGCTACCCCTCGTGCTGCAAGTGACCCCCGACCACGTGAACCCAGTCCTACCCCAGACCCGAAAAAAGAAAACCACGCTCTCGGGCATTATTAGTTGAGGTTTCTCTCTCTCTCTCTCTCTCTCTCTCTCTCTCTCTCTCTCTCTCTCTCCCCTTTCTGTTTTGACTTTTTGGTTTTGGGGCCACTCCTGGCAGTGCTTATGGGTCACTCAGGCTTTGCACTGAGGAATCACTCTTGGCGGGCTAGGGGGACCATCTGTTTTCTCTGTTTTGCTCTGCATCCCGGGGGCCAAGCATCAAGCCAAGGCATAGTGAAGGAGAACTGGAAAATCGAAGTCCGCTAAGATATGAGAACAGTCATTTTCCTTTAGCTGGTTTCTGGCTGAATTGTTCTCCAGCGGTGGGGTTGCCACGGCTCCGCTCCCACACCCGCGGGGCAGCGACCCCCTTGCCACACCAGGTGGCTGGCCTGGGTCAGAGATTCCCGGGGATGTGGTCACCCAGGCCGCCAGTGACAGCGAGTGGGTGTGAACGCCGCTGCCTTGCATGGACACTGAGCAGCAGCGTCTGCTCACCCTGTAGGGGTTGCGGGGGGAAGTGGCACCTTGACCTTTGGGGTTTCTTCCGGAAATCCCTACTCTGAAGCCAGAATGTTCCTTTGCGGGGGTGGGGGCACTGTGCGCAGTCCAGGGTGCCTGACCCACGTCCCTCCGGCAGGTGGGAGGTGTGAAGGCCGGTGTGGTGCGCTTTCTCGGGGAGACGGACTTTGCCAAGGGGAATTGGTGTGGCGTGGAGCTGGACAAGCCGCTGGGCAAGAACGATGGCGCCGTGGCTGGAACGAGGTGGGTTCTCCTGCCCCCCCCAGACAGCCTGGGGCAATGCACGGTGCCCGGGAGGTGCTGAGGGGACTGCAGGCCACTTCACTTGGTTCTTAGGCGGGGCCACTTCCGGTGGCACTCGGGGACCCTGCAGGGATGTGGGGACAGCCTGGGGCTCCCACATGCAGCTGTGCTAGGCCTGCAGGAACCCCCCAGGCCTGCTGTTGCCCTTCAGATGCCAGGGAGGCTGCTTGGAATCGCCCCTGGTTTGCACAGTGGGGGTGGGCGGCGTGCGAGGGAGTGTGTGTGTGAATGTATGAATGTGTGTGCTTCGGAGTGTGGATATGTATGTAGGAGGGTGTGTGTATGTGAGCGTGTGAGTGTGGGGCTGTGAGATTGTTGGTGAGGGCATGAGCATGTGAGTGTTGGTGGAGGTGTGAGCATGTTTGTGAGGGAATGAGAGCGTGTCATTGTTGGTTTGAGAGCGTGCAAGTGTTGGTTGGGTGTGCGTGTGTGTGACTGTGGGGCTGTGGGAGTGTGGCAGTGTTTGTTGGGGTTTGAGTGTGAGTGTGTTTTTGTTGGGGTGTGAGTGTTTGTGAGTGTGGGACGTTGGGAGTGTGGGTGTGTTGGTTGGCGTGTGAGTGTGTGGGAGTGTGGGAATATCGGTTGGGGTGTGAGTGTGTGTGTTAGTTGGGGTGTGTGTGCATGAGTGTGGGGCTGTGGGAGGGTATGAGTGCTTGTTGGGGGGTGAGTGTGTGTGAGTGTGGGGCTGTGGAAATGTGGGTGTGTTTGTTGTGCTGTGAGTGTGTGTGTATGTTGGGGTGGGAGTGTGAGAGTGTGGGAGTGTTGGTTGGGGTGTGAGTGTGTGTGTTTCTTGGGGTGAGTGTGGGAGTGTTTGTTGGGGTGAGAGTGTTTGGGAGTGTTGGTTGGGGTGTAAGTGTGTGTTAGTTGGGATTTGAGTGTGTGTGAGTGTGGGGCTCTGGAAATGTGGGAGTGTGTGTTGGGGTGTGAGTGTGTGTATTTGTTGGGGTGGAAGTGTGAGAGTGTGGGAGTGTTGGTTGCGATGTGAGTGTGTGTGTTTCTTGGGGTGAGTCTGGGAGTGTTTGTTGGGGTGTGTGTGTTGGTTAGGGTGTGAGAGTGTGGGAGTGTTGGTTGTGTGTGAGTGGGTGTTTCTTGGGGAGTGAGTGTGTGTGAGTGTGGGGCTGTGGACATGTGGGAGTGTTTGTTGGGGTGTGAGTGTGTGTGTGTTGGGGTTTGAGTGTGTGGGAGTGTGGGAGTGTTGGTTGGGGTGTGAGTGTGAGTGTTTGTTGTGGTGGAAGTGTGAGAGTGTGGGAGTGTTGGTTGCGATGTGAGTGTGTGTGTTTCTTGGGGTGAGTCTGGGAGTGTTTGTTGGGGTGTGAGTATGTGTGTGTTGGGGTTTGAGTGTGTGGGAGTGTGGGAGTGTTGGTTGGGGTGTGAGTGTGAGTGTGTGTTGGTTGGAGTGTGAGTGTGTGGGAGTGTTGGTTGGGGTGTGAGTGTGTGTGTTTGTTGGGGAGTGAGTGTGTGTGAGTGTGGGGCTGTGGAAATGTGGGAGTGTTGGTTGGGGTGTGAGTGTGTTTGTTGGGGAGAGTGGGAGTGTGAGAGTGTAGGACTGTTGGTTGGGCTGTGAGAGTGTGGGAGTATTTGTTGGGGTGGGAGTGTGGGGCTGTGGGAGTGTGTTAGTTTGTGGGGGTGTGAGACTGTGGGACTCAGTGGACTCCGCAGTCGGCGCCTGTCTCTCTTGCCAAAGGTGTCTTTTATCCCTCCCCTCCTCGTTGTCCGCAGGTACTTCCAGTGTCAGCCCAAGTGTGGCTTGTTTGTTCGCATTCACAAAGTCACCAAGATCGGCTTCCCCTCCATGACGCCGGCCAAGGCCAAGGCGGCCCCCACGAGGCGTGTGATGGCCACCACCCCCGCCAGCCTGAAGTGCCGCCCGTCGGCCTCCTCGCTCAGCTCCGTGAGCTCCGTGGCCTCATCCGTGAGCAGCAGGCCCAGCCACACGGAACTAGTAAGCAGCCCCCCTCCCCCACCCTGTGCGATGCTCAGGCCCCCACAGACACCCAGGCCCCAGGGGCGAGAGGCGGAACAGGACCGGGTGGGCTGAGCAGCTCCGGGGGGCAGGCGAGTGGCTTCCCAGCCACCACCGGTGACAGGAGCAGGGATGGGCCTTTCCTCAGGTGCTCAGGGCTCAGGCCGCCTTAGGGATGAAGTGGGGGAGCTGAAGGGGGCGTCGGAGGGTCAGAGCTGGACCCAGAGACTCTGGGGAACGCTTGGTGCTTGGCGTTGCCTGTTTTCTCTCTCCGTCCCTCCCTGCTCCCTCCTGTCCCTCTGCACCCCTGTCGACATGCAGAGGGGCCTCGACTTCTGTCCATTGCGGGGCCGCAAGTCCTAAACACTAAAGTGTGTCCGAATATTCAAGGGTGTCCTGAGATATTGTCCACAGGGAAACAGGCCCACGATGGAGATGTGTCCCGGGGGGCTGGCTTTGCTGGGGGCTGCGCTTCCTGCCGCCTCCTCTGCTCCCTGCATTGACCCTCGATGCGGAAGAGGAGGGAGTGAGTGTGTGTGCAACGGAAGATACAAAACAGATGACACGGGATCGGGAGGCAGGAGGCCACGCGCCGTGGGCACAGGCCTGGGGCCAGTCCTGTCTCGCTCGACCACCACCAGGTTTCCCTGCCCTGCCTTCATCCTCACGTCCGAGTCGTCCTTCCCCTCGACTCGCCATTCAGGAGGGGAGCAGACTCAGAAGCCCCTCTCCTTCCCTCGCGAGTCAGCCCATTAGCGGAATTTGGTTTTGTTTTTCTGCTTGACTGTGGGCCACACCCTGCAGTGCTTCAAGGGACCGTTTGCAGTGCTGGCGTTGAGCCGGGGCCTCCCACCTCCAAGCAAGAGCCCCACGCCTGAGCCGTATCTCCAGCCTCCCCCTGCTGTCTTGTTTTGTTCTGTTCTGGGGTCACACCTGGCAGAGCCCAGGGCTTTCTCCTGCCTCTGTGCTCGGGATTATTCCTGGCGGGCCTCCGGGATTGAGCCTGGGCAGCGCTGGAGCTTCGCTCTCCAGCCCTTTGGCCCCTGCCTTGCATATCTTTACGCAGAGTGGAGCTTACTCCTACACTGCACATCACCGTTAGCGTCTATGACAGGGATATAGAATGAGTCTGTGTGACTTCATGGAAGTATACCTCGACAACATAATTCCATACGTGCACACACAAGCGTTCACACACACACAGCCACTCATACATGTACACGTAGTACATACCGTATATACACAGGCTGATGGGTATATACACACAGGCACGTACATGCATAGACACAACGCGTGCATGCACACAGGTGTGTGTAGACATGCCCACAGGAACATACGTGCATGCATACATACATGCACACAGGTCCGTGCGTGCCCTGTGGGAGGCCTCCCGGTTCGCTTGTTGGCTGAGTTGCTCTTCTGAGGTACCAGGCTCCCACAGAGGGTCTGGCCTTGCTGGCATGGAGCCTGGGGCCTCACACACCACGCGCAGAGCAGAGGCTTTGACATCAACATCCTGAGTTCAGTTCGTGGCCCCGACCTTGCCCAGCCCCTCAGCGCCTGCCTCCCCTCATGCCAGGGGTGCTGCTTTCTCCCTGCTCCGGCGCCTGAACCTCACAGTCTCGTTCATTCCCATGGTTGCCTGAAAGAAGCTCTTCGCTCCCATGCTGGTTTCCTCAGGGAGCTGTCTCGGGCCCAGGAAGCGTGTGGGTCTGGCCTGCCCCACCCGCTCAGGCCAGGAGGCTCAGGGAACACCGCCGCCCGCCTTTCCTAGTTTTTATTTTTGCTCTTTGGTTTTGGGGCCCACCTGGCAGTGATCAGGGACTCCAGGCGTGGTGCTTGGGGGCTGCTCCCAGTGGAGGGGGTTTGAGCCCAGGTCTTGGTGGAGACCCTCAAGGCTGTCAAGCTCTTCCCAGCCACCCCTTGAAATCAGAGTTGACTGCAGTTCCCGGCAGCACTGCATATGGCTGGGCCCGAGAGCTCGTGTGCTCCTAGAAATTTTATTTATTTATTATTTGGTTTTGGGGCCACACTCAGGGGTGCTCAGGGCTTATTCCTGGCTCTCTGCTCTTGGGGTCACTCCTGACGGTGCTGGATCTTGAACCTCTGCAAGCACCTTCCCCCCCCCCCCCCCAAAAAAAAAAAAACCAAACTCTTTGGCCCTGGGGAGAGCATTTAATCTGACCAATATACTTTAAGTGTATTGGGGAGTCACGGCCAGATCCTTACGCAGAGCCAAGGATGAGCCCACTCCCAGGACAGAACCAGGTAGCTCAAGTGCTCGCAGCACACAAAGCAGCAGTGGACAGCCTGGGCCCTGCTGGGCTCGTCGGTCAGGAGGCGTTTGGCAGCAGCTCAGATGATGCGGGAAAGCGGCAAGAGACCCTGCGCTGGACCACAGCAGGGCGATGGAACAGGGATGGCCGGGCAGAGGAGCGGACGTCCTCGGCCACCCCCGCCTCAGCCCCTGCCACCTTGTGCCCGAAGAATGAAGACCAGGTCCCACCTTGTCCCCTCCTGCAGGGGCCGTTGTGCCGAGCGGGATCTGGGTCTGCAGAGCGACCATGAGCCCAGGACAGAACGGACAGGACCCCCGGTCCCCACGGCCCTCCAGCCCACTCCCCTCCCCTCCTCACTGTCTTTGCCTCTTCTCTCCTTCCCTTTGTGCTTGGTCTTCCCCTGAGCTGCCCTTGCTGTCCTGCTCGCTGGGCGTGAGCCCTCACACATGCTCACCCACCACTTGTTCCTTTTTTCCCTGGATTTTGGGCCACACCCCAGCAATGCTCAGGACTTACTCCGGGCTCTGCACTCAGTGTCACTCCTGGTGGGCTCGGGACCCTATGGGGTGGGTACTTGGGATCCAGCTCGGGTCAGCGGCGTGCAAGGCCAGCGCCTTCCCCGCAACTTTACCATTCTAGCCTCTCATCCCCCACTTTCGAAGGCAGATGGCACAGGGGTCTTTTATGGGGTCACACCCAGTGACCCTCAGGGGCCCGGGGCCATTCCCAGAGACAAGAGTCTCTGGTTACTGCTGTTCAGGCCTGGGGCGGGTGCTGGGGAGAGTGAGGTGAGCTGGAAGGAAGAGGAAGAGAGAAGGGCCAGGCTGCCCTGGGGAGACCCTGACGGACGGACGTGCAAGGCTGAAGATGCTGGAGCCAGACTCAAGCTCAAGCCAAGGGCTCAGCCTTAAGGAAGCTCAGGCCAGAGCGGGCTGTGGAGGGGGCTGCCTCCGGCTCTGCAGAAGAGTCTCTGGATTCCCACGAGGCCCGAGGTCAGTGGAGCCCATGTCCCATCCAAGGATCTTCGGGAAGGTTTCAAGACGCTTCTGCTGAGAGTCGCCGGCCCATATGCAAGGATGCAGCGCTCCTCCATCTGCTTTGCTGAGGATAGCCACATGCATGCCCGCGTCCGCTGCCCCCACCCCCTTCACGTCTCTTTTTCCTTTGCAGTTGCCGGTAACTTCCTCCCGCTGCGCCAGCAAGATCTCCGGCACCACCGCCCTCCAGGAGGCGCTGAAGGAGAAGCAGCAGCACATTGAGCAGCTGCTGGCCGAGCGAGACCTGGAGCGGGTGGAGGTGGCCAAGGCCACGAGCCATGTGGGGGAGATAGAGCAGGAGCTGGCCCTGGCCGGGACGGGCACAACCAGGTGACGTCTGTGCAGACGGCAGTGCCGGGTCCGAGAGACGCCTGCGGCAGAGGCTGGGCGCGAGCTTGGTGCAGGCGGTGCAGGGAGAGGCCGTGGGTCCCCGTCTGCCGTCGTTGCGGTGGCGTCCGCCAAGTGGTTTGATCGCATGCACCTTCTGCTCGCCCCGTGGGGGTTCAGGGAGCGCCGAGTTGTCCCCGCCGGTGCTTTCGTGCTGTGTTTCCCTTCCCGCCTTCCAGAAATGCTGCATCTTAGGTGGGAGACACGTTCAGCATGCTGCGGTGGCAGGTGGCGGTGCCAGCCCACAGAGGGCTGTCGGTGGCGGGCGAGGACACTCATGCGCAGTTGCCTCCACAGCACATCCTGGAGCTGGAGGCCAAGATGGACGAGCTGCGGGCCATGCTGGAAGCGAGCGACTGGGAGAAGGTGGAGCTGCTGAACCAGCTGGAGGAGGAGAAGAGGTGAGGCCGTGCCAGGAGCTGGGGGGCTGCCTCGGGTGGGGTGCTCCTGGCCTTCCAGGGCTATGAGAACAACAAAGCAGCGGGTGCCCAGTCCTGAGAGTGGCCTCATTGGGGGGGAGCTCACTGGAGCCCAGCCACCCCCGGCCCTCCCTGCTGTGTCCACGTGGCCTGGTGGTCAGGAGACCTGTGATGGGTGGCCGGGAACTGTCATATCCCAGTGGGGTCCTGTGGGAGTCCCTGGGGTTAAGTCCTGGGCGGGAGGAAACCCGCAGCACCCATGGGGCACGGCAGCAGACAGGCTGGGCTCAGGCCAGGCTGCAGACAGACGGACACGGGGTGCCGGCCAAGACCGTCTTCTCAGATGGGCTCCCGGCAGTGTGGTGCCCAGGGGCACTGCCAGTGCACGGCTCAGCCTCTCAGCTCCACATGCTGAACTCGCCACGTCCCCTGGGAGCCCCTCCTGCCCCCCCCCCCGCCGCCCTGGCCGCGAGTCATTTGCTGCTTCTCCCCCAGGGGCTCAGTTGTTGTCCCGATGCGGGGACAGGCGCTGGCTGGGAGGGACTGGCACGCGCACCTGGTCAGTCTCTAACCACCTCTGTTAGCTGCGAGGCAGAAAAGGCTGATATGGCACTGCGCCTGGCGTTGGCTCGACAGAGCTTCCTCCTGTAGCCTGCGGGTCCTACCCAGTGCTCGCAGCCGAGGGGACTCGCTGACTTTGTTTTTTTTCTTTTTGGGTCAACCCAGCGATGCTCAGGGGTTACTCCTGCCTCGGCACTCAGGAATTACTCCTGGCATTGCTCAGGTCCGAATTGAACCCGGGTCGGCCACGTGCAAGACAAATGCCCTGCCCGCTGTACTCTCGCTCTGGCCCTCGCTGACTCTCTCAGCCCTCCTGTGTGTGGAGGCGGGGGCTGGGTCAGGCGCGCATCTACAGGATGGTGGCCCTCATGGGGGGCAGCAGTGACGCCCCTCACAACTCTCCCTCTCCCCCACAGGAAAGTGGAGGACCTCCAGTTCCGAGTCGAAGAGGAGTCCATCACCAAAGGCGACCTGGAGGTAAAGCCCGGGCAGGTCAAGAGGCTTGCAGGGTGCAGGCAAGGATGCGGGATGGCCTGGCCGACCCCGTCGGGACCACTTCTGCTGGAGACTCCAAATCAGACAGGGATACCTGGTGTCATGCACCTGGCAGGGCCCGGCGGAGGCACCTCTGCTCCTTGGGGCCGGAGGCTGCTGTTGATGAGCGTTTTTCTCTCGTTCTGACAGTTGGGTCTACGCCTTTGCCTCAGCTTTGATTTTCAGTCGAGCAGCACAAATCAAATCCTTTAGAACCCCAGTTTTTTGAAGTAGGCAGGGGTCACACCCACCACCTGGCCCCCTGGCGCCATGTAATCCCATCAGCGGCCAAGACTCAGAGACTATAAAATCCAGATCCCGGAACCACGCGGCCGCGCGACATCTTATCAGAACTTTTGTTTTATGACACCTTATTGTCTCATTCCTATTTTGGACAAACTTGCAGGCTATCGAATGTAGCCTGCCCACAGGGCAGAGTCTGGCAAACTCCCCGTGGCGTACCAAATATGCCAAATACCAGTAACAATGATGGGTCTCATTCTCCTAAATAGCCCTGAATATAATCTCACGGCTAGGATGAAAGAGACGTTACTGGGGCCTGCTCGAGGCAATCGACGAATAACAGGATGATGAAATGAAAAAAATGAAATTCCTTAAAACGAGAAAAAGCAAACAGTCAGTTTGCAAAAGAATAATTTCTATTTCTGCTTCTTTTCCTTCCTGTTTTAAGTTCATGGAAATTTTGTTTTCCCACCAGGAGGTGAAGGCCCTGCAGGCGGCCTCTGAGAAGCTCGCCAAGGAGAACGAGTGGGGGAGGACCAAGCTGGACCACGCGAACGAGGAGAACACGGACGTGATCGCCCCGTGGAAGTCCAAGCTGGAGACAGCCATCGCCCCGCACCAACAGGCCATGGGCGAGCCGAAGGCGTTCGTGAGCCGGGGCGTGGGTGCCGAGGCGGCCGAGCTGGCCGAGCTCAAGATGCAGATGGAGAGGCTGCTGTTCAAGTCCCAGCAGGAGGTGGAGAACTTGAAGGCCCAGCAGGTGGCTGAGCGTGCAGCACACGCCTCTGAGCTGCAGACGCTCAGGTCGCGGCTGGTCAGGATGGCCCAGGAGCAGAAGAACAGCCTGGAGGCCGCGCGGGCCAAGCTCGACCAGACCGAGGACCAGCACCTGGTGGAGATGGAGGACGCCCTGAACAAGCTGCAGGAGGCGGAGACGAAGGTAAAGCACCTGGAGGGGTTGCGGGCCATGTGTAGTCAGCAAGCCCAGGCCCTGGCCGACGCCACGGCGCAGCTGGAGGCCACCCAGGAGAAGCTCTTGCAGCTCGATGGGCTCCGGAAGGCCAGTTCCGAGCTAAATTGGGAATGGAGAAGCTCAGGCAGCAGCTCCAGGTGGCTGAGCGGCAGATTCAGGAGTTAGAGAATGCAAAGTGGGCTGAGAGCGGCAGGTTGGTACCCGGGTGCCCTCGCCCACTTCCACGCTCGCTCCCTGCATGCTGTGTGTCAGTCTGCTTGCCGCCGTGTTCTGGCTTGGTGGTGACAGGTCTCCCAGTCACGTCCCGTGCGGTTCCCTCTGATGGGACTGAGAACGTGTCGGCACGATTCTGGGGCTGTCATTGGTCCCCAGCACCCGGATGCCGTGCTAGCCTTGGCCCCGGCTAATCGGGCCCGTCTGGGGTCTTTCTGAAACTGAGAACTCTTCACAAGGCCAGTGAGAAAACAAGATAGGAGCCCCCAGAGCAAACCTCGGCCCCCCCGCCTTTGGCCCCCTGTGTACTCGCCAAGTCCGCCCAGACCCTTGGGCTCAAGTCTGGCCGCAGGAGTCTTTCCCTGACCTTGCTGACCACTTGCTCGTGTGACTGGCTTTGCCATCCTGTCCCCGAGGCGCCTCAGTTTCCAGCTCGTGCTCAATGCCTCTGAACCTCTGAGCTCCCTCAGGGCTGGTGACGTGGCCCATCTTGGTATTTCTCATTGCCGGCCCCTCCCTGCCTGCAGCACAAGCCCCCGCCCATCCCTGCAGAGATTTCATCCCTTTCTGTCTCTAAGGGGTGCTTGGGCCAAGTCCGCCTGCCAGCATGGCCTCCTGCTGACCACGGGCATGGACTCTCATGGTAGCCCTGACCCTGCGGAAGGACAAGACAGTGAGATCTGGGCCAAGCCGAGGAAGCTGCAGTTCTCACCAAGGAGCCCTGAGAAATGCCCTTTTCCTCCTATAGGATTGTGGTGGCAGAGACGTGCCCTCCCAGCCTCGCCCGTCCCCTCCTTTCTCCCCCCCCCTCCCGGCGCTGGGCGCTTTGTTGGAGAAACTTCTCTGTTGGCCAAGATGGAAGGGCTGTGGGATTTGTAGACAGGAGTGAAAGACATAACAGAAGGACCCAGAGAACCCGGGAGTTCCTCTCAGGACTCAGGACTCCTTAGCTGGCATTCCAGAAACACCGGCTGAAACAAACGGAATCAATTCCTAGGACACAGCAGGGAATAGTTGAGCCACTTGTTCGCATCAAGATGTAACAAACATCAAGTTCTGGTGACTGCTGCCTAGTGGATTAGAGGTTCTTCATTTTAAATTTCATATTGAAACCCCTCCAACTTTTAAAGTCACAGACAAGAAACTACAAGAAAGTAAATCTTGGGGGCCAGAGTGATAGTACAGTGGGAAGGGCATTTGCCTTGCACACGGCCTAAGTGAGTTCGATCTCCAGCATCCCATAGGGTCACTGTCATTGTCACTGTCCTCCCGTTGTTCATCGATTAGCTCAAGCAGGCCAAAAAAAAAAAAAGATAAACCTTTTCTTCCCTCCTTCCCCTCCCTTTCTCTTTCTTCCCTGTTTCCTCCCTCCCTCCTTCATATCCTTAGCCTCCCTCCTCCCTTGCTTACTTCCTTCTTCCTCGCCAAGCCATGCTCTCGGCTCTGGGGTCCTCCCACCCAGCAGTAGCTGGTCTTTTCAGCTTGTGGACCGATCACAGGCTCGCCCAGTGGGGCTGCAGTTCAAATTCGGGCCTGGTGTTTACTCCAGCCCTTTGTGCCGTCTCCCCGCCCCTGGAAAGTCATTCTTTCTCATAGGCTTTCTTATTTTCTGGTCACTCCAAATGTAGGTCTAGAAAACGCCTCTGTTTGAGTCATTTTCAATAACCACTAGACAGTCATCACCAGAACTGATGGCGCCAAAGCCTTGGCTTCGAGAGCTTCAGGCAATCACGCTCACCTCACGCCTCTTCTTCGGGGTTGTGTTGGGTCATGGGCTTCTCATACGTGTTTCCTGTTTTGTTTTCCCCTTCCTGTTCCTGTTCGTCTTTTTGGTCCATTCACTCCATCCTTGTCACTCTGGTAGGCCGATAGCCTGGCCGAGGAGCTGCAGGGGAAGGAGTTAGCGCTTCGTAGTCTTCAGGAGAACTTGAACGAAGTCAGTCGAGTGAAGGAGGCTTTGGAGAAAGAGCTTCGGAGTTTGGTGAGTACCAGGGGAGTCGGACGCTGATCTTTCCCTTGCTGAGGGTAAAGCGAAGCCTCCTCAGGCGAGCTCGGCCCCTATCGCCTCTGAGGCTCATGAGCGTGTCAGCTCGAAAGCCCCAGGGACTGCGCGAGCCCCCATTGGGGCAGCAAAGGTAGGTGCGCTGCTCTGTCCGCGCTGTGCCCTCCGCCTCTGCCTGATCAGTGAGTGGCCAGCGATGCTCCCTGAGTGCCAGGCTCCTTCCTCCCCTCAGCAGCGCCTCAGGCTCCTCTCCCGTGCCCCTGCCCCCTCGGCTCTGTCTCCCCTGGCAGCCGGGAGCACTGGGGGCTCACATCAAGGGGAGGGGGTGAGAGACATGCACTGGGAAGGCCGCTTTTCTGGAACCTTCCAGACACCTTCCTGCACTGGATCAAAGTGTGTTTTCTGGTTTTCTTTTTAGGATTTTTTTTTTGTGTGTGTGTGTGTGTGTGTTTGTTTTTTTGTGTGTGTGAGTTTGGGGTAGATTATTTTTGTTTTCTGGGGTTTTTTTGTTCCTGTTGTAGTTCTTGTTGTTTTTTGTCTTTTTGTCACAGTTGGGGGCGTTCAGGGGTCACTGGCTCTGCACTCAGGAATTACTACTGACGGGGCATCCCCTATGGGATGCTGGGGATCAAAGGCGGGTCATCCTTGTGCAAGACAAACACCCTCCCCGCTGGGTGATTGCTATGGCCCTGGGGTGTGTGTGTGTGTGTATATATATATATATATATATATATATATATATATATATATATTGATGGTGGTTGTGGGGGACTAGTGCCATGCCTGTCAGTCCTTGGAGGCGACTCCTGGCTTTGTGCTCAGGATATTCCTGTTAGTGCCGGGATTCAGACCAGGGCCAAGTGGCCTTACTCAGTGCTCTCTCTCTCCCAGCCCCCAGATGATCACCATGTTTATTGGGGCTCCCCCCAAACTCGGTGGTACTCCTAGCTCAGGGTCTAACCGACTGGCTGTTCGCGGGCGCCTGGACCCTGTGCCAGCCCTTCAGCCCCCAATATCTATGTTCTAAGTGCAAGTTCATTTTCATGAACATTGTGTGTGTGGGCTGGTGAGCAGAGCAGCGTCGCCCGTGTGTGTGCGGGTATGTTTATGTGTTTGTGTGCGTTGTGTGTGTGTGTATGTGTGTGCGCGCGTGTGTGCTGGGGGCAGGCAGGAGGCCTGCGGCTGATGGTGGCCCCCAGCTCCCCGCAGGGGGAGAAGGTGGACGTGAGTCGCAGCCAGTCCCAGGCTCTGCAGGCCGAGCACGCCAAGTCCACCACGGAGAGCCAGGCGCAGCACGAGGAGGCGCTGCAGGCCCTGCAGAAGCTGCGGCTGCAGGCGGAGGAGAAGCTGCAGGCGGTGCAGGCGGAGAACGGGAGCCTGCTGCGGGAGGTGGCCGAGCTGAAGACGTAAGCCGACGAGGCCAAGGTGTGTGGGCGCAGGGCCGCCGTCTCGGGGTCGGGCTCTGTTGGGGGCCTCGGCCTGCAGCCTCAGACACTTCCTCCGCCTGTGGGCGCCTGTGAGAGCCGGAAGGGGGTTGCTCCCGGGGCGCCTGGCAGAGCACATAGAAGCCCAGGGACCCCAGCTTGGGTTGTCCGTTTTGTCTTTAGCTTGCTCAGTAAGTTCAGGCCTTCGTGTTTTCACATGATTGCTCAAAGGCATTTTTTAGT
Source organism: Sorex fumeus (assembly GCF_029834395.1). Lineage (NCBI taxonomy): Eukaryota > Metazoa > Chordata > Mammalia > Eulipotyphla > Soricidae > Sorex > Sorex fumeus. Next base: position 3,365,707 of record NW_026606133.1, on the reverse strand, counting down.
GTATCAGAGAAATGTTAAGGTTCGAAGCTCAGTGGGGAGAAATAGAGCAGCTAGAATAGTGCAGTGAGAGGGCACTTGCTGTGCACGTGACCCACCGGGGGATCCCCAGCATCCCCCATGGTCCCCCAAGCACCCAGGAGGAAGCCGTGACCTCTGCCGGGTGTGAACCCCAAAACAAAAAGGAAAATAATGTACACACACATATATGTGTGTACATACATAACATGTACATATGTGTACATCTTTATATCCATATAATAAGTGTATTTTAATTCATATGTACATATTTTGATGCATTTTTAGTTTTCCACGCTTGGTCCCATGTATAGTTTATACATATATGTGTATGCCTATACAAATATGTGCTTGTATGTATGTGTGTGTATACATATCTATAAGCCAATGCAAAGAAAACGGAAGCGAGCTTACATCAGAGGAAACCAGGGCTGCTGAGCGGCGGCCATGGCCCGCGTGTGTGTTGGTGCCTGGCCTCTTTCCACCACGCACCAGAGCCAGGGCTACATCTCCTCTCTGGACCACCTGCACAGCCCAGTTCTGTGGCCAGCAGCCTCGTGTACATGCTCAGGTCAGCCCCATTCCGGTAACCTGACCGTCAGCGGTCAGCTGCCCAGCGCACACCAGTAGCCTGCTGCAGCTCATGGCTGCTGAGCTGGACAGAGAAGATAGCCCTTGCTGCAGAAAGTTCTGGAAAGTACATGGCGGTTAAACTATGGTGTGCATTGAGACTCAGAAAAGAAAACGCACAACCCATTGCTGACGGGCAGGGAGAGCAGGTGAGGGAGACCCTGGCCCGTGTGCGGCCACTCCTCCTGGAGCCTCTGGGCCCCTCCCAAATTACTGCAAACACTGCCTCCCATTGTTCATCGATTTGCTCGAGCGGGCCCACTAATGTCTCCATTTTGAGACTTGTTGTTACTGTGTTTGGCAAGCAAAACCTGTTGGCTTCAGTCTCCAAAGCTTGGTGGATTAGTCTGGATTTTCTGTAAAGTGTATAACTTTTGGGACTAAGTCCATTTCCTGCCTCTGTTTGTCCCTGTGAAAATCGTTTGACCAGCAGTGGTTGCTTTTGCCTTCCCCTTCTGCACAAAGTTCAAAAACAAAATACTTTTTGTAGTTCTCTGAATTGTACTGAAAACTAGCTTTTTAATGCATCGCTTCTATGACAGTGATGGATTTTATAATAGAATAATTGAAGTGGGGGGAAAAAATCTTATGCCCCAACGTCAAGATCCAACTGTACTTAAACCTTCCGGGGAGCTGTCAGGAATAATTTAAGACGGCATTTCAAAAATAAAATGGCTGATAGTAAGAATGGGTAGTGCTGCCTTGTACTCGGCCAACCCGGGTTGATCCCCAGCATCCCGTATGGTCCTCCGGCCCTACCAGCAGTGATCCCTGAGCACAGAACCCTGAGCGAGCCCAGAACACCTCCAGGTGTGGGGCCCACATCCACAAAAAAGGCAGGTAGATATGTTGACCCTGTGAAGCTGTTTCAGCCTCTCCATCGTGCGTGTGTGTGTGCGTGTGTGTGTGTGAGTGTGTGAGTGTGTGCGCGCGCATATACACGCGTGTGCAGGTAAGACTACTCTGCCATTTTCATTTCTGGTATTTAGGCCACATTAAGTGCTTGGCTTGCTTGTGCCTGCTTGATCTCATTCTTGTTTCCATTCTTCCCCGCTTTTGTTTCTGTAGTCATTAACTTCCCTAATAACATCAGAGGAAATTGAGCTGATGTCGGAGGATCGCAGGGCCCTGAGGTCAGAGAATCAATTGCTGGCGAAGGAGAAGCTCTCTCTGAAGTCAGAGAGAGAGTCATTGCTATTGAAGTTGAAGGAAGCGGAGGCCAAAAACTCTTCGCTGCGGGAAGAGCAGAGGAAGCTCTGGCTGTTGAACCAAGCGATTCTTTTCGATAAAGAGAAGGTCATCGAGGCCAGGCGGGCCGCAGAGAAGCTCTGGCAGGAGGAGCGGCTCGGCCGAGAAGCCCTCGAGGCGGAGAAAGAGAAAGTGCTGGAAGAGGGCAGGGCGGTGCAGGAGGAGCTCCAGAGGGTGCGCGCGGAGAACGACGCCCTGCAGGTCGCCAAGGTGGGGCTGCAGGCCCTGGTGGAGGAGCTGCAGATGAGCAAGAGCGGCCTGGTGGCCGAGTGTAAGAAGGGCCTGGAGGAGAGGGGCCAGCTGGAGGAGCATGCGAAGAAGCTGGTTCTGGAGAACCTATCCCTGGCCAAAGACAAGGACAACATCATCCAGAAGCTGCAGTGCTCCTATGAGGAGCTGGCTCGGGATCAGAAGTCGCTGGTGCAAGAGAAGCTCTCTCTGAAGTCAGAGAGAGAGTCATTGCTATCTCGCGGAGCTCACGGCCGAGAAGAAGTCGGTCCTCGAGAATCAGTCGGCCCTCGAGGCGGCGCTGCAGGAGGCCTGGGACGCGGCCCGCAGCCTGGAGAAGACACACGCCAGCATGCTGCAGGCCAAGGAGGCGCTTGACGCCGAGCGGCAGGAGGAGTGCCGGCGGCTGGCGGAGGACAGGCTCGCGGCACAGCAGGCCCTGGTGCAGGAGCGGGAGGCCCTTGCCCAGGAGACCCAGGCGGCCGCCCACGAGGCCAGCCAGCTGCGAGGCCGCCTGGGGCTGCTGGAGCAGGAGGTGGAGGAGCTGCGGGCGCGTGCCCAGGGGCTGCAGGCCGAGCACCTGGACCTGCTGGAGGAGAAGGCGCGGTCAGACAAGAAGGTGGCCGAGATCCTGCGGGAGAAGGAGCAGCTGGCCAGCAGTTACTTCCTCCTCCAGAAGGAGGTCAGTCGGCTGGCCCAGACCAGCAGCCACGTCTCGGCCAACCTTCTGGAGGCCCAGAAGGAGAACCGCGGTCTGAGGAAGGACAAAATCAGGCTCGCCGTTAAAATCAGAGAGCTCGAGACGCTGCCGGCATTCACGGTAAAGTGGAGCAGGCCCGACCCCAGTTGGCCCCGGGCACCCCCTTTTAGCGGTTAAGAGGATTGCTCTTTGTCGGCACAAGGAGCGGTGGATCCCCACGGAACCCGTGTGTCACGGGCTGTTTGCTGCGGGCGCAGGGACAGCTCGTCACCACGTGCGTGCTGACCTGTAGGACAAGGCATAAGCTGTGAATAAAACCAAAAAGGACAGTATGTTCATTTCCGGGGGGAGTTCTCACGGAAGATTGCACTGTGGCTCTTCAAGACGTAAGGGAAGTCATGAGAGAGGCACTAAGTTGTAAAGTAAAGCGGTGTCTTCCGGGGGTACTTTGAGCGGTTGCCCTGAGTCTGCTCACTTGGGACTCGGGGGTGCCCTGTGCCACCAGCAGTGTGCCCGGTGCAGGGCGGCCTGGACTCGAGGGTGCCTGGTGCCGGGCAGGTGTTCTCTCTTCCCAGCTCACTCAGGGTTTGCCTTTCTCCCACTCCCACACCTGTGCTCACGGCTCACATCTCCTCTCCTTCCTTTCCCCCCTCCCCCCAACGCTTTCCAACCAGGCCTGCTTAGCTGTCCGCTCATGTCATTTTTATTCTGTGTGAGGAATGGAGGCTCTTGGGAGCACTAGGCTGTTTCAGGGCATCAGTCTTGCCGCTGAGCGGTTTAGACGTGAGTCCCCGCGGGGTGAGCGGCGCCCAGCGGGGGCCGGAACCACTGTGGCAGGTTTGTGTGGCGTTTCGCGCTGTGCTCTGCCACTGCGGCCAAGCCCTCCCTGGCCCCCCAGCCTGGCTCAACGAGGTTTCTCTCTCCAGGCTGTGCAGACAGCGGAAGATGCCAGGCATTTTATGGAACAACTGTCCCAAGAGAAGACAGAGACCCTGGCCTCCCTGGAGGACACCAGGAACACCAATGCAAACTTGCAGAATGAGGTGGGTGATGGTGGTGACCAGGGCGTGTAGGCCCGGCCTCAGCCTTGAGAGAAACCATATCCTGGGGCAGAGTGATAGCACAGCGGGGAGGGCGTTTGACTTACACACGCCAGACCCAGGTTCAATCCCCGGCATCCCATATGGTCCCCTGAGCACCGCCAGGAGTAATTGGTCCCTGGTTCTCGCATGGGACAGGAGGGGAAGTATACCCCTGCATGACCCCTGTATGACCCCTGGGGAGGTGCTGCGCGGAGTGACCACACAGGATCCGGGGGACATGGGGCGGCCTGGCGAGATCGCTGAACAGCTGACCACTCCCAGACTGCTCGGAGGAGCAATGAGCCCGGCAGGGACTGGACGCCCCAGTTAGCTCGCCCAGAGCCTGGGCCGGGACAGGAAGAGAAGCCACATGTGTTGACATACGCAGCGTCTCAAGGGTCCTTGATGACCGTGAGAAGGCCAGCCACTGCCCTCTGACCACACAGCCCCACTTTCCTGGGCTCGAGTGACTGCTGATGGCCTGGACTGCTCCTCCCTCGCCAGGAGTGATCCCTGAGAACAGAGCCAGGGCTTAGTCCCCACCCCACCAAACAAACCAAACTGACTACCCACAAAGGTTATAGATAAGCATGTATACATACGCAGACATGTACATATGTATATATGCGTGTATGCTTCAAAAGAGTCGGGGAATATCTACCATTTAAGATATCCGAGAATGGGGCCGGAGCTATAGCACAGCAGGTAGGGTGTTTGCCTTGCACGTGGCCAACCCAGGTTCCATCCCTGACATCCTATATGGTCCCGGAAGCACAGCCAGGAGTAATTCCGGAGTGCAGAGCCAGGAGTCACTCCTGAGCAACGCCCGGTTGTGACCCCAAAATCCCCCCTCCCAAATTAATTGATGAATTAAAATAACAGAAGCCAAAAAGAAGGAAGCTGAGGAAGAAGGGACTGTGCTCACCTAGCACCCGTGAGAATCAGGGCCCGGGCACCTGCTGCCAGAACCCCACCCCCACACGCTCCCAGCACAAGAGGTGATGCTTACGGAGTGAAAGGCCCCTTGGACAAAGACACATCCCTTCAGTCAAGGGGTCACGTCCTTGCAAGAGCCGAGAAGCCAGACCCCTCCACTGCCCTTACTCCTGCTGCTCTCCCAGAACCTGGGCTTCGGGCTCCCATAAAATTGGCAAATCTTCACTTTGCCAGAGTCGAACACCACTTTGGAGGGCCTCCTTCCCATCAGGAAGGTCCGGTCGCAAACGGAAACGTGCACCAACATGTGGCTGTCCCGGCCACCTTGCGCATGCTCTGGGCACAGAGCTGGGGAGTCTGGTCCTCTGGGCCGCCTTCCTGCTTCTTGCTCCCGTCGAGGGAGACAGCTGGGTGGGGTCCTCTGGGGTGTGCACACTTGGCTGCAGACCCCAGTGCCCGCACCTACCATCAGCAGGCTCAGGTCTGGCCTGCGGCAGGAGTCAGCCTTGGGGCCTCCTTGATGGCTCTCCTTCCCCAACCCTCTTCCATCACACCCGGGCCTGCAGCGCTTTATAGTTTGAATCCTCTCTGAGGAAGGGGACCATCTGGGTCCCCGTGCCCTGTGGAGTTCCCGCACACCCTCACTTCCTGCACTTCTGTACTTAACAGCCGGTGGCCCTGGACGGCACATGTGGGCTGAAGTGAACTTTACATGTGGGCTGTGGACGTGGACCCTGCATGGGCTTGTTGGGAACTGAACATTTCCATGTTTTTTTTGTTTTTTTTTTCAGCTGGAGGAAGAGAGATCTGTGTTTCTTGGCCCAGTGTGGGGGGGCCTGGGCACTCTCAGAGACTCCTCATCAGAACTGGCCCTGAGGGAGAAAAAGAATCAGTCTTTTTTTCTGGTTTTCTTTCTTCTTTCTTTGGGGGCCACACCTGGCGATACTCCGGGCTTCCTCCTGGCGCTGCACTCAGGAATCACTCCTGGCTGCTCTCCGCTGGCCCCTGTGGGATGCCAGGGATCAAACCTGGGTTGGCTGCTTTCGAGGCAAGCACCTTTCCCGCTGTGCTATCACTCAGACCCAAACCTGCCAGTTTTTAAATGAAACATGAATGTTTGTGCCTACAGTCATGCTTGCTTTTGTAAAGTGGGATTTTTCCCCCCGTGGATTTTAAAGAAGTGAGTCTGTCTTTGTAGGAGAGGGAAGGCCCTCTTGACTCCCTGCTCTGAGATGAACCGAGGGGGCCCAACATGTCCTCCTGGGGTCTTCCCTGGGGCACCCGGGAGCTTGCGCTCAGGAAGGGAAAGGGGAGCTCTGGCTGCCTCAAACCCTGGGGCGGGGACTGGAAGCAGGGCCCAGCCTCCTCTGTGGCGGGCTCTGATGGCTCCCGCAGATGGCTCACCGTCTCACGCTCTCCTTTACCACAGATTGATTTCCTGAATTCCGTGATTGTGGACCTCCAAAGAAAGAATCGGGACCTCAACAATAAAGTGGAGATGATGTCCGAGGCCGCTCTCCAGGAAGGGGGACGACCTCAACAATTGAACAATTACGACAACAACAGTTTCGGCCCGGCCACCCCATTCTCTGCACTGTGCAGAAATCTCCAGCAGTTGATGGATGACATAACAGTCTACTTGTGAAACACCTAAAATGACCAATTTACTGTTTTTGTAAGCTTTACTTTTTTTGACTGTGCGTTTAGATGATGTATGATGAGAAATTCAACATTAATTCTTTTGGATTTTCTTATCACAAAAAAGTTAAATGAAGGACCTCAACCATCAGAAGTTTATCATCCAGTTTGAATCTATTTTTTTTCACTTGAATGTTTTCTAGTTCTGTAAAAAGTGATAAATAATGTACCATCCAGGCTACATGTATAATAAGAACTTCTATCATTGTATATATGCTTTTGATGTATTTTCCTCTGGAGATTATCAACTGTCTGACAAGTGAAAGATCTGTATCAATTGAAATTTTTAGTAATAACCATTATTGAAATTGTTTCACAAACTATGTAAAGCAGTATTAAAATTTGAGCAAACAAGTGTCCTATATCTACTTTAATAAAATTATTTCTTTTTGCCAGTGATAACTGATTATTCTCAGGTTCATTTATAAAAGATTTTTGGCTAGCAGTGAAGAACTATAGAGTCAAATGAGTCAAACAGTTTCTACCATGGAATTCTGATACACCAATTTCTTTTTGTTTCTTTATGTTTGTGCCACACCTGGTGATGTCTTAGGGCTTATTCATGGCTCTGCACTCAGGAATCACTCCTGACAGTGCTTGGGCAGACTATATGGAATGTCAGGGATTGAAGCCAGATTGGCCAAAGCAAATGCCCTACCAGCTGCACTATTGCTCTGGACCTGTAAACCATTTTCTTAAAAGCGTTTATCTTGGGCTAAAGAGATAGTGCAGTGAGTAGGGTACTTGCATGTGGCTGATCTGGGTTCGATGGCAGGAATCCCATCCAGTCATCTGTGCCCTGGCAGGAGCAATCTCTAAGTACAGAGGCAGGAGTAAACCCTAAGAAGCACTGGGTTGGGGGTATGGTGCCACCAGCAGGTCAGTCTGTACCTGTGAGGCGAGTGCATCAGCAGCCTGATGGCGCCTTCAGACTTCCAGGTACCCCCAAATTGCTGCCGTGCATTTGGCCAGACCCCAAAAACTTGAGGCAGAGTTGACCACGAAAGTAAACAGGTAAAAGATATGTGGGAGATACACCCACAAACCACCTCCAGTTCAGCTATATAATTGGAGGCATGGCCTCTCTGGTTCCTGATTGAACTGCTGAACAGCCATGATCCCAGAGACTCAGAAACAAATCTCGAAACCCAACGACTTTTGGCAGAAATGTGTCCAGTCCCTGCAGTAAGTTAGAGGCGCTGGGCCACCCCAGGTGGGAATAGATTTTGTGCCTTGGCCTGTTCCCCCTGGCAGCCCGCTGGCCGCCATCCTCCAGAGGCCACTGGACAGTCAGATTTAGGCCCACAGTGACGAGACATGTAGGGCCTCACGGGATGGGGGTGGAGCTAGCCCTTTCCTAAACAAAAAGATCCCAAGTCGTCACCCACAAACGGCCTCTCTGGCTCCTGATTAAGGTGCTTAACGGCCATGATCCCAGAGACTCAGACACAAATCTCAGAATCCAGTGACTTTTGGCAGAAATGCATCTGAACCCTGCAGTAGGTTACTGTCGCTGGGCCGTTCCAGGGAGGAAAGGGTGCTATCCCCTCCACCTGCTCCCCCTTGGCGGCTCGGTGGCCGCCATCCTCCAGAGGCCATTGGACAGTCAGGTTTGGGCCCTCAGTGATGAGACATGTGGGGCCTCACGGGATGGGGGTGGGACCAGCCCTTTCCTCCCCATCCCAGCAAGACCCCTAGTCACCACCCACTAACGGCCTTTCTGGCTCCCGATCAATCTGCTTAATGGCCATGATCCCACAGACTCAGGAACAAATCCTGGAACCCAGCAGGTTTTGGGAAGAAATTCCTCCAGATTTAATTGTTAAAATTTTGGAATTTCAAAATCGCACAGCCACTACTACAACCACGTGACATCATATGTTATTCATAACCAGGAATAGAAAACAAATTGTCTACTGTTGCCCTTTCAGCAGCTCTGAGTGTTGGGGTAAAATCCCAAATAATAATGGTGGGTCCAGTGTCAAAATATTGAATGTAATCAAAGTAGAGAGAGCGCAATGTGAAAATCATCTCTCCACAGGTAGGGGGAGGGTGTGGGATGGGGGTATACTGGGGTTTTTGGTGGTGGAGAATGGCACTGGTGAAGGTATGGGTCTTTCATTTTATAACCAAGATTTAAACCCAAAAGCTTTGTAACTGCTCTCATGGTGATTCAATAAATAAAATTATAAAAAATGAAAAAAAAGAACCACTGGGTGAGGTTTAAAGGCATAAAAACCCAAAACAAATAAAACCTCTATTGCATTATTGCAAAGCTTCATAACCAATGTAGCCTAAAATGAATACCTTCAGTGATTCTCCATAGCTATTTGACAAGACGAAAATAAAGGGACACCATGCAGTACAGACACCATCAATCCATAAAGTCTGGGAAAGAAACTGGAAGTTGCTATATTAACTCAAAATTAACAGAACCAAAGATGCTTATAAGCACCAACTCCTTTACGTTTGCAGCACATGTGTCCTCAGGTTGATTTTTCTGGAAAAAAAACTTGAGCAAGAACATTACTTTTAGCCTACATAATTGAATACCTGAAAGATAGCTCCGTGACAATTGGGCCCTAGAAAAGCAAGTCCCAGCCCATATCCTGCCCTGCAGCTGCGTCCTGTTGATAGCACCAAGGACACCCATCTTCTTCTTGTTGCCCCTGGAATTCACCAAATAAGGTCATGGGGCCAGAGAAGGCCTGATTGGCTGCCTGCGTGCAGCATCTAATGTGATCATTCGAAGGTATTGGGTGATTTGTGCGCTGGCTTTTCTGAGACGGCGGGAAGTTGCCCTATAAGAAGCTCCCTCTGAAGAGGCTCAGGGCTCTCAGCCACTGACGGTTTGCGGTCATGCTGTGAGCCCGAGAATGCTCGAATAAACCTCTTGCTTTTGCGTGGACTTGGTCTCTCAGAGTTTTCCTTGACAGGTGAGGCTGTCCTGAGCTCGGACCCTACCAAAGCAGTTTGCAAAAGAAAAATTTCTATGTCTGCTTCTTTTCCTTCCTGTTTTAAGTTCATGGAAATTTTGTTTTCCCACCAGAAGGAGGCGAAGGCCCTGCAGGTGGCCTCCGAGAAGCTCGCCAAGGAGAATGAGTGGCTGAGGACCAAGCTGGACCATGCCAACGAGGAGAACATGGACGTGATCGCCCTGTGGAAGTCCAAGCTGGAGACGGCCATCGCCCCGCACCAACAGGCCATGGGCGAGCCAAAGGCGTTCGTGAGCCGGGGCGTGGGTGCCGAGGCGGCCGAGCTGGCCGAGCTCAAGATGCAGATGGAGAGGCTGCAGTTCGAGTCCCAGCAGGAGGTAGAGAGCCTGAAGGCCCAGCTGGCGGCTGAGCGTGCGGCACATGCCTCTGAGCTGCAGACGCTCAGGTCGCGGCTGGTCAGGACGGCCCAGGAGCAGAAGAACAGCCTGGAGGCCGCGCGGGCCAAGCTCGACCAGACTGAGGACCAGCACCTGGTGGAGATGGAGGACGCCCTGAACAAGCTGCAGGAGGCGGAGACGAAGGTAAAACACCTGGAGGCGTTGCGGGTCATGTGTAGTCAGCAAGCCCAGGCCCTGGCCGACGCCACGGCGCAGCTGGAGGCCACCCAGGAGAAGCTCTTGCAGCTCGATGGGCTCCAGAAGGCCAGTTCCGAGCTAAATTGGGAATGGAGAAGCTCAGGCAGCAGCTCCAGGTGGCTGAGCGGCAGATTCAGGAGTTAGAGAATGCAGAGCGGGCCGAGAGCGGCAGGTTGGTACCCGGGCGCCCTCGCCCACTTCCACGCTTGCTCCCTGCATGCTGTGTGTCCCTCTGCTCGCCGCCGTGTTCCGGCTTGGTGCTGACAGGTCTCCCGGTCACGTCCTGTGCGGTTCCCTCTGATGGGACTGAGAACGTGTTGGCACGATTCTGGGGCTGTCATTGGTCCCCAGCACCCGGATGCCGTGCTAGCCTTGGTCCCAGCTAATCGGGCCTGTCTGGGGTCTTTCTGAAACAGAGAACTCTTCACAAGGCCAGTGAGAAAACAAGATAGGAGCCCCCAAAGCAAACCTCGACCCCCCCACCCCCTGCGTACTCGCCGAGTCCGCCCAGACCCTTGGGCTCGAGGCTGGCTGCGAGGGTCTTTCCCTGGCCTTGCTGACCACCTGATCGTGTGACTGGCTTTGCCGTCCTCTCCCCGAGGCGCCTCAGTTTCCAGCTGGTGCTCAATGCCTCTGAACCTCTGAGCTCCCTCAGGGCTGGTGACGTGGCCCATCTTGGTATTTCTCATTGCCCGCCCCTCCCTGCCTGCAGCACAAGCCCCCGCCCAGCCCTGCAGAGATTTCATCCCTTTCAGTCTCTAAGGGGTGCTTGGGCCAAGTCCGCCTTCCAGCATGGCCTCCTGCTAGCCACGGGCATGGACTCTCATGGTAGTGATGTCGGTGAGCCCCACGGGTGACTTATGTGAAGCGGGGAGGAGAAAGACGGTCACTTTCTCCCCACCCGCCTCTGCCACCCGGGACCCAGGGTTACTGGGTACTTCTCTCGCCTCACAGAAAGGAATTTCAGGAGTAGACAAGCAGTGAAACAAATAGATTTTATTTGGAGGATTTTTGGAGAGGGAGAGAAAGGGATAAGCAGATAAGCGGGGGAATGGAGAGTAACAGAGAGAGTAACGCGTCCAGAGAGAACGCGGGCTTCTCCGAGGGTGGAGAGAGCCCCTCCACACATCCCAGCATTCGACACGAAAGCATGGAAGTACACATCTCAAGAGGGGAGATGCGGGCGACACATGTGCTCAGGCACCACATGTGCTCAGCCACGTGGACGTACCACACATGGGCTCAGGCAGCATGTGCGCACCCTGCCTTTCTTCCAGGCGGCCTTTATAGGGTTTCTCCAGCCTGTCCCCACGTGAAGCTTCTTCCCGGGTAAAAGTCCGGTTGCTAAGGAGATTACCAGGGAGGTCCAAAAAGAGGAATTTCATGGGGAGGCCTATGCCCTGAGGGTCTGCGGATGGTCTTATCAGGCCTTTGTTTTCTGTATCCACAAGGTGGGTCCTTCCTAGAATTCTTCTTCCATGAAACTGTGTTTCATTGCAAAGGGCCTTTCCCTATCTACTTTTCTACATCAGTAGCCCTGACCCTGGGGAAGGACAAGAGAGTGAGTTCTGGGCCAAGCCAAGCGAGCTGCATTTCTCACCAAGGAGCCCTGAGAAGTGCCCTTTTCCTCCTATAGGATTGTGGTGACAGGGACGCGCCCTCCCAGACCCCCCCCCCCCCCCCCGGCTTGGAGAAAGTTCTCTGTTGGCCAAGTTGGAAGGGCTGTGGGATTTGTAGACAGGACTGACAGACATAACAGAAGGACCCAGAGACCCCCGGGAGTTCCTCTCAGGACTCAGGACTCCTTAGCTGGCATTCCAGAAACACCGGCTGAAACAAACGGAATCAATTCCTAGGACACAGCAGGGGATAGTTGAGCCACTTGTTCGCATCAAGATGTAACAAACGTCAAGTTCTGGTGACTGCTGCCTAGTGGATTAGAGGTTCTTCATTTTAAATTCATATTGAAACTCCTCAAACTTTTAAAGTCACAGACAAGAAACTACAAGAAAGTAAATCTTGGGGGCCAGAGTGATAGTACAGTAGGAAAGGCATTTGCCTTGCACACGGCCTAAGTGAGTTCGATCTCCAGCATCCCATAGGGTCACTGTCATTGTCACTGTCCTCCCGTTGTTCATCGATTAGCTCGAGCAGGCCAAAAAAAAAAAAGATAAACCTTTTCTTCCCTCCCTCCCCTCCCTTTCTCTTTCTTCCCTGTTTCCTCCCTTCCTCCTTCGTATCCTTAGCCTCCCTCCTCCCTTGCTTACTTCCTTCTTCCTCGCCAAGCCATGCTCTCGCCTCTGGGGTCCTCCCACCCAGCAGTAGCTGGTCTTTTCAGCTTGTGGACCGATCTCAGGCTCGCCCAGTGGTGCTGCAGTTCTAACTCGGACCTGGTGTGTACTCCAGCCCTTTGTACCGTCTCTCCGCCAGCCAAATGAACGAGGCTTTGGAGAAAGAGCTTCGGAGTTTGGTGAGTACCAGGGGAGTCGGACGCTGATCTTTACCTTGCTGAGGGTAAAGCGAAGCCTCCTCAAGCGAGCTCGGCCCTGTGGCCTCTGAGGCTCACGAGCGTGTCAGCTGGAAGCCCCAGGGGCTGCGCAAGCCCCCGTTGGGGCAGCAAAGGTAGGTGGGCTGATCTGTCCCCGCTATGCCCTCCGCCTCTGCCTGATCAGTGACTGGCCAGCGATGCTCCCGGAGTGTCGGGCTCCTTGCTCCCCTCAGAAGCGCCCCCTGCCCCCTCAGCTCTGTCTCCCCTGCCAGCCGGGAGCACTGGGGGCTCACAGCAAGGGGAGGGAGGTGAGAGACATGCGCTGGGAAGGCCGCTTTTCTGGAACCTTCCAGACACCTTCCTGGGGTGGATCAAAGTGTGTTTTCTTGTTTTCTTTTTAGGATTTTTTTGTTTGTATTTGTTTTTTTGGTTTGTGTCTTGGGTTTTCTTGTATTCAAATGTGCTGAGACTTTCTCCTGGCTCTGTACTCAGGGATCATTCCTGGTGGCCCTCAGGGGACCACGTGGAATGCTGGGGATTGAACCTGGGTTGAATACATACAAAGCAAAACACCTAAAGTATCTCGTTGTTTTTGTTTTCTTGGTATTTTTTTTTTGGCTTTTTGGGTCACACCTGGTGATGCTCAGAGGTTACTCCCAGCTCTGCACACAGGAATTACTCCTGGTGGAGTTTCGGGGACCCAATGGGATCTGGGGATTTAACCTGGGTCAGCCACGTGCAAGACAAATGCTCTTCCCGCTGTCCTGTCACTCTGTCTCTGGGCCTGGGTGAGCCGGGCCTTTCTGCTGAGACAGTGCTGACTGTATCCTGTCAGGACCCGGGACTGAGCACTTAGGAGCCTTTCAGAACCTGCGGGAGGATTCCAAGGGAAGCGTCCTTGCTGGGGCAGCATGGGCCAAGCACAAGCGGCATCACATGCTATCTGTGTGTGGTCGAGAACATGTGTACACACGTGTGTCCACAGCCATGCACACACCCCAGTATACACACATGGGCTTCTGTCATGTGCAGACTCATACATGTCCTTGGACATGCAAGCAAGTACATACATACTTGCACAACTCACTCATGTTTGCCAGGCACATACACAATGGGCATTGGTAGCTGAGTTTGGGGTGGATTATTTTTGTTTTCTGGGTTTTTTTGTTCTTGTTGTAGTTCTTGTTTTTTGTCTTTTTGTGTCACAGTTGGGGATGTTCAGGGGTCACTCCTGGCTCTGCACTCAGGAATTACTACTGACGGTGCATCCCCTATGGGATGCTGGGGATCAAAGGTGGGTCAGCCTTGTGCAAGACAAACACCCTCCCCGCTGGGCGATCGCTCTGGCCCTGGGATATACATATATATATATATAATGTATATATATGTATATGTATATATTTTTTTTGGTGGTGGTGGTGGGGGACTAGTGGCATGCCTGTCAGTCCTTGGAGGCGACTCCTGGCTTTGTGCTCAGGATATTCCTGTTAGTGCCGCGATTCAAGCAGGGCCAAGTGGCCTTACCCAGTGCTCTCTCCCAGCCCCCAGATGTTCACCGTGTTTATCGGGGCTCCCCCCTAACTTGGTGGTACTCCTGCTCAGGGTCTTACCGGCTGGCTGTACTCGGGCACCTGGACCCTGTGCCAGCCCTTCAGTCCCCAATATCTACGTTTGGAGTGCAAGTTCATTTTCATGAACAGCATCACAAAATGGAGTGTCTCCCATGTCGTTGATTGGAAGCTACTTTGCACCCTCCTGGTCTGAATATCTGATTCTGTTTCTCTAGAAAGAAAAGCTTCAGAAGAGTCAGCCTCTGTTCAGAAAAACATGCAAGGTGGGTGCGGGACATCGGGTGGCTGTGCCGGGGCCGGGGCTCTGGGGTCCCACACTCAGGGCTCTGCCTGCTCATTTCCCGCAGCTGACTTCCTCCGGCTCTTTCCTCTTTGACTTAAAGTTCATTCCCAGAGACCCGAGCAGGCCAGGCACTTGCCTTGCTCACTGCCAAGCTGGTATCCATCCCTGATACCAGCAGGCTGATCCCTGAGTGTAGAGCCAGGAGGTACCCTGCGCGTAGCATGTACGCGCACAAAGCCCCCCCCCCCCGCCCACACACACATCACACACATACACATTTTTTTAATTTATTTTTTTGTTAATAATGTAGGAGTACTACTAATTATTCAGCCATTGATGAAGCTGATTTAATTGGGCATGAACTCCACATTACTTATTTTTTAAAATTCTGTTCTGAATGTTAATTTTATTTTATTATTTTATTATTATTATATTTCCCTCCTTTTTTGATTCATGTGAGATATAGTGACAAAGCTTTCATATTTGAGTTTTGGTCATACAATCATCAAACACCAGTCCCATCACCAGTGCACATTTTCCACCACCAAAATCCCCAGAATTCCACCAGCCCCACCCTTGTGCCAACCCTTCCCCTGCCTGTGTGGCAAGCAGACAATTTCCCCCATGCTCTCTCTCTACTTTGGTTACATTCGATATTTTGACACCAGTCCCACCAGCACTCAAACCTGCTGAAAAGGCAATGCTAGATGATTTGTTTCATATTGCTTCTTATGGCTAGAATATAATGACCAGGAATATCTGTGTCATTCTCTTCCGGGAGCTGTACTGTATAGTCTCTGGGTCTTGGCCATTGACGAGATTACGTGGTGCTGGGGGCCAGTTTGTGGGTGTGACTGCCAAGCTACTGGAAAACTGGGAATGTGGCGGGAGGAGGCCCAGTCCTGATCTGAGCAAGCTTGGAGCTCTCAGTCACGGGTTCCCGTTTACCTCCGGGCCACTGACCCTAACTGCATCTTTTGATCTCTTTTGAGATGTATGGGTCTCTGAAATAAGGCCAATAAATGAGCTTACATAGCTTATATAGCTTATATAGTGTTTTGTGGATGTGTCTCCCACATACTGAACTTTTGTCCGTTTAATTTCTTGGTAAATTTGACCCCAAGTTGTTGGGGTCTGACCAAAGGCACAGGAGCAATTTTGGGGTATCTGGAAGTCTGCAGGCACCATCAGGCTGCTGATGCAATCTCCCCGCAGGTACAGGTGAACCTGCTGGTGGCATCATAGTCCCTACATCACTGTTTGTGGTGACATGTTGGTGTGCTTGGGAAAGTGCTGTGTGACCTGGCAGGGAGCTGGCTGGATGGGAAGATTTTGGGATGCCCCCAGCCAAGACCTCGAGTTCCTCCTGGTGCCAGACCCATCGTCTCCATGCCGAAACCTCCTGGTGTTGCCCTCGGCTGGGGGCTTCTCCCGTAGAGACGCTTTATCGCCCCCGTGACCTCAGACTCCAGTGCGAGATTTGATGGAGCCTGCCAGACAGACTCTCAAATAATCCCGATGGTGCGTGAAATATATTAAACTTCTAACTTTATCCTAACTAGAATCTATTGATAAGTTACACGAAAAAGAAGAACAGTTTAAGGCGCTGTCTTCTGAACTGGAGAAGTTGCGAGGAAATTGAACAGGTAAGAGATGATCTCTGGGTGTCGTGCAGGGGCACCCCGGGCGTGAGGCGCCTCCCTGCTGACGCTCCCGCGCCCCCTCCTCAGCCTCCCGGCCTCACTCAGGGAGCCCCCACAACAGGTCCCAGTCCCCCTCCCGCCCGCCCCCCCTATCAGTTCCTGGGGCCGTGACACTCCGGCCACCGTGGCCCTGGGACGACTGTCAAATGCTGCCCAAGGTCCCCCCTGAGGGCCATCTATGAGGCGCCTTATACGGTCGGACCCCCCGTCCTGGCCCCATCCGTTGCTTGCTGCCTGCGTTTCTTCCCCGTCTTGTGAGTTGTCCTTGGTTTCACTGGCTGCTGCTCGGTTCGAGCAGTTTGCAGGGGCCAGAGAGTGAAACGTCCTCGGAGGGAGGCCTGGGACAGAAGCGCAGGGAACGCTCAGTTGCTTAAGACACCCCAACGCTGTTCTCCCCCTACCCTCCCTGCATCTCTCCCTGTCTTTCTCTCTCCCTCTGTCCCTCTCTCTCCTTCCCTCCCTCCCTCCCTCCCTCCTTCCCTCCCTCCCTCCCTCCCTCCCTCCCTCCCCCCTTCTTCTCCTCCCCTCCCCTCGGATATGGAGGCCAAATTCAAAGAGAGAGATGTGCGAGAAGAGCAGTTGATGAAGGCAAAGGCCAAGTTGTAAAACGACATCGCAGACATCATGAAAATGTCCGGGGAAAACTCGTCACAGCTGACGAGAATGAATGATGAACTACGCCTGCAGGAGAGGTGGGTGTGTCGGGCTGCTTTTCCGGAACGTTCTGTGGTGTCACCTGCAGCCGCGAGTCACCCTCCCGGAATTCTGTCTCAGGCCCTCTCCGAGATCTCTGAGGCTCCTTCATGGACCCTCAAGTCAGCTGCTCAATCGGAAAGCCGCAGCGTCACCCACATTTTTGTGTGATTTGTGAAGAAAAGGTGGTGGGTTGCTTGTGGCACGGCCTGTCCCAGGCAGCGGAAATAGTCCCCATCCGAGGAAGGACAGCTGACCCGTGTCACACGGAGAGAAGTTTCTCTGTTTTGTCTTAGGGCCCCTCCCAGGGGTGCTCAGGGCTCACTCCTGGCACAGCTGCCGGGTCATAATGGGGTGCTGGGGGGGAACCCAGGTCGGCCACTCACAGCAGGCTCCCCCTCTGCCGCTTCCAGCCCTTGTCTACTTCCCTCTGCATAGCTGCCGGATAAAGAACGAGTGTTTCAAGACAAACCTTTTGCGGGTATGTTTAGAACTATTCGGTTTTATTATTTAGTGGGGGGGTGTTATACCCGGAGATGCTCAGGGCTTCCTCCTGGCTCTTCACTCAGGAATTACTCCTGGTGGTGCTCGGGGGACCCAGTGGGATGCTGGGAATCCAACCTGGGTCTGCCACATGCGAGGCAAACGCCCTCCCCGCTGTGCTATCGCTCCAGCCCCACCATTCAGCTTTGATTCTTGCACTTTTAAGTCTTAGCCGAGTGGCCAGCCTGCCCCAGCTGGGCACGGCGTCGGAGTTTCCTGCAGAGAGTGCCGGTATCTGAGGGCCATCCTGGGATCCCCCAGCAGAGCTTGCCTCCTGGGTTCGGTACCCTTCTGATCCAACTGTACGTAAATCTTCCAGGGAGCTGTCAGAAATAATTTCAGATGGCATTTCAAAAATAAAATAGGCTGACAGTAGAATGGGTAGTGCTGCCTTGTACTCGGCCAACCCGGGATTGATCCCCAGCACCCCGTTTCGTCCTCCGGCCCTGCCAGCAGTGACCCCTGAGCACAGAACCCTGAGTGAGACCCGAACACCACCAGGTGTGGGGCCCCCATCCCCAAAATAGGCAGTCGGTATGTTGACCCTGTGAAGCTAACTGTGTTTGAGCCTCTCCGTCCTGCGTGTGTGTGTGTGCGCGCGCGCGCGCGTGTGCGCGCAGGTAAGACTACTCTGAGATTTTCATTTCTGGTATTTAGGCCACATTACGTGCTTGGCTTGCTTGTGCCTGCTTGATCTCATTCTTGTTTCCATTCTTCCCGCTTTTTGTTTCTGTAGTCATTAACTTACCTAATAACATCAGAGGAAATTGAGCTGATGTCGGAGGATCGCAGGGCCCTGAGGTCAGAGAATCAATTGCTGGCGAAGGAGAAGCTCTCTCTGAAGTCAGAGAGAGGGTCGTTGCTATTGAAGCTCACAGAAGCGGAGGCCAAAAACTCTTCGCTGCGGGAAGAGCAGAGGAAGCTCTGGCTGTTGAACCAAGCGATTCTCTTCGATAAAGAGAAGGTCATCGAGGCCAGGCGGGCCGCAGGGAAGCTCTGGCAGGAGGAGCGGCTCGGCCGAGAAGCCCTCGAGGCGGAGAAAGAGAAAGTGCTGGAAGAGGGCAGGGCGGTGCAGGAGGAGCTCCAGAGGGTGCGCGCGGAGAACGACGCCCTGCAGGTCGCCAAGGTGGGGCTGCAGGCCCTGGTGGAGGAGCTGCAGATGAGCAAGAGCGGCCTGGTGGCCGAGTGTAAGAAGGGCCTGGAGGAGAGGGGCCAGAAATGTGCACAAAGAAATATACACAGATACATATATACACACAGACACACTCACACTTGTACATAGACAAATGAAGATACACAAACAGACATTTACACAACCGCAGACAGATACATACACAGATATAGACTCTGATCTACCTGTGCACACGAAGACGTACAGATGTACAGACAGGCTCACACATGCACATATAGACACATATACACACAAATATACACAGAGATAGATACACAAACATACACAGGACACATCTAGTGCAACACAAAGACACAAATAGGCGTATACACATGCACACAGGCATAAAGACATATATACACACAGACATATACACACAGTGACATACACAGACACACAACACAATCAAACATGTACACAGATACAAAGAGACACATAATATATACATAACATGCGCAGACACAATCACACATAGACACACATAAATGTATACACAGACATACAACCTATGCCCAAACAGACACGAATAGACATAAGGTAGACACAATTGGTTATAGACACAGACACAGTCACATACAGACACGCTCACACACAGAGACACAGACATCCTCAGACACACCCGGAGCACGCGTGCACACAAAGAGACACAGACATGCACACACAGACACGTACATACACTTACACCGACATAAATACAGAATCTCAGACACTCAGACACACACATCAACACACATACTTCTAGACATTCAAAGTTACAAATGCACAAGTGCACACAGACACACACACAGACTCATACACTTATGTACACAGACACACAAACAGGTAGTCACACAGACATATGCACAGAAAAACATTCCCCACACACATCCAGAGACACAGACTTCCACGTAAAATACATGAGCACAGAGAAACAATACAGACATATATAGAAACACACACAGTGCACACACACATGCTCACCTAGACATACACAGACATAAACAGACACACACAGATAGACAAATACAGTCACACACAGTATATACACAACGCAGATACGCACACACACAAATACACACAGACATACACTGGCACAAACATAGACACATTCACAGAGACACACAGACATACACAGGCACAAACATAGACACATTCACAGTCACACACAGACACACCCACACATACACAGACACAACAAAGATGTCTACATAAGTCACACACATGCGCATATACAGAGAGACATAGACACAGACACAGAGAAACAGATACATAACACAGACATATGCGGACGTATGTGCACACTGACGTACAGAGACACAGACATATACACTGACACACAGACAGAGCTAACCATAGAAACCATAGAAACATAGGCACACACACTGACATTTACACAGGCACACACATACAAAGACGTACAGACGTACACAAAGGAACACAGACACAGATATTTATATGAACACACAGACACATGCAGATACACACATATATTTATACACACTTATACATTCATTCAGCGACACAAACTGCCCACATCGACAGTACACCCATATGCACAGACATATAGTTAGACACACAAAAGTAAGACATATTCACAGACAACACACACACACAGG
The DNA here is from genome assembly GCF_029834395.1 of Sorex fumeus. NCBI lineage: Eukaryota > Metazoa > Chordata > Mammalia > Eulipotyphla > Soricidae > Sorex > Sorex fumeus. The sequence continues at coordinate 3,345,552 of NW_026606133.1, read as the reverse complement.
GACACTCACTTATATAAACAGAGACACATAGGCAAGCAGATATATACATAGACACATAGACATGATCACAGACACACAGAGATATACACAAATGCATATACAGGTGCACACAGAGAGACTCAGACATATACAAAGAGGCATCCACAAGGACACAAGACACATACAAACATAAAGACACGCACATATACACACATATATAAACACAGATATATACAAAGACACAACGCATGAGCATATAAACATACACAGACATGTACACACAGACACACAAAGACATACACACAGACACAAGCACACAAAAGACATATATGGGCACATGCTCAGACACACATTCACACAGACATAAATACACAGATATATACCCACAGATACACACATGCTCATATACACAACACAGACACAGGCATATACACACATGTGGACACACATGCACACAGAAGATAAAACATACAGAAACACAGTATATACACAGACACAAAGATGTATACACACAAACATACAACACAGACACACAACACATATATGCATAAAGACAAATATATATAGACACAAACACATGCACACACAGATATACACAGAGACACATAAATACATCTGCACACACAGAACACAGACACATACACTGGATACTCACATATGGTCAGACACACATGCATACACAGAATCACACATATTCACAATCAGATATATAAAGGTGGACACATGCACAACAGAGACACAAATATACGCAGACATACTCTTGCACACAATTCAAACAAATATACATACAGATTTGCACACAGAAATACACACTGAGATATATACACAGGTACACACCCACATACACACAAGAGACACACAGAAACATATACGGAAAAACACATGCACATACAGACACAGTAATATATACAGAGACACACAAACAGATATGGACATACAATGCACACACCGAGACATATAGATATGCAGACACACACAGACGTATACACAGACAGAACCATATACACAGAGACATATACAAGTACCCACACAAACATTTACTCATAAATACACCCACATTTATACACAAGACACAAAACAGTCATAGAGACATAGATACACATAGATACACAGACATACAGACACACCAACATATAAACCGACACACAAATATGTACACACAAAGACAACAGAGACACAAACAGATACACAGACACAGGTATGTCCAAAGACACACACATTCACACAGAGACATATAAATAGATATATACACAGACACACACAAACCAATATGCACTCACACAGGACATATACACAGACTCACACACACATGGACACACTAACGTGCAAATAGACTCCCACAAACATACAGACCCACATAAGGCATATACACTGAACAACACATGTACTCTCAAATACACACACATGTGCAACACAACATAGGCATATATACACAGAGACATACATAGACACAAGCATGCACCACAGAGACACAGACATATATAAACATACATGTACACACAAATACACATATGCACACCCGCAACACAGACATACAAACACAGAGATACACACAGACACACACGTGCACAGAGATACACATAGAGACATAGAGATGCACACAGACATACAGATATACTAAACACATAAACACACAGACACATAGGCATATACACTCAGACATGCACACATGATATACACATTTACACAGATACATACACATGCACATACACAGAGACACACAGATACACAAACATGTACCCACATGAACACACAGACACAGCAGACATATACAAAGACACATACCCATGCATATACACAGAAACACAGTCATATACACAAAAACACTCAGAAACACTGATGCACACACTCATATTCAGAGACACATGTGAACGCACAGACCTATATACAAACACAGGCACACAGAGAGGCACACATAAACACAGAGACACACATAAACACATGCATACAGTTACACCAAAACACACAGGCTTATATACAAATGCACATGCACAGAAATGCAACATGTGTACACAAACACATGGGAACATTTCCAGAAACACACATGAACACATAGACATATACACAGACACATTCGCACACACAGGTATACAAAGACAGACATATATACATACGAACTCATATGCACACATAGAAACACAGACATATCCACAGAAATATAGACACATGCACCCACAGATATATACACAGACACACAAATATACACACATACGTAAACAGACATGCTTACACACAAATACAAAGTCACACAGAAGCACACAATTAAACCTACACATACAGATATATACACAGACACATTTGCTCACACACAGAAATATGTAGACAGGAACACACACATCCACACACAGAGACATATGCAGTCACATACATATGCACAGTCACACACAGACACACAAATGCGCACACAGAAACACAAAAGATGTATTCACAGACACAAAATTATAAATATATCAACATCCAGAGACACACATAGGTGCACACATAGATACACATACAGACATATACACAGATGAACACACATGCAGACACACAGAGACATGCACACAAACACAGACATATTTACAGACATAGAGACACCCATGCACACATAGACATACACATGACAGTTACACACATATCCATACACCAAAATACGTATACACTGACATATACAATAGATACACATGCTCACAGACACCCAAATATATAGACACTCACAGAGGTAGACACACACGCACACACAATGACACAGACATATATACAGCATGCACAGGTAGATACAATGTACACAGAGACAGATGCACAAACACACAGATATACACCTGCATATACACAAACGCATACACATAGATACATATACACTGACATATACACAGACACATTCATATAGAAACATAGAAAAACACACACAGAAACACAGGCATGTAAGCATGGACACACAAAAGGAATATACACACACGTAGACTCATAGACATACATAGACACCTCCACACACAGAAATACACAGATATTTATACACATAGAAACACAGACATATACATGTAAACACACAAAAACATGCACACACAGATGCAAGAAAAATATGCACACAGAGACAGACATGTACACAGAAACACATGTGAACACACATACTCAGATATATATACACAGACACTCAGAAACACACATATATACAAGACACACACACGTACACAAATACAGACATTCACAGTCAACACAGATATATACCCGTATACAAAATACAAACATGTGTCCAGCACAGACATATGCAGACAGTATACACAGGTAAACACAAACATACATCTATAAGTATACACAGAGATAACAGACATATACCACACATAGACATATCAACACAGAGACACAGATAGATACACGGAGACACAGACACAAAATTGCAAGCACAGCCATATACACAGACACACAGACATATTTATAGCCACACACAGAAAAATGACCATAGAGACAGGTGTGTACACACAGACACATACACTGACACATATGCACACAGACACAAACATATGCACACAGAGACATACATATACACAGACATGAACATGCAGACACAGACTTACACAAACTGAGAGTCACACAGTCAGACACAGAAACATTTCAACATGTAGACCCACAGACAATACAGAGACATGTGGGCACACACAGTCACACAGAAAAATATACACACAGACACACAGAAACACACAGACATATATACTGACACATGCACACAGAGACACAGATATAGAGAGACACCATCAAAATGCGCACTAACATATACTGACACATAGAGCCACAGATATATAAATAGGCATAATCACAAGACACACTGAGATAAACACACACAATAACACACTCATGCACCACACATATCCACACACACAGTCATTTACAGACACAGGGACATATGCGCATACACAAACGTACACAGACACACAGAGAAACAAACATACATTGACACATTCTCACAGACACATGAACACACACAGAAATATAGACAGACATAAACAGACACACAGCCACATGCACAGAGTGACAACTGATATATAGACACACAGCCAAATGCATAGTGACACTGACACACATGTCTAACACAGACATACACAGACACACAGATACCACACAAACAACACATCATATATCTTTATTCCTTGACTGGAAACACGGATAAGGCCCAAGGTCTTTGCCGCCCCCCCCCCCCCGTTCTTATTTTATTATTTTCCCTAGATTTTTATGGAAATCTGGGGGGGTGGAGAGAGGGTAGAGAAACATCACATCTGCTGAGATCACAATTCCAGATGCCAAAACAAGGAATATCTGCAGAGATTCGAATTCCCGAGGATCCCCATGGAATGCATCCCAGTTTGCCAACAGCACCAGGGTCGGTGGGGGCCGCTGTCCTAAACCTCCACGTTACTGTCTGGATAGCAACTTTGATGCTTTAGCAGATTTGAAACAGCGGCCCCTGATCTCGAGGTCTGGCCGGGGCAAGGCTGCATCTATATAATCGATTTAACCCTCTCCCAGCGGTGCTGCTCCATGCAACCCTGCAAACTGCCCATCTGCAGCAATCCCGAACTCATTCCATTGTGCACACGTGCACACACAAACACACACACAAAGACACACCCCTCTCCCCAGGGCGCTTCACCATGCAATCCTGCAAACTGCCATCTCGGGACAATCCCGAACCCTTTCCATTGTGCACACACACACACACACACACGCACACACACCATTCCTGAACTCTTTCCATTGTGCATATACACACACACACACATACAAACACACACCTCTCTGGGGCTCTGTACCATGCAAACCTGCAAACTGCCATCCTGCAACAGTCTTGAAATCTTTCCATTCCGCATACATGCACACACACACACCCCAATCCTGAACTCTTCCCATTGTGGACATGTGTACAAACACACATACACCCCTCTCCCCAGGGTGCTTCACCATGCAGTCCTGCAAGCCACCATCCTGCCACAATACTGATCTCTTTACACACACACACACACACACACACACACACACACACACACACACACACACACGCCCCACTGGGTGCCAGTGTGTCGCTGTAGCCGCGCGCCCAGAGCAGGCGGCTGCGGCTCCCCGGGGTGCAGGGGCTACGGGCCCATCTGCAGAGCCCCGGGTAGGGGCGGAACCTTTGGGGCGTGCGCCCTAAGCCTCCGGCCGGGTCGCCGACTCGCGGGCCGGGCTGACACGTTTAAGGGAACCGGGGCCGGGGCGCTGCGGCCGGGGCTGCCGTGGCCGCCTTCCCGCGACCGACCGGAGGCCGCGCTTTAAGCCCTACCCTGGGGGCCGAGTCCCTTTCCGCGGAACACGCCCTGGCTTCCAGCGCAGGGGCCCGGCCGCCACTCAAGCGCGCCCCGCCCATCGCAGCCCCCGCCAGCACGGCCCGCCTCTCCCGCGCTCCGCCCGGCCAATAGGAGCGCGGATCGCTTCCGTGCCCCGCCCCCTTGCGGCCGGCCTCCGTGCGCGCGCGCGGAAGGCGGGGCCAGGACGACCCTCCGCGAGGCCCCGCCTCCCCACGCCGCGCGCCTCCTCGGATAGGTCCAGAAGGGAAAAGGGGTGGCGACGGGGGCGTGGCCAGGAGGGGCCGGCGCGGGAGACTTTGTGCTGGGTTCACGCTGCAGACCCATAGCAGCTCCCGCGCTCCGCCCGGCCAATAGGAGCGCGGATCGCTTCCGTGCCCCGCCCCCTTGCGGCCGGCCTCCGTGCGCGCGCGCGGAAGGCGGGGCCCGGACGACCCTCCGCGAGGCCCCGCCTCCCCGCGCCACGCGCCTCCTCGGATAGGTCCAGAAGGGAAAAGGGGTGGTGACGGGGGCGTGGCCAGGAGGGGCCGGCCCGCGAGACTTTGTGCTGGGTTCACGCTGCCTGGCAGTCCTGGAGGGGAAGAACGGTGGGTCCGGGTCGCAGTTGCGAAGTCGTTGCAACTGGCGGCCACAGCCCGCTGGCGAAGTCGTTGGGGGCTGGCTGCTGGACCGAGCGTACCCACGCCCCCTGGCACACGGGTGATTGAAAAGAGATCAGCCGGCGCTTTGTCCTAGACTCGCCCCAGCCCTCATGTGTATCCGGGAGCCAAAGGGCTGCCTTTCGGTCGCCCCTCAGCGAGCCGGCTGAGCCCCGCCTGTGCCTCGCCCGGGAAGTGGTTGCCCCCGCTGCCCCTGAACCCGGGAATGATCCCCTGCGGCCGGCTTTCGCATTGGCCCTGGCAGTGGGCGAAATGCTGAGCGGCTGCGCCCCCTGCCGGAGTGTGAGCGCGCCCCGCCGGCCGGCTGCTGGCGCAGTGCCTCTGCGGCTGTCAGCTTGGCCCGGGCCCAGGTCCTGCCCCGCGCCTGTGACGTCGGAGCCCGGGAGGCGGGCGGGGGCGGGGCGGGATGCCCCCGGGAGGCCGCCCAGCAGCCTCCCCGCCTCCCTGCATTCCTGCATCCCTGTATCCCTGTATCCCCGGATCCCTGCATCCCACCCCGGGCGCTAGCCCATGCAGGTCCCAAGCAGAGCCGAAAGCGCAGTGCACAACTGAGGTCAAAAGGCGTAGAGGAAAACGAGAGGGGCTGGTCGATTCTGTTTAATTCTACCTGGAAACGAGGAGGGGCGTTTGAATCTACTTTATTCTATTCAGTAGGGTTACTTTTTTGATGTCAAGATGGGGTAGAGGCATCATTCTACTGGCTCTTAGCATTTTCTGAGCATTACCGTTTGCCAGTTCTTAAAGTCTGGTTGGAATAAGCCAGAGGGACCCATTTCTCACTGTGCCTAGGGCAGCAGTGAGGCAGATGAGGCAGGACAGAGGGTCCCAGCTTTCCAGTATTTTCATGAATGGAAATTGGGAGTCCTCAGGATGCTCAGACTCATTGTTGGAAAGTAGAGAGCCTCAGTTTATCAGCCTAGTAGCTAATAGGCTCGTGTATTAGAGATTAGGAAGGGGAAAAAAGAGAGGAAGGAACTGCTCTGGTGATGAGTTGTGTGGTGTTGGAATTATGTGCATATGTCCAGATTATTCATAGTATGGTAAACCACAGAATTTCAATTAAACAGTTTTAAAGTAAAGCATAAGTACCAAAGGAAAAAAAGTATCGGAGAAAACAAAAGAAAGTCTGCAAGTGGGAAGGAATGTAGGGAAAACACTCTTTGTTTTACAGGGGCTGCAGACTTTCAGGGTAAGCAGGGTTTGCTGCAGACCCTTTCAAATGGAAAGTGGGTTCTTGGCAGGTGCCTGTCCGGCTATTTGCCCTAGGTATTTCCCATTTTCTCAGCCCTCCATGAGCCCAAACTCTAGGGCAGAATATTTGCACGGACAGTGGCTAACTCCCTGTTGATCTGAAAAAGGCCCGAAATTTTGCTGGAAGCCAAAACTGTAGGATGAGCCTGCCCAACCATGGGCCTTCTCCCTGAGGCGGGAGCAGAAACGGAGGCTCTCTCAGCAGCTCTGCGTGGGGAGGGAAACTGAGGATCTTGGTGGAGGGAAGGTCGTTCTGGTGGTGCTGGAACAAATGTATAATGAACAACTTGGCCAATCAGTGTGTTTTTCATAGAAAACTATTTTTAAAAAGTATGTGGAGCAGAGATAGCCAAAATACAGCCATTCACAGCCGAAACAGGCTTCCTCTTGCACTCACTCAACCCGGGGCCCTTTCCTTCATGTTCCAGGTGCTGGGTCCCCCATGGCGTGCACAAATCCTGGAAGACAGAAGGAGCGAAGACCGGGCCAGTGCGGGTCCTGGCCTCAGGCAGAGTCCCCCTGTCTACCTGCTGGTGAGTGACGGCCCCCACCAGATTCCCTTCTCAGGGCACTTTCTGGAAGCCCTCCAGTTTTAAAGTTTCTTTTGACTTTGGGGGCTGTGTGTCAGAGGTTTACTCCTGGGTCTGTGCTCAGGGTATTCCATCAGGAAATCCATATGCAAAAGCAGTACAGGGGGAGATTAACCCCAAGCAGAAGGGGATGCACCCTGCCCTGTCACAGCAGCTGTTTGCTGGACTGGGAGTGGCGGCCTGGGCCAGGAGGCTTGCTTCACTAACGCTGCTCTCTGTGGCTTCCAGAAGCTGCTGGCTTCCTTGCTTCAGCCTGCCAGGCACCAGGATCTGGGCTTGGTGGCCTCCAGCACCATCCTGAGATTCATCATGGGGAAAGGCCAGGTGAACACCACGTGGGGACCTTGGCTGGGACTCTGGCCAGGTGAGTACACCAGCGATCACCACATGGAGCAGGGACTCGGAAAGTCAGCACCTGTTCTGCACACGGTCCATGCTAAGGCCAAGTAATGTAGACATACGTATATGTGTGTATATATATATGTATGAATATATATGCAAAACCCAAAGAAGAGTGTTTGTTACCTGCTTGCCTATTTCATTCCTAACAGAGCCTGAATCAACCTAGCCAGATTGACATCTCAAGGTAGGTCCTCTTCGGCGTGAAAATAGTTTACTAGGTGGCACAAAGCTTTGGGTGATTCTTAATATCTTAAATGTGTTGGAACTTTAATTTGCTAAGATAAGAACACTAAATGGTTTGAATTAGAACCGCAGTAAAATAGAACATCTCTCCTGGCTGTGGAGGAAAAATAGATCTACATGAGATCCAATTCCTAAAACGGTACTTATTTGGCACATATAGAAACACAGGCACACGAACACGTACACTGATACACACATGAACACACAGAGACATACACATTCACAGAGAAGACATACAACACAGGCATACAGACACAGACATATAGAGAAAAGTATATACACATGTACACACATGGACACAGGCACACACAGACTTATAGACAGATGCAGTCTTACCAAACACATACACAGAGACATACATACAGACATATACAAACACACAAAGACATACACAAAACAGACACATGCACACACACAAAAGATACTTCGGTGGACACCCATGTATACAGACACAGGCTACATGTGTATAGATGCACAGACATGTATATATGTGCACACAGATATAGAAGTGTACACATATACAGATGTAGACATATATACTTAGACACATAGACACAACCACACAATCCTAAACAGACATATACACATGACACAGACATGTAGACAGACACACAGACATTTATACATGCATGCAGACAGACATTCACGGAGGGACATATACAGAGACACAACAGACACACACATACAGACACACAGTCACATGCACACACAAATACAAATAGACATAGACAGACACATGCACACACAAACATAACATAGAGACATATACAAAAACATGTAGATGCAGACCTCTGACAACAGATAATATATACACTGATACACAGACACACACACAGATATATGCAGATATACAACATGAACACAGACATAAATACAGATGTGCATAGACTCAAGTGTACACACAAACCCTCAGACATATGCAAACATAGAGATATACACAGATACACACAGATGCGCTTATATTTACACAGATACACGCCAAGACATTTACATAGACACACAAATGCATACAGACAATAGGCATATAAGCACTTAGACACACAGAGACAAGGTCAGACTTACACACCGACATGCAGAGATGCATGCATGGACACAGACAAAGATATAGACACAGACATACAAAGACACACCACAGATACAGGACACATGCATACAGACACATACGGTAGGACACAGACATATATACAGACAAAACAGACATATATATGCAGTCACACAGACATGCACTCATGTACACAGAGACACATGCAATGCCACACACAGATACATACATATGTACATATATAGACATGTACACAGACTCATGCACACACACATACATATGTCTACAGCGCCACAGATACACAAACATACAAATACAGACATATACACAGCAACACACAGATACAGATCCACACACACTGACATACACAGACACAGATGCATACACACACAGAGACCTGTACAGAACCATACATATGCCAAAACATGCAAGCATACACAGACACAGACATAGACACACAACGAGACATACAGATACACAGACATACACAGACACACGCACAGTACACAGAGATATACCCACATCCATATGCATGGACACACAGATGCATACAGACTCACAGACATATACATAGGCACACAACCACACGTACACATAGAGACACAGCCACGTACATATGTACAAACACATGGACACATAGACACATAAATATAGACACAGGCACACCCATTGCATACACAGATACATAGGCACATACCCAAAGCAAACACATCATCACACATCGGCAGAGTGACACACACAGACTCATAAAGAGCCGTACATACAGAGACATACACAAATATACAGAGACACACACAGACTCAGACAAGTATACACACACTGAGATACATACAGAGACGCATGCACGTATGCAGAGAAACACTCATGTTCACACACCAACACACAAATTTACACACAGACTATGGACACACAGATTCAGAGAGAATTAAGCAAACACACAGACACGTGCACAATCGAGAAATACATACGCACACAGATTATACACAGAAACACACATACCAAGACATATATACAGACATATACACATATGCACACATAGCCACACAGCCACACACAGACACACTGAAGACATACAAACACATGCTTGCCCATGGAGACACAAACATATATATTCACACACATAGATATAGACACATGCTCATGCAGTCAGACATATACAAACACACAGACGCAAACAGATACACATGCATATACACAGGCACTCAGAGGCATATGCAAACACACAGAGACACGCACAGGCGTGTACACAGACACACAGATAGATACAGCCATACACTGACATACAATGCACACAAGCAGACAGACATACACATAGACACCCACAGACATATAAACAGGAACACACAGATACATGCACACAGACAACAACCATATGCACACATGGAGACATTCACAGACCGACATATATGGCATGTATGCACAGACAGACATGAAGACGCACTCAGACATATTCAGACACACACACTTGCATGCACACAGATATAGACACCAACACACACCTACGTGCACACACTGCGAGACATATAGGCATATATACAGACAGACACACATGCACACACAAGGCATACAGACTCAGACACAGACATACAAACACAGACAGTAGTTATCCACTTACCTGTGTAAACAGGCACACATGCACACCCAGACATATACACAGACACATGCATACATAGAGATGTGCACACAGACATACACATACATACAGACAGATGTATAGACAGATACAGGCACACAGAAACACACACGCACACAACACAGACATATACATATGCTCAGCCACACACAGAGACACAGACATATACACAGACGCACATGAAGAGTCTCATACTCAGACACACAGATCTATAAACAGACACACACATGCACAGACACATATGGAGATGCAGAGAGATGTGCACAAACATACAGATACACATGTTTACAAAGACAGCAGACATACATAAGCACAGTCAATAGACATATACACACAGGGTCACACACATGTGCACACACTGAGACACAGAAATAGAGACACAGACTCACACATAGATACACAGATTTATACATAGATTCAAAGACATATACAGAGACATATTCATGCACACACACAGACACAAAAGACATAGCCACAGTGAGAAATCTAGAGATACATAGACACACAGACATATAGGTAGACACACAAAGACACACAAACATATATACACAGGCAAACCAATGCACACACAGATACAGGCATATACCAAGACACATACAGAATCACAGGGAGATACAGACACAGACTCACACAGACATATACACAGACACAAAGACACAGAAAAATATAGAGATACAATGATACAGAGACACAGGCTTCTACACAGATACACACAACACACACACACAAGCACACAGACATATACAGAAACACACAGAATTGGCATACAGACTCACACACACACATACAGAGACACCGATTATGCATAGAACACAGACACACATTGACAGACCGATATAGACACAGAGAGATATACACAGACATACGCAGACACATAGATGCACATACATGCACACATATACACACATATAATCACAGACATATACAGGTGCACACACAGAAACAATCACAGACACAGAGATACAGACATATAGTTAGAGATATATACATAGACATACACACATTCATATACACAGACACACAAACATGCAGATATGCAAACATAGACATAAACACAGGCACAGACACACATAAAGAGAAACAGATGTTTACAATATATAGAAGCACACGACATGCAGATACACACACATACACATATATATACACAGACACACAAATGCACAAAAACACAGACAGATGCACACACTGACACACGTACACACACATACAGATATAGACACAGAGATGCAGAGACGTATACACCCAGACACATACACAACAGAGAAGTGCACACATGTACACACAAATATACACGTATTTACATAAGCACATAGACATATACTTGTTGAAATGTGCACACACTGACATGCACAGACACACATGCATACACACAGATACATATAAACATACACACAAGGGCACACAGACATATTCAGACACACACACATGCAGACACAGACACAGTGACGTATAGATATACACAGAGAAGCACACATGCACATATTTTTATGCACACACAAAGATATACACAAAGACAGTCAGGCACACTCAGAGACATATACACAGCACAGACAGAGACCTAGACATACACTAAGAAACACAGAGATACAGATATATACAGAGACTCGTACCCAATGCACACACAACATACTAATACAAACATAGACACAGATACACACATGTGCACATAGATTCACAGAGCAGAGAGAAAGACACATATTTGGAAGAAACATACACAACAGACATGTACACAGGCACACTCTGACAGAGATATATACAAAGACACACAAACATGCGTACACGGACAGAAAGATATGCATGTATACACAGAACAGACATACAGACACACAAATGCACACACAGACACACATATACACAGACGCACAGTTCAGGATACACACACTTACCCAGACATGTACAGACACAGACACACACCTAAACACAGAGACACACAGACATAGACAAAGAAACACACATATCCACAGACACATACATGATCATAGACAGACATACAGACACACACCTGCACACCTGGACAAAAATAGACATGCACAAACACACAACCAATACCACGCATGCAGACTTATACAGAGACACATGCACACTCTTGAACACACACATAGGCAAAGACACACAGAGAAATGTTCACATAGAATACACAATGTACACACAAACATATACACGGGCACACGGAGAAATGTCGACACAGGGGACACAATGTACACACAAACATATACACAGAAACAAAGACACACATGCATATACACAAGCACACAAAAACTCATGTACATATGCACAGGTGCACGGACGTAAGCACAGATATTAAGACAAACATAGCATAAAGATAGACACACAGGCACATACAGACCTGTATCCCAACACACTGTCACATGCAGACACAGACACGCACACTGGCATATTCACAGACACAGATTGCTACACACAGGTATATACACAGACGTACACATATGCAAACACATAGACCTAGACACACGCACACAAAGATATAAACAAACACATGCACACAGTCACAGGAAAAAATATACACACACAGATCCACCTGCACACAGAGATATATCGACACAGATGTATACACAAAAACCCACACACGCAGAAACATGAACACATATGCCCACAAAGACTGACACATACCGACACACAATCATATACACAGGCACATGCACGTGCATACACACAGAGACACAGACACACACATGAACACAGATGTAGGCATACCCAAATAGCACACTTACACACATAGAAACAGACTGAGTCTCACTTGCACACACACAGACACACAAACATATGTATACACAGACACACAGGCACACATATGCACCTACATAGACATAAAGACATATACTCAGATGAACACAGACACACAGACATACAGACACGGAGACATTTACACATACACAGAGACGTACACACAGACATAAATACATACACTCATAGGCAGACACAGAGAGGGAGACATACACAAGAATGAAAATACAGACACAGACATACACAAACGTACAGACACTCATCCACAAGCCAAAACAGACACATGCACAAACACAGATATACAGATGCACACACAGACACACATGGACATATATACAAATGCAAATACAGACACACAGACATATGCACAGACTCAAACACTGTTCACATGCAGGCACACAGACACACGTGTGCACAGACACATGCACACATATATAACAGACATAGACAAACACCCACAAGCAAGTACACAGACACAGACATATAGACATACACAAAAATATGCACAGACACGTATACAAACAAAGACGTGGAGATACAAACGGACATATATAGAGACACACAGACATATAGACATACTTATATACACAGATATACAAACACACATACACACATAAACGTACAGACACACATGCACACAAATACACTTGCATGTGCATACATACCCACAGACATATAAATATACGCGGACACATGTGTCAACACACGTGCGCACACAGACACACAGATTTATTGGCACACACAGGCATACACACATGCACATAGAGACAGAATCGTATACACAGAGACACACAGATAAATGCAAACAGACACGTAAACACAGACACTTAAACACATAGACATATACACACTGACGCACAGAGATACACACAGATATATGCACAGACACAAATCACATACACATAAATGGAGACATGCGACGACATGCACAGACACATATACACACAAATACCAACACACACACGCACACACTGCCACACAAATACATATACAGAGACACATAGACGTATACACAGTGATGCACAGAGATACACACAGATATATGCACAGACACAAATCACATACACATAAATGGAGACATACAAAGACATGCAGAGACACACATACACACAGAAATACATGCACACACTGAGAGACACACAAACACAGGTGCACACACAGAGGTACACTGACATATGGAGAGACGCATATAGACATACACATATAGTAAACATACGAACACAGGCAAACATACACTCAGACATGCACATATCATGCACATAGACATATACCCAGAACACACAGACAGCAAACATACAAAGACACATACATAGGTAGACACACAGACACACAGAGACATACAAAGATAGTCACGCACATGCACACACAGACACTAAATATATGTACACAAACACACATACATAGAGACATGGACTGTATTCACAGAGATACAACAATCACAAACCCCTATGCACACAGACAGACTTGAACGACATATACACATGTGCACACAGAAATATACACAGATACATATATACACACAGACACACTCAGACATGTACACAGACACACGAAGATACACAAACAGAGATTTACACAAACGCAGACAGATACATACACAGATATAGACTCTGATCTACCTGTGCACACGAAGGCATACAGATGTACAGACAGGCTCACACATGCACATATAGACACACATATACACACAAATATACACAGAGATAGATACACAAACATACACAGGACACATCTAGTGCAACACAAAGACACAAACAGGCGTATACACATGCACACAGGCATAAAGACATATATACACACAGACATATACACACAGTGACATAAACAGACACACAACACAATCAAACATGTACACATATACAAAGAGACACATAATATATACATAACACGTGCAGACACAATCACACATAGACACACATAAATGTATACACAGACATACAACCTATGCCCAAACAGACACGAACAGACATAAGGTAGACACAATCGGTTATAGACACAGACACAGTCACATACAGAAACGCTCACACACAGAGACACAGACATCCTCAGACACACCCGGAGCATGCGTGCACACAAAGAGACACAGACATGCACACACAGACACGTACATACACTTACACCGACATAAATACAGAATCTCAGACACTCAGACACACACATCAACACACATACTTCTAGAGATTCAAAGTTACAAGTACACAAGTGCACACAGACACACACACACAGACTCATACACTTATGTACACAGACACACAAACAGGTAGTCACACAGACATATGCACAGAAAAACATTCCCCACACACGTCCAGAGACACAGACTTCCACGTAAAATACATGAGCACAGAGAAACAATACAGACATATATAGAAACACACACAGTGCATACACAAATGCTCACCTAGACATACACAGACATAAACAGACACACACAGATAGACAAATGCACACAGTCACACATAGTATATACACAACGCAGATACGCACACACACAAATACACACAGACATACACTGGCACAACATAGACACATTCACGGAGACACAGAGACATACACAGGCACAAGCATATACACATTCACAGTCACACACAGACACACCCACACACGCACAGACACAACAAAGATGTCTACATAAACTCACACACATGCGCATATACAGAGAGACATAGACACAGACACAGAGAAACAGATATATAACACAGACATATGCGGACGTATGTGCACACTGACATACAGAGACACAAACATACACAGACACATAGGAGCAGAGACACATGAACCCATAGACATTTAGATAGACACACAGAGACACATGATGCACATACAGACTTACACACAGAAACACACCCATGTGTGCACACACACAGCTGTACAATCCCACACCCAATGAGACACGTATTCACAGACATACACTCATGCACAGACATACAGACACCCACACAGACATATACACAGATGCATATGTGAAGAGAGACACAGATACATACAGAAACTCATAGACACTCTATGCACACAATAATGCTGACATACAACAAATGCACATGCACACAAAAGAGACACACATACAGAGATACACGCAGACACACAAATAGACGTAGAAACAGATACATAGACACATACATGCACACAGAGACACAGAAATATACACAGACATACACACTTGTATACACAGAGACTCACACAGACATATGGATATATAAGCAGATACACGCACATACATACACACAGAGGCATATGCACAAGTACATCATAGACACACTGATACAATACATATTCAGCGGCACACACATGTGAACACAGACATGTACACACAGAATATACACAAACACATGCACACAGAGAGACACACAAAAATACAGACACAAAAACACGCACATACAGTTACACCAACACACACAGACACATATACACACAGACACAAATATGTGCACACAGACATAGGCAAACTCAGACTTATAACAGACACATATTCACACCCAACACAGACATATACACAGACTCACACCCATGTACACACAAACACACATATACATACAGATACACATGTGCCCAGTCATGAAACACAGACATCAATAGCACACTCAGACACACACAGATGCATATCCACACATGCAGAGAGACACACATGTACACACACACAGCCACTGCACTCTCCTCCCATTGTTCATCGATTTGCTTGAGCGGGCACCAGTAACACCTCCATTGTGAGACCTGTTGTTACTGTCTTTGGCATACCGAATGTGTCATGGGCAGGTTGCCTGGCTTTGCCGTGTGGGTGAGATGCTCTCGGTAGCTTGCTGGGGTCTCCAAGAGGGACGAAGGAATCGACCCTGGGTCGGCAGCGTGCAAGGCAAATGCCCTACCCGCTGTGCTATACACTCAGATAGATACAAACACATATAGACACAGACACTTATACAAACAGTCATATACAGAGACACACAGATATATACATAGAAACACAGACACTATCAACTAGACACATACACCATGCACGCCTTATAAACGAATGTATACCAACACAGACACACAAAACAAATGCATAAACACCCACATGCAGAGACACACAAATGTAAACACAGAAATACACATTTACAAATTTAGACACACATAGAACAGACAAATACACAGACTCAGACACACATGCACACATACAGAGACATGCCGATATATACACAGACACACATGGTGTAAACACAAGACACAGATATATGCACAAACATATACACAGACACACATACATTTATACACAGAGAAACAATCATACACACAGCACACCTACATGCACACACAGACACATTAGCATAGACATCAGACATATATACACACGGACTCTGACACACACAAATATACACACATGCTTATACACTGACACACAGACAGAGCTAACCATAGAAACCATAGAAACATAGGCACACACACTGACATTTACACAGACACACATGTACAAAGACCTACAGACGTACACAAAGGAACACAGACACAGATATTTAAATGGACACAGACACATGCAGATACACACAGATATTTATACACAGATATACATTCATTCAGCGACACAGACTGCCCACATCGACAGTACACCCATATGCACAGACATATAGTTAGACACACAAAAATAAGACATATTCACAGACAACACACACACAGCGACACTCACTTATATAAACAGAGACACATAGGCACGTTTCTGAAACTGGGATCTTTTGCTACAAGCTGTCATCCCCACGGGAGTGTCATCCCCAGGGGAATGTCATCCCCAGGGGAATGTCATCCCCAGGCTGCCCAATTAATAACTAAGACTCTCTGGGAAGCCCCCAGCTACCAACTCCTTGCCCCTTCCACACACATACACACATACACACACACACACACACCTTTGCAGGGAACATTTTCTTTCTCCTCTCTCACCTGGACCCAATAGTGTCACAAGAGACACAAAGCTACAACAGACCCGTAACTGACCCCTGAGGATGCATCTGCTATGGCTATATTGGTGCCAATTTTTATAATCTTTATTCCTTGACCAGAAACACGAATAAGGCCCAAGGTAGTTGCCCCCACTCCCCGTTCTTATTTTATTATTTTCCCTAGATTTTTATGGAACTTTGGGGAAGGTTGGAGAGAGGGTAGAGAAAAATAACATCTGCTGAGATCAGAATTCCAGATGCCAAAACAAGTAACACCTGCAGAGATCCGAATTCCTGAAGATCCCAAAGGAATGCATCCCAGTTTGCCAACAGCACAGGGGTCATTGGGGGCAGCAGTCCTAAAGCTTGATATTACTGTCTTGATAGAAACGTTGATGCTTTAGCAGATTTGAAACAGAGGCCCCTGACCCCCAGGCCTGGCCAGGGTGAGGCTGTATCTACATAATCTTTGTAGATACAGTGCTGCACCATGCAACCCTGCAAACTGCCCATCTGCAGCAAATCCTGAACTCTTTCCATTGTGTTTACCTGCACATACAAACACACACACAAACACACACAGTGCCCCTAGGGCACTTCACCATGCAATCCTGCAAACTTCCATCCTGGGACAATCCTGAAGGCTTTCCATTGTGCGCGCGTGCAAACACACACACACACATACACACACACACACACACACCAATCCTGAACTCTTTCCATTGTACATACACAGAAACAAACCTCCCTGGGCGCTGCACTATGCAATCCCGCAAATATCCTGAACTCTTTCCTTTGTGCATACGTGCATACATGCACACACCCCAATCCTGAACTCTTTCTCTAAAAGCCCTTATTCCTGCGTGGGTGAGCCCTGCCAGTCCCTATCGCTGCTGGTCTGACCCTCCCAGGGACGCATGTCTGTCAGTGTGCCCCACCTCACGAACCCTTGTCCCACTTGTGTGACCCTGTCCTGTGTGTGTTACTGTGACCGAACCCAGGCCTCTGCCTGCTTCCCTAGCTCAGAATCTGCCGTCCTGTCTTGGGTGACAGCCAACAGAAGCATGCCCCTGTTCTTTTAACCCCACATCAGAGCTTCTTGTCATGGCCCTGCTCACCCTATGTAAGACCATCACTAATTTGACCCAGAGCCCCCGGTCTCCACTTCGTGACCTCAACTCAGTGTGCATGTCCCTGCATTCCAGCATGATCTCAGAAAAGAAACTGGTCTCACCATAGGCCTCTCCCCACAGGCAACTCAGAGTCCTCGTACCTGACTTTGTGACCGCGACTTCAGAGACTTTTCCTGTGTGACACAGGTTTGTACTCTACCTTTATGTGACCCACCTTAGTCCTTGCTGCCCCTTACCTGACCTTACCTCAAAAACCCGTGCCCTTACCCTTGTCACAACCCCTCAGACCCCATGGTTTTGCCTCTGTGACCTCCACAAGGACCTTTGAGCATGACCTTTTGTGACACACTTCAGATCCCCATGACCCTGCTTGTGTGACCCCACTTCAGACCTTCTTATCTCTGTTTGTGTGACCTCACCACAGAGTCCAGTGATCCTGCCCATGTGATCCTACCTCAGAGACCCTTTTCACTGTTCGTGTGACCTCCCACCTCAGAGCCTCGTATCTTGCAGTTGTGTCCCCATATCAGAGCCTTGGATCCATACCTGTGTTATCGGAACTCAACCCTCATGTTGTTACTAGTGTGATCATCCACCTCAGATCCAGTCAATGCCACCTCTGATCCCCACAGCCTTGCCTGTGAAATCACAACTGAGCATCCCATGTCCCTGCTTTTATGACCTCACCTCAGAGTTATATGTCCCTGCTTGTGTCACCTCACCTCAGAGCCGTGTACCCTGCTTGTTTATCCCCACTTTAGAGTACCACGCCCCTGCTTGTCTTTGAGGTCCCTGTTCTGCGAATACACCTCAGTGCACATATTCCTGCCATGTGGCCCACCTGAGTCATTTGCCCCTGCCCGTGTGATCCACTGTAGTGTCCCATGTCCCTGCTTGTGTGACATCTCCTCAGAGCCCTGTCCCAGCTTGTGTCGCCACCCCTCAGAGCCTTGCTTTTGGGACCCCTCCTCAGCGAGAGTTCCATGTCTCCACTACTTTGACTGACCTCAGAGCCCTGTGTCCCTGCCCATGTGACCTCAGATTCCCATGACTCTACATAAGAGACCCTACCTCAGAACTATGTACCCTAATCTTTGCCCGTAATCAGAGCGCATGTCCCTGCTCGTGTGACCCCCCACTTAGAGTCCCACATCCTAGACATGTAACCTCCCCTGTGTTCTGTGTCCCTGCCTGTGTGATCTCAACTTAGATCTCTGTGTCAGAGCTGATGTCAGTGGCCTATGTCCCACACATGTGACCACCCCTCAGAGACCCTTGTTCTTACCTGTGTGCCCCCTCCACAGATCATGAGTCCCCAACAATGTGATCCAAACTCAGAGCCCTATGTTCCAATGTGTGTGAACCTTCCTCAGAGCCCTGTGTCCCTCCAAACTTGAGCCCATCTCAAAAGCCCGTGTCCCTGCCTGTGTGACCACACCTCAGATTCCCATGACCCTTCATGTGCGACTACACTTCAGAGCCATGGACCCTGCTTGAGGGTCCCTACTTCAGAGAATCACATTCCTGCTTGTCTGACCCACAAATGTCCGATGGATCTGTTCTGTGAGGCTACCTGTTTCCCTGACAACTGACCCCCACTGAGTCGGATAACCCTGCTAGTGTGATCCTTCCTCAGAAACCCTGGCCCTGGCCCTGTGACCTGTCCCCAGAGCCCTCTCTTCCTGCTTGTGTGACCCTTGCTCAGAGCCCCGAGTCCCTGATTGTGTGACTTCAACTGAGAGCCTCTTACTCTACTCATAAACCCTCCAACCTCAGAGCCCCATGTACACATCATGTGACCCCCCCCCACCCATTTGTCTTCCTTGCCGGGTGATTCCATCTTAGAGCCCTGTGTCCCTGCTTGTGTGACCCCCACTTCAGATCCCATGTCCCTCCCTATGTGCCCCCTCTTCAGAGACCCGTGCCCATACTTGTGTGACCTCACCTCCGAACCCCTGTCCCTGCCCGTTTGACCCCTGTTGAAAGCCCCGTGTCCCTCTTTCTCAGAGTCTCATGTCCCTGCCTGTGTGACACCTTCTCAGAGCCTGTGTCCTTGCCCATGTGACCTCTTCTCAGACTCCGTGACCGTCCTTGTGTGACCCCTCCCCAGAAGCCCAGGTTTGTCCTCTGTGACCATATTTCAGAGCTCTGTGTCCCTCCCCTGTCACCACACCTCAGAGCCCCGTATTTCTACTTATGCGACCTGTTCTCAGAACCCCTTGTCTCTCCCTCTGTGACCTCTCCTCTGAGTGCTGGACCCTACTTGTGTGACCCACGTAAGAGCCCTGTGGCCCTACCCTGTGACAGCCCGTGACCATCTGCTTGTGACCCTCTACTTTGTGTCCCTCCTTTGTGTCCCTTTGTGTCCCCCCGTGACCATCCCTTTGTGATCCTCAGCTTTGTATCCCTTTATGACCACTCTTATGAGGAGTGGTCATAAGTAGGTTCAGAGTCCCATCTACCTACTTATGTGACACCTCTTAAGAGGCATGTGTACCTCCATGTGTTACCCTTCCTCGGAGCCTCCTGTCCATCCCGTTACCCCTGTGTGACCCAATCTCAGAGGTGCGTACACCTAATTTTGTGACCCCTCCCTAGAACCCTGTGACACCCCCCCAGAGGTCCAAGAACCTACTTGTGTGAGCTCTCCTCAGAGCCCCAATCCCTTCCCTGTGACTGTATGTCAGAGCACCATGTCCCTACTTGTTTGACTCCTCAGAGTTCCCTGTATTTCCCTGTGTGACCCTTCCTCAGAGCCCCGTGTCGTCCCTGTGTGACCCTTCCTCAGAGCGCTATAGCCCTCCCTGTGTGAGCCCACCTCAGAGCCCCCGTGTCCCTACTTGTGTGAGCCCACGTCTGAGCCCATGCCCCTTCCTGTGTGACCCCACCTCAGAGCCGTGTCTCTGCCCGGCTCCCGGAGGGCAGGACCATGGCCCACCTTCCACTTGTCCCAGAGGAGCCGGCCGCTTCAGGAGGAGGCAAGTGTCCCGTCCGCAGGTGTCGCTCAGGTTCCGTCAGGGTCAGGATGAGCCGTGGCTGTGCCGTGCTCAGTCACCCCCTTGAGTCCCTCCCAGCCCCTGGGTTTGATTTCTTCATGCCGAATCCGGCTCCCGGGTCCCAGTCAGCCCGGCCCCTGCAGTGGGGGCTGCTGACAGTGAGCAAAAATCTGTGCAGTCCTCGGGGAGAGGCGGGCGGCCCTGGGGTCTGCTGCCTGCGGCCTAGAGGCTTTAACACAGCTATTGATCCCTCCTACCTCCTCCCCTAGGAGTTGATCGAAGTACTTTCAAGTTTGGCACCAGCCCCGGTGTTGCTCAAGGTCACTTCTGACTGTTCTCTCGGGAGTTACTCCTGGGGGCTGGGGGCAGGTACGGGGTGGAACATGGGTGGGCCTTGTGCCAGACCAATGCCCGCCCACTATCCTCAGTCTCTGGCCTCGCCCCCGATGTCTCAATCCCAGTGTTGGAGGTGTTTGGATTTGGGGCTCACGGGGAGTGAGCCCAGGGCTGTCTCTGCCATGCGGGTGCCTCCACCAAGCCCCCGCCCCGTCTCTCCCCCTGGTCCTCAGCCATTCTGCTGCTTGGCTGGAGAGCACAGTGGTGCTTAAGATGGGGGAGGAGCCTGGCCTGGGACGGGGCTCTGTAGAGCTGAGGCTACCACCAAGGGGCAAGTACCCTCAGCATGGAGGAGCAGGGAGACGCGCTGAGCTTCTCAGCGCTCAGAATGGGGAGCAATGCAGAGCAACCGGCTCCTCCTTGCCCTTCCTCACCCCGACGGGGTGATGCCCGCTCACCTGCTCGGAGAGAAAAGCACAGTGCAGGCTCCACACACGTTGCAACAAATTTATTTTAGAGAAAAAAATATGCTATCATATATTCTAAGGTAAAGAACAGATTATATCGTGTGACTCATACAGAGCAGTTGATCCAAGTCATTTCTGGAACAATATGGATGGTAATGGGAGGTGCTGAGAAACATTTCAGACTGGAGGGCCCCAGGGTGTCTGAGTGGGGGTGTCTGACCGTGAGGCCTCGGGCCATAAGGGCCCCATAGGACCGCAGCCCCTGAGCTCTGGGACCCCTATCGCCTAAGCTTCCGGGCTGGGGCACCCTGACGCTGCTGCCCATAGGGGGCAACAAGTGACCGCTGATGCCACACCAGCTGGGTGACACTGGCGCTCGAGCCCTGCTGGGTCACGCGAGGGGGCACACGGTGCCACGCAGGTGGGACCTGGTTGGCATGATTGATAAGTGCCTGCTGGTGTTGTGCGTGTTGGGTGGCACTCCTTTTCGAGCCCTGTGGGGGTGCGGGCACATGGGGGGGCACAGGATGCCATGCAGGTGGGACCTGGTTGGGGGCCGCCACAAGTGGCTGCTGGTACCACATCAGCCGGGTGGCACCACTGGCTGAGCCCTGCTGGGCTGCGGGCCTACGCTTCAGAGTAGCAAGAGCCACAAGTGGCCACTGGTACCCGCCCTGCTGGGTGGCAGCACTTTTCAAGCCCTGCTGGGGTGCGGGCACAGAGCGGGGCACAGGGTGCGACACCTGTGGGATCTGGGTGGCGGGTGCAGGCACAGGTGGCCCCTGGGTACCGCGTGGCCCTGGTGCCTTGGGAGGCACAAGCTGCCTCGGGGGTGCAAAGTGGAACACTGGTCCGCCCTGGGGACCACTTAGCCCCGGCACGTTGGGAGGCCCGAGCTGCCGTGGAGGTGCGAATCGGAAGGCTGGCATGCGTGCAGGGGCACCTTGGGTGCCACTTGGTCCCGGAACATTGGGGGGCACGGGCTTCGGCGCCGAAGGGAGCTGCATGGCAGGCACAGGCACAGGGGCGCCCTGGGTGACATTGGGGCCCGGTCCAGCGCCCGGCTGGTGTCTCTTACTTTGTGGGCCTTGTAGCTTCGCACGGTTGTTTCTCTTCCTCTTCGAGCACTGCTGTGATATCCCTGTGGCCTGGACGTGGGTCACCTGGCCCTGTGGTGCAGCCATCGCAGCGCGTGGCTGGGTCATGGGGACACTGGGCGGATCCACCTCCATGTCGCTGAGTGGTTCCCCTTGGGATTCCGCATCCATGGACTGAATGCTGCTCCCGCAGGACACAACTTCCATCGATTCCACGTCACTGAGACAGGCCTGTGTGTCCTTGGTGGACACAACCTGGCCATCGTCAGGGGCTTGTGGCCACCCTATGACTGCGGGTGCAGCTGGGGCGGGCACTGCCACCGGGAGCGGAGGCGGAGGGGCCTCCTTCTGGGGCACTGGGGCCCCCTTCTGGGCTGGGGCGGGGGTCACCGCCCGGCCATGAGGGGTCTTGTGGCCTAGCAGGGCCTGACAGTGATGCGTGCCCCTCTGGAAGCAGGGGGCTTTCCGTGGACAGTAGACCACAGCCTCGCACCAGTCTTACTCCTTTCGAACGGGCCATCCATGCTGGTCAGAGGGTACTAACTGGGGACCCTGGCGGCGAGCCCGCTGGCCATAGTAGCCATGTCCATAGGCCCCTGTGGGCTGGCCACTGGGCCCCGGCCATGGGTAGTAAGTCGGCGGGCCGTGGACATAAGGCCCTGGATTGTAGGGATAAGGGGCGTGGGGCTGAGGATGCCCCACAGAGCTGGGCCCACCGTAGCCCCGTGTGCATGGCCCCTGGGCTGGTCGCGGCGTCCCCAGGTCCTGGTAGAACCACATGTCGCACGGTCTCCGCGTCATCCCGGGTCAGGGCTCTGCAGATCACAGGCCACACTCAGACCCTGGCAGCCCAGAGACGCACACCCCCTCCCTGCCATTGGGGCCCTTTCTGCACCTTTGGGGTCCACAGGGGTCACACAAAAACCATTTTATTGTTTGGTCAACTTTGGGGCCACGCCCCATGGTGCCCAGGGCTGACTCCAGGTCTTCCTCAGGGGTCCCTCCTGGTGGGTCTGGGGGCCCATCTCTGGAGCCCGGAAGCGAGTTCGGGTCATGCAAGTCTAGTGCTGTCAGCCCAGAAGACACCTCCTATCTGGGGACTCCCATCCTCCTCCCTACGGGCTCCCTGGACTCCTCCCTCTGGACTCCCACCTTCCTCCCTTGGGATTTCCCACCCTCCTCCCTGGAGACTCCCACCCTCCTCCATAGGGGCTTCTCTATCCCCCTCTTGGACTCCCACCCTCCTCCCTAGAGACTCCTTGGCGTCTTCCCTCTGGACTCCCGCCCTCCTTCCTAGGGGCTCCACATCCTCCTCCCTCGAACTCTCATCCTCCTTCCTAGGGGCTCCTTGGACTCTCCCCTCTGGAATCCCACCTACCTACCCTAGGGTTTCCCTCCTTTCTCATTCGAGACTCCCACTCTCCTCCCTAGGGACTCCTTGGAGTCTTCCCTCTGGTCTCTCACCCTCCTCCCTGGGGACTCTCAACTTCCTCCCTCACTGTTCCCCATTCTCTCTGGCAATTCCCATCATTTTTCTAGGGGCTCCCCACCCTCCTCCCTTGTGGCTCCCCACCCTCCTCCCTTGGCTTCCCTCCTTCTGTCCAGGGGCTACCACACCCCCTCCCCTGGGGCCTCCCTCCCTCGGGCTGGCCCCGTTTCCCTGACCCCTGGTCCCCCATCCCCGCAGCCCCAGGTCTCTGTCCCCCCCTTGGGCACTCACCATGGGCGGAAGGGTCTCAAAGGGGGTGATCGAGCTGCGGACAGGTGCGGGTCTGTCGCGGAACAGTCAGCGGGCAGCCCCAGGTGCTGGGAACCAAGCTGCGTCTGGTCTGACGGAGGAATTCATGTCCCGTCCCGTGTTGCCGACTAGCGTCCAAGACTAGCGTCCCAGTGGGAGTGTGCCAGTGCGGCGCGTCCCTAGGAATCAGCGTTCCTTCCTGGATACCCTTAGTGATGTAGGGCGTGGCCTCAGAACTCCAGGTACGGGGGTCCCGCGCAGTGGAACCTCCCCATGCCCCCCCTGCCATGTGCGCGCATGGTACGGTCGGGCACACAGAGCAAAGGGCGTGTGGGCTTGGGCTCGTGCATTGAGCGCCCAGGCGAGGGGTCCCACTGAATTGGAATCTTCCCCAGGAGCATCACACAGCTGGTACTGGGTCAGGCTTCGACCCGTTGATCCTGCACGTGCTGGGCCTTCCCCTTCCCACTAGGAACTTTGTGCCCTCACGCTCTGCGGCCGCCTCTGCGCACTCTTTGCATCCTTCGAGCAGTGCAGGGTGCGCCCAACGGATAGGCATGTTTAAGACGGGAGTCCTTGAAGTCGGGTCCCTTGGATTCCCTCTTAGGATTTTGGGCAGGGTTTGGGTAGTACCGGCCACTGCCCCCGGAGATATTCAGGGGACCGCAGCATAGAGGGAATTGCACGGGACCCTCTGTGATCTCTCTGGGTCCTGATATGGTTTAGGGTCCACCTCATTCTGTCCTGGGGCTGCCACGCCCCCTCTTCTGGGCTGCCACACCCCCCTTGGGCCTGCCTCCCTCTGGTTCATCCCATTTCCCTGAGCCCTGGTCCCCTTTTTGTATCCTGGGGTCCCCATTCCCGCTGCAGCAGGTCTCTGCCACCCCCTCAGAGGTGGGGGCAATCACCGTGGGCGGAAGGGTCAGAAAGGGGGTGATCAAGCTGTGGGTAGGTGCGGGCCTGCGGCGCAAGAGCCAGCGGGCAGCCGCAGGCGCAGGGCACCAAGCTGGGCCTGGTCTGTAGGAGGAATTCAAGTCCTGTTTTGGCAACTAGCGTCCAGGCTGGAGGGTGCAGGTGCGGCATGTCCCTAGGAACCAGTGTTCCTTCCGGCATACTCTTAGTGACGTGGCGCGTGACCTAGGACTCGGGGCTCGGGGATTCTGCGTGGTGGAACCTCCCCGCACCCCCCACCATGTGCGCACATGGGACCGTCGGGAGCACAGAGTGGAGGGCGGGTGGGCTTGGGCATGGCCACGAGGTGCCTGGACGTGGGGGCCCGCAGAGTTGAGCCTCCCCGGGCTCCCCACCCTCTGGGGGGTCGGGGCGTGGGTGAGGCCTTATGGGAACGGGCTTCAGTGGACACTCGGGGCTCATCGGGGGAGCTGGCGGCCAGCCAGGGAATCCAGGCCTGAGATGTTGCTGAGGGGCGCACCGCACGCGGCTGGGAGTTTTTGTTTGCATCCGTGTTGGGGTTCCTCCCGTTGAAGAATACGAGTTGACCCTATTTCTCTTTGCGGATAACAAACTTCAGTGTGTCTTGCCATTGTACCTTTTTCTAGTAGGGAAGGATGACGGTGTGGGTGTTTTGCAACAAGCAAAGTGTCTCTGTCAAGTCCAGCCGTGGTCCAAAGCTACAATGACCCAATCCCTTGAGTGAGTGACACCCTACCCTCTCCAGCTCAAACACTGTTTGTGACAATGTGATGTGTTTAGCATGGGTGAAGACAGCAACAAAGTCTAAGCAATATGGCACTTATTTTTTATGCTATTTTTATTTTGGGCCCTTCTGAGGACTGACTCTTGGCTCTGTGCTCAGGTATCACTCCTGGCAGTGCCAGGGGGCCGTGTATGATGTGAGACTGGAACAGGCGAGCACCGTCCATCCGTGCTATACTCTCTCTCTAGTGCCTCTTATATTTCATGTGAGTCTGAGGACCGTTGTTTCTCTCTACAGAGAGAAGACTAAAGCCTTCAAGTAACACATCTCTGCATATCTGTATCAGTATGTGCTAAATATATATGTCAACCTACCTGCTGTATGCATACACACAGGAAATATATAGTGGGCTAATTATTCATAGTTATAGGATAACAATAAAATGTTATTTTGTAAACACTCATATAAACTTATATAAACGCTCATTTCCTGCTGTTTAAACTCTATGTTACATAAAGCGGAGCAAGGAAAACCTTCTAAAACTCGTGGTACTGGAAAAGCTGGCAGTCACTGTCAAAATATGAACTCACCCATTCCTAATGCCGTGCACAAAATAAAATCAATAGGAATTAAAGACCTGGATATCAGACCTGAATCCATAAGGTATATAGAGGAAAAGATTAGCAGAAATCTCCGTTATATTGAAGTTAGCGGCATCCTCAATGAGGCAAGACCACTGGCCACACCAAACAAATCAAGAGAAACAATTGGGACTACATGAAATTCAGAACCTTAGGGCCAGAGCGGAGGGATAGGCTGCTTTCCTTGCATATGGCTGACCGGGGTTTGATCCGCAGCATCCTATATATTTCCCCGAGAACTGCTAGGAGTAATCCCTGCACGCAGAGCCAGGAGTAGCCCCTGAGCATCGCCACGTGTGACCCAAAAAGCTAAATACATACATACATACATACATACATTTAGAAGCTTCTGAAGTGCAAAAGAAACAATGACCAGAATACAAAATTGGCCCACTGAAAATGCGTGATGAGAGTAGACTATAGACCGAAAAAGATTGCCATTCAATGGCTCTTTTGCAAACCACGGCACTCAAAATGAGAAAGATAACAAAAGGGAATGCCCTGCCACAGAGGTGGAGTGGGTTGTGGGGGATGGGGGAGGGAGGGATACTGGGACTGGTGGTGTTGGAGTATGGGCACTGGTGGAGGGATGGGTATTCGATCATTGTATAACTGAAACCCAAGCACACAACTTTGTAAGTCTACAACTGTACCTCATGGTGTTTCACTAATAAAAATTTAAGAAAAATAAAATGGCCCAATGACAAGTGGAAACTATTCATCTGACTTGGGATCAATCTCCAAGTTATATAAGGCACTGGTAGAACTTTACAAGAAAAAAGAAATCCAACCTCATCAAAAACTGGAGAGAAGAGATGAGCAGAAACTTCCTCAAAGAAGAAATACAACCAGCCAAAAGGCGTGTGAGATAATGCTCAACATTGCTCATGATCAGGGAGATGCCACTCAAAACAAGATGTCATCTGATGCCGAGAGACTGGCACACATCCAGAAGAACGAGAGCAACCGGGCCTGGAACGACAGCACAGACCAGGGTTTAATTTTCTGCACAACCATGTGGTCCTCCGAGCACCGCCAGGAGTAATTCCTGAGTGTAGAGCCAGGAATAACCCGAACACCACCAGGAGCAGTAATTCCTGAGTGCCAATGTAGGTTATTCCTTGCATCTCCAGGTGTAACCCTGAAAGCCAAAAACAAGCAAACCAACCAGAACAAGTAGTGCTGGTGTGGATGCGGGGACAGGAAGCCTCGTGCTCACTGCTGGGGCAGTGTCTACTGGCCTGGGCTTTTAGGGAGACAACAGGGACCTTTCTCAATCAACTAGGAATTGCACTTCCATATGACCCAGCAGTAGGTTATATACTGGGGTCCAAAACCACAATGCAGAAAAGACTTCTACGCTCCTGTGTTCATTGCAGCACTAGTCACTCACAGGAGCCAAAATGTGGAACCAACCCAAGTGCCCAAGAGCCGATGAGTGGATCGAGGAACCCTGATACACAGTGGAATACTACTCAGTCATAGGAAAGATGAAGTCATGTCATGTGCTACCACATCAGTGGTTCTGGAGAGTTTCAGGCAAAGTGAAATGCGTCAGAGGAAGAAGCACAGACATGAATGGTCTTCCTACCGTGCAGGATATGAAGAAACAGAGTCGGGGAATAACACAAGGCAACCGAAACAGAGAATGAGAACCAGTTTCCAGCAGAAAACTTGCTAGTTGTAGGGGCTGGGGCAGGGGAGAACAGGCTACAATAGGCCATTGGCGGGGGCAGCGGTCACTTGGAGCAGAATGCAGTGCTGAAAAGAGGCAGACAGTGCGTCCATGAGAGACAGGCTCAGGACGGAAACTGGGGACACTGGTGGAGGCATGTGAGCACTGGTGGGACTGGAATGGAATATCCTATGCCTGAAATTCAATGATGAGTAACTATGCAATTCACCATGACTAAAAAAGTACGAAAGAAAGGAAGAAAAGAAGGAAGGAAGGAAGGAAGGAAGGAAGGAAGGAAGACAGAAAGACAAAGAAAAAGGAAAGAAAGAAAGGAAGTAAGGCAGGAAGAAAGGAAGGAAGGAAGGAAGGAAGGAAGGGACACCATCATTTTGGCTACAAAAGGATAAACCTGCTGTGAATACTAGACAATCAAATTCTCTACTATTGTGTGTGATTATAGAGAAGAGCGTGTAGGGTAGGTAACCATCTCTGAAGCAATCGCCTTAAGGACACATGCCAGGAGCACCCAGTGCAGAGTCTGACGTGGGTTCCCAGTGTTCCAGAACCATCATGGACGTTATGAGAAGGTTCATGCGGATGCTGGGTGCGGTGGGGAAGGGCAGCCATCGACGGGGGTGCAGGGCAGAGGGCGCACCCATCCCCTTCCCCGTCAGCCCGCGCTGGGGAGGTACAACCCCTGGCACCGGAAGAACAGCCTAACTCTTCCCAGCTGCAGCCTCTTCCCGCTTTGCAGCCTGGATGCGGGGCGTTTGCAAGGTCATTTAATGCTGAGTATCCTGCAGACCAGTCACGCAGCCCAACCTGCCCCCCCAAACCTGAGCAGCTGCTCAGTGGAACAGGAATATCTTGGCATTGATGGAAAGGGGGAGCCGCTTGGCTGAAGGGCAGGCGCTGTTCCCGGCTCAGCGCCCCTGCTGGGCCCTAGCAGGAGGAAAAAGGCCCGCAGCGTGGACAGCGGCCACTGAAGGCTCCTGCTGGTGGACGCACAGACGGTGTGTGGACATGATGTTCAGGGGGCAGTGAACGCGCCTGCGCGGGCATCTCCTCCAGGTGTGCGGGGGCGCGCTGAGGTGGAGACAGCCGCCATCTGCCCCCTACCCGTGGGCACAGAGGTCCCGCGCCATGGACTCTGAGGCCACTGCCGGGTCGGACACCCCGAGAAAGCACCCGCAGCATCCTCATCCATGGGTGCAGGACTGAAGGCACAGACACGCCCACCCACAGCTGACCAGGCTCCGGATTTTCAGCAGGGCTGGAGCCCCCAAACACTCGGTACTCCGTGCTCAGGGCTGGGCTCAGCTGGCCCGGCCACACTCGGTACTCAGTGCTCAGGGCTCAGGGTGGGCTCAGCTGGCCTGGCTGGCCCAGAATTTCTGGAATTGGGGTTGGGGCTCCCCTGCCTCAGACAGACATAGAAGCCAAGGAGAGAGACCCCCTAGGATGGATGTGGGGCCATATCTAGTGCCTTTACAACCCCATGCACGGATTTTTCCCACTGAAGACAAGTAATGGCCCAATCGCTTTCTTGGCAAGACACGGTAAAATTGCTTCTGGTTTCTTGGCGTGTGGGGGTGGGTTTTCCTTCCTTTTTGGTGCTCGCATTCATTAGGCTGATTCTTGGTTTCACAGGTATGCCAGTGGCTGGGCATTCTTCCTGGCTTTCCTGTTGAGTTTGCTGTGCTTGTGGGTGTGACAGTGTCGTCAGTGCTGGTGGTTGTATCTGTGTTGCTCGTGGTTGTGCTGTTGTGTTAGTGTTGTGGGTGTAATTTTCATTGTTGGTGGTGTCAAACCGGGCCGAGATCTCCCCAGAGCACTCACACGAAGACAAGTTGCGATACAATAAGCAAAGGGTTTTTATTAGCTAGCTCGGCTAGCTCAAGCTAGGGCCCTCATCAAGCTCAGCGACACAGAGGCAGCCTTCTCAGAACGAGTGGCCCCGAGTCTCAAAACTGAAGGACTTTTCTCCCATAGCATCATGGAACAGGGACTTTCCGCAGACTACCATTTCAGCTGCAGTATGAGGGGTTTCTCACTACTTGTACTTAGCTGATTGGGTATAAGTTGGAGTTACATAGGGAAGCTTCCCTACCTGCACCTGATTGGTAACCCATCATTGACCTCACCCAGGCTATCTTGCTTCAGGGAAATCATGACTCAGTTCCAGGTGTCTGTGCCCAATTCGCAGGAATTCCAGAACTGAAACCTACGCCCAGCTTTTTCTGGCTTCTGTAAGAGCCTGTCATGGCGCTGCCTTTGCTTCTCTGTCTCTCATTCCTCCCTTTTCTTTTATGCCCGTGGTTGAGCAGGGTCAATCTTGACCCCTACAATTGTTTCAGAGGGAAATACTTTTCTGAGTACCTTAAGCTGAATGGTACTGACACGTTCTTTCACAAACTCCATGCCACCAACTCATCCAGGAAACAGGGGCCCACAGTCAGGAACAGAAGCAGGAGCACTAGGGGTCCCATGAGGGGTGGGATCAGGGTGAGAAGTTGACCTTCCCAGCTCCCCTTCCATAACAATATGCCTGTACCGGAGTCAATGAGATAGGAAGGGGACAAGCCAGACGTTAGGTCATATGTGCAAACAAACCAAGTCTTCTAGCTGACCCTTGGTAACAATTGCTGGGAGTCTATCCTATATTTCTGGGTTAAAATCGGCTCAACAGGGGGAATCTTACAAGTTATAGGTCCCTAAACAAACACAAGTCCCAGGATGGGCCATAACTGGTACAGACCAAGGTGAAACTGTGCAGTCTCCGTCTTTCCTGGGTGTCATTGGCTATAATTCTACCCGTCATAGTGGCAGAAAGTACCCAGTGCCAAAATTTGGGCTCATAGTGAGTTTGCTTCACAGCTGAGCAAACAGAAGCAGAGAATAACCCGTGCCACTCCCTAGGATCCCTTCAATCACTTTCTTCAGTTTTATCTTGGAGGGAGAGGCTCCAGTTGGCAGGACACACCACTGGCCGTTGTCGTCCTGTCTTCAAGGGGGGAGGCAGTTTTCACATGTGAAGCATGGACCCAGGCTTTGATTCTTTCCACCTTCAGAGTGAACGGCATGATCAGGGTCATGGGATAGGGACCTCTCCACTGAGGTTCAAGGATGGCAGTCTAATGTCACCGAACCTAGACCAGGTCTCCCAGTGAGTATAGGTGAGGAGTTACCGATGCTTTGGTCATACTCTCAAAGCCCCATATGGAGCTGGACCTGAATGACCTCTAGGGCCTGTCATAACCTAAGGTTTTTGGGGCGACCTCTAATCGCCCTTGTAGGTGTTACCATATTTGAACCCTATCAGATATTGTACGGCAATTCCGGAAGATGGGTATTTAGTGTCTTATGATGGGTCCCGTGGCCGCGAAGCGGCCGCGCGGGTCCGGAAAGTGTCCTGGAGTGTGGTGACGGCTGGGTAGTGGAGGTAGTGTCGGTAGTGGAGGTCTGCCAGTGGGGTATTTATATGGTCCCGGTAGGGGTAGGGTGGGTCTTCTGTGCGCATTCCGATCCCTGGGTCTTGGGTGACTGGTGGAAGCAGACAGGCAGGGTATGGTGGGGCTCCTGATTATAATCCCTTTGTCACCTGCGGTTGGTGGGAGCAAGCAGAGAACCTCTGTCCCTGGGTCCGTTGAGCCTGGAGTCCAAGGTCTCAGAGAGTTCCGCTTATCTTGTTCTGTGGGTCTTCAGTCATGCGTGAGTTTCGGCCGGAGCTGCCGAGAACCATTTATTAAAGGGATTATATAATGTATTCTGACATTTTATCTAAAGTATTTCACTTGATTTATTTCTTTCACCTGTAAAGGTGATTAGAGGCTGCCCCAAAAGCCTCCATCCCTCTCGGAGAGCCCGGCAAGGTACCGAGAGTATCCCGCCTGCACAGCAGAGCCTGGCAAGCTACCCCGTGGCGTACTCGATATGACAAAAATAGTAACAATGATGGTCCTCATTCCCCTGACCCTGAAAGAGCCCCCAATATGCCATCGGGCTACAATAGCACATGACACGGATGAAGAGAGACATTACTGGTGCCCACTCAAGCAAATTCATGAACAACGGGATGACAGCGATACAGTGACAAGGATAACATTTCTGACTTTAAAGAGTTTAGCCTTCTTTATTTGGAAACATGTAATTTTGGAGAACTACAAATCATCCCTTAACTTAAAGTTGTTTTTCTGTTTTACCTACGTCTTTTACCTACCATTGAACACAATGCCTGCCAAGACAAACAGCCTTCCTGTTTATTCTTAGTGATATTGGCAGTATGAGTATTATTCCTAAAAAATAAAAAATAATTAAAAAATATTATTCTTCATTCTGGGATAATGCTATGAGCTCCAATCATGTTAATTAAGTATGAAAGTAAAACTGTTAATGTAAACTAGTACTTAATTAGTGCTATGACTAATCCTCAAGTCCCTATATATTGAAATATGCATCACCCTCCTCCTTCTTCATGGAGAAACCTAGAGAAAAGTCCTTCAGAGTTTCCAGCATCTCAGACGTTGTTTAGCTAGTTTCTGCTGTGACTTCTTCTAGTCGTGCCAAGCCTCAGCTATTCATGATGCTGCTTCCTCTCGGCAGAAACAAGAAAAGACATTTCTTATATTCCACTGGACCTCTCAGCACAAGCCATTACCTGGGTCTTGTGTAAGAAATTTGAAATTTTATCTGATGCTTCCTTTACTTTAAGAATACTGGGGCGGGGCTGGAGCGATAGCACAGCTGGTAGGGCGTTTGCCTTGCATGCAGCTGACATCGCCAGGTGTGACCCAAAAAGCAAAAGAAAAAAGAATAAACTGTAACTTTGACTGTTTCAATGTAGTTTTTTACCCCCCATTTGATTGTTTGAGCCTCTGTGATTGAAAGGCAGTTAATGGTGCTTAGAGTGCACATCATCCCGACACACATCTGGCACTGGGTACCCACCTCCCTCCCCCAAGGGCCGGGCTCAGTTTGCCCGCGTGTTGCCTTGGGCCCTCCTTGCTCCCTGGCTATGTCCCTGTAAGTCCTGCCGTGAGAGAGCACCGTGTCAGCCCCTGTCCCTCGGACTGGCTGGACTGCGCATGATGCTCATGGCTCCATTCATGGGGCTGCAGGCTGCATGATTTTGTTCGTAGAGCAGAGCGGGTCCCACTGTTTGTCTATGTCTCACAACTTCTTCATCCCTTGGTCCGTGGTTGGGCCTTTGGGTGGTTTCCACGTCTGGACTTAGCACTGAGTGGACACAGGCGTGCACGGGTCCTTTCGAATGGAAATCTTTGTGTTTGGGACAAATCAAAACCTTTCAATGTAGCTTGGAGACTCTTGCGAGCTGGAAAAAGTTCCTTTGGCCCTGGGAGACGACTCACTAGGTTTGGGCACTTCTTTTCATTTTGAAAGCTCAGACTTTGAGGCTCTCGGGCCTCGCAGGAGGAATACTGAGCTGGGAGTACTTCTTAGAGCAGAAACAAATAACTTCCTCTAGCTTGGTTGTTAGTAACATGCACAGTTGTTCTGTCTAATACAGACCAGAGAAATGTCCTATTGGGGCGAAACATCGATGACGCTTACATGAAAGATATTTAAGTCAGACTTTGAATGAGATTAGTGGAAGAATTTTCTCCTCCAACTCCCATTTTAAATGAATCTATTTGTCCGGAGGTCAAGGTTTCTCAGCTTTGACACTCGATCATTTTTTTGGCGTTTTCAGAGGGTGAACAGTCGGCGGTGCTCAAGGGGAACATGCTCAGGGGGTACTCGTGGCTCTGCACTCAGTAGTTTCTGCTGGCCGTGCTTGGGGGACCAAGTGGGATGCTGGGCAACAAAACTCAGTCTGCCGCTGCAAGGCATCCCACCAAATTTTCTGTTGCTCTGACCCACCCTCTGGATAATTTGTTGTTGTTTTTGAATTATCGAATCTCCCTGAGATACAGTTACAAAGTTGTTGCTGATTGGGTTTCAGTCTTACAGTATTGCAATGCCAGCCCCTCTGCCAGGTTACATTTCCCACGACCAATGTCCCCAGTTTCTGTCCCGCCACCCTCCCCCCAGCCTGTCTCTATGGCAGGCACTTTCCTTCTCTGTCTCTGTCTCTGTCTCTGTCTCTGTCTCTGTCTCATCTCTGTCTCTGTTTCTTCCCCCTTTGGGCATTATGGTTTGCGATACAGGTACTGAGAGTTATCCTGTGTGTCCCTTTGCCTCCTTTCGGCACAAAGCTCTTGTCCAGAGTCACCATTTCCAGCTGTCTTTGTCCTGGTGGTCCCTTCTCTGTCCCCCTGCCTCTCCCCCAGCCCCTGAGGCCCGGTGGGTTGTTTGTTGGGGGCTGGCTGGCAGCAATTCTCCCCTCTTCCACCCGGTGGCAGTGGTGCACTCTCCCATCCAGGTAGTGGGACTGGTGGTTCCGCGCCTCCCTTCCCCTTCCCCTTCCCCTTCCCCTTCCCCTTCCCCTTCCCCTTCCCCTTCCCCTTCCCCTTCCCCTTCCCTTTCCCCTTCCCCTTCCCCTTCCCCTTCCCCTTCCCCTTCCCTGCAAGCAGACCGGGTGCGAGCAGCAATTCCCAGTCGCCGTCATGGGTCCTTCCTATTTAATTCACGGCCTCAGAATCACAGCCAAAATCAGATCGAACAGGACTGAGCACGGCTCCTCATGATATTATGCCCCCGAACGGTCCCCTGAGCCCCTCGCAGGTAAGACCTGAGTGCAGAGCCAGGAGTCAGCTGGGCATAGCCCCAGCGACTCCCAAAATCCAATAGAAAATCATTATTATTTACATATACTTTTCCCCTAAAGGCACTCTTCTGAACCCAGTAACTATTATTAGGTTCTAAGAAACCTTCCCAGGCAGCACATTAAAAACAAATAAATGTGCCTTTCTGACATTATCGTCAGAATCTTAGTTGTATGTTTCAGATTTTCTGGGTACATGGCAAGTTTCTACTGTGTAACAAAATCAGCTCTTTTTTCCCCCAAATTCTAACCCCTCATATCCTATGTCCTGTCTTGCAAAGTAAGCAGCTGAAATAGTTCATCGTACTGAAGGAGTTAGGATGTGTCTCAGAGAAGACGGTTTGAACCACAGACGAATAAATTGCTGTAGACATTTGTACGCTTGCTGACTCCCCAGCAGAAAGTGGTCACTGAATGAATGTGTCCATATTTATCATAGGTTGCATAAAGAAGAATAAACTGACATCCTGTTGCTCATTGTTCAATTTTGAATAAAGTGATGGGCTGTGCTGTATCGAATTGCAAGTTCTTAGCCCACAAGAGATGTGATGAATGATATCCCCTTTCAACAAATGTATCTGCTAGTTCTGGCCCCTGGGAAGGAATTAGGAGACATCTATAAAAATTCAGACACTGTCCCATTAATCCGGTGAGACTTTATGATCTTACTTTTCCTCTGTAGTGAATAAAGAACACAAACGTGAAAGATAATCACCCCAGAAGCCCTCCCGTTTTATGTGTTCTTTATGTGTTTTTAACAGAAAGGAGAATACGGGGCATTTTATAAGATGAAATACAGCGAGGCTGGCTGCAATTTAATCAGCACGGTATTCCCTGTGTTAGGACAGAAGGTACCTTTGTGACTCCATTGCTAATCTGCCTCCAGTAAGCAGACATCTTAATCTTTTCACAATCTAGGTCTTGTTCAGCCGGCTAGTTGATTTCACAAGTCAGAAAACCGACTCGTCTGAGCTGCATTGATGATGGAGTTTGGTGGTATCAATCCCTATCTTAAACCTTTCAACATCCTGCCAATTCTACCCAGGTAGAGGAGATGGCGGTAAATAATTCTTGCCCTTGCTGTTTCTTCCTTTGAGTGAAAAGCTCATCCATAGTGTTAAGAGCCACCAACAATCTTTTCTTTTGCCTTTGGTCCCCAGACTAGAGCTTGGGGCAGATCCAACCTGCCTACTCTTCTTGTTGATAAAGTTTTGTAGGGACACAGTTGCATTGATGACTTTCTCTATTGTCCATCAAATCCAAACTGTCTGCTATTCTTTTCAGTAGTTTTATTCAGACACAGCCACATCTATTCCTCTCTGTACTGTTAAAGTCAAAGTGCCTGCTGTTCTTGTCAATAAAGATTTATTGAGGCACAGCCATATCCATTCCTTTCTCTGCTGTCTGTGATATCTGAACTGCCTGCTGTTCTTGTCAATAAAGTTTTTTTTTTATTATTTTATTTTATTTATTTATTGAATCACTGTGGGAAAGGTTACAAAGCTTTCAGGTTTATGTCTCAGTCATGCAGATATCAAACACATTTCCCTTTACCAATACTTATTTTTTACCATGAAGAACCCCAATAAAACCCCACCCCCCACCCCTCCCCGTCCCTGTGAGGCAGATGAATTCTAGTTAACACTCTATATGCTTTGATTAGATTCATTGTTCCAATAAAAGATTCACCACTATTATTTAGTTTACCCCCCACCCCAAAGCAGACATGCTGAAAAAGCATTGTGAAGTGATTTGCTTTCTACAGCTGGGTTCAAGAATTAAATGTTGGTTTTGGATTTCTGCTATTTTACCTATTGACCCTGGAAGTATTTCTACTGAAAGTCAGATAGTTAAGAAATTAGTTTCTGTGTTCTGGAGTCGTGGCCGTGCTGGAGAGCCGCTCGTGGGGGGCAACCAGTGGCCTCGGTAGGGCGTGAAGGACGGAGCGAAACGCCCCCCTTCCCATGAGGCTTTGGTTGCCCCCACACTCCCAGCTCATACCTGCTGTCCACAAGGCTCCCATGTGGCCGCCATCTTTCTTTCCAGAGAGGAGAGGGCGAATGGGGCAACACCCTTTCCCCTCCGGCAGATTTGATGGCCTGGATCAACGCATAGTCCGTTCACTTTTCTGCTCCAAGCTGCTGGGTTCCGCATTAAGTCCTTGTGCTTCTGGGGCCATGGCCATACTGGAGAACCGCTCGCGGGGGGCGACTGGTGACCTCAGTAGGGCATGAAGGACGGACCGGAACGCCCCCCGACCCATGAGGTTTTAGTTGCCCCCACTCCCCCGGCTCATACCTGCTGTCCACAAGGCTCCCATGTGGCCACCATCTTTCTTTCCAGAGGGAGGAGGGCGGAAGGGAGCAACACCCTTTCCCCTCTGGGCAGAAATGATTGCCTGGATTAACACATAGTCCATTCACTTTTCTGCTCCAAGCTGCTGGGTTCTGCATTAGGTCATTGTGCTTCTGGGGCTGTGGCCGTGCTGGAGAGCCGCTTGTGGGGGCAACTGGTGGCCTCGGTAGGGCGTGAACGGCGGAGCGAAACGCCCCCCTTCCCATGAGGTTTTAGTTGCCCCCACACTCCCCGCTCATACCTGCTGTCCACAAGGCTCCCTTGTGGCCGCCATCTTTCTTTCCAGAGAGGAGAGGGCGAATGGGGCAACACCCTTTCCCCTCTGGCAGACTTGATGGCCTGGATCAATGCATAGTCCGTTCACTTTTCTGCTCCAAGCTGCTGGGTTCTGCATTAAGTCCTTGTGCTTCTGGGGCCGTGGCTGTGCTGGAGAGCCGCTCGTGGGGGGCAACTGGTGACCTCGGTAGGGCGTGAAGGACGGACCGGAACGCCCCCCTTCCCATGAGGTTTTAGTCGCCCCCACACCCCCGGCTCATACCTGCTGTCCACAAGGCTCCCATGTGGCCACCATCTTTCTTTCCAGAGGGAGGAGGGCGGAAGGGAGCAACGCCCTTTCCCCTCTGGGCAGAAATGATTGCCTGGATTAATGCATAGTCCTTTAACTTTTCTGCTCCAAGCTGCTGGGTTCTGCATTAAGCCCTTGTGCTTCTGGGGCTGTGGCCGTGCTGGGGAGCCGCTCGTGGGGGGGCAACTGGTGACCTCGGTAGGGCGTGAAGGATGGACCGGAACGCCCCCCTTCCCATGAGGTTTTAGTCGCCCCCACACACCCGGCTCATACCTGCTGTCCACAAGGCTCCCATACGGCCGCCATTCTTCTTTCCAGAGAAGAGAGGGCGAATGGGGCAACACCCTTTCCCCTCCGGCAGACTTGATGGCCTGGATCAACGCATAGTCCGTTCACTTTTCCGCTCCAAGCTGCTGGGTTCTGCATTAAGTCCTTGTGCTTCTGGGGCCGTGGATGTGCTGGAGAGCCGCTCGTGGGAGGTGACTGGTGACCTCGGTAGGGCGTGAAGGACGGACTGGAACGTCCCCCTTCCCATGAGGT
The DNA here is from genome assembly GCF_029834395.1 of Sorex fumeus. Taxonomy (NCBI): domain Eukaryota; kingdom Metazoa; phylum Chordata; class Mammalia; order Eulipotyphla; family Soricidae; genus Sorex; species Sorex fumeus. The sequence goes on along the minus strand of NW_026606133.1, from coordinate 3,304,862 downwards.
TTTTGTCGCCCCCACACCCCCGGCTCATACCTGCTGTCCACAAGCCTCCCATGTGGCCGCCATCTTTCTTTCCAGAGGGAGGGGGGCGGAAGGGAGCAACACCCTTTACCCTCTGGGCAGAAATGATTGCCTGGATTAACGCATAGTCCCTTCACTTTTCCGCTCCAAGCTGCTGGGTTTTGCATTAAGTCCTTGTGCTTCTGGGGCCGTGGATGTGCTGGAGAGCCGCTCGTGGGAGGTGACTGGTGACCTCGGTAGGGCGTGAAGGACGGACCGGAACGCCCCCCTTCCCATGAGGTTTTAGTCGCCCCCACACCCCCGGCTCATACCTGCTGTCCACAAGGCTCCCATGCGGCCGCCATCCTTCTTTCCAGAGAAGAGAGGGCGAATAGGGCAACACCCTTTCCCCTCTGGGCAGAAATGATGGCCTGGGTTAATGCATCGTCCGTTCACTTTTCTACTCTAAGCTGCTGGGTTCTGCATTAAGTCCTTGTGTTTCTGGGGCTGTGGCCGTGCTCCAAACTTAACTCTGATTTTCATGGAGAAAGATTGGGTGGTTTACTTGTCATTGATCACTTTGTACATAGAGAGATGTCGCGCGGCCGCTTATGCGGCCGCGCGGTTTTGAGAAAAAGTCCTCGTTCCCGCATGCTCGAGCTGTGTTTGTAGAGGCTTCTGGTCACCGGGGTTCCATCTGGGGGAGGCGGGATGCGGCACCTACTCCATCTGGAACTTGCTGGTGGTCTCGGCTCTTTTTGGAACCTGTTTTTTCTTTTTTTTTTCCCTCCGGGATCTGTGGTTCCCGCACCCTCCATGTGTTCCTTCTCTTATGCTGCACGCTTCAAAGCTGGCGCTGGGGGGCGGGCTGTGGGCGTGACTTCCGGAATCAGAGGTTACCTGGGAGGTGTAGTCCAGCAGATTTGAGAAAAAGTCCTCGTTCCCGCATGCTCGAGCTGTGTTTGTAGAGGCTTCTGGTCACCGGGGTTCCATCTGGGGGAGGCGGGATGCGGCACCTACTCCATCTGGAACTTGCCGGTGGTCTCGGCTCTTTTTGGAACCTGTTTTTTCTTTTTTTTTTTCCCTCCGGGATCTGTGGTTCCCGCACCCTCCATGTGTTCCTTCTCTTATGCTGCACGCTTCAAAGTTGGCGCTGGGGGGCGGGCTGTGGGCGTGACTTCCGGAATCAGAGGTTACCTGCGAGGTGTAGTACAGCAGATTTGAGAAAAAGTCCTCGTTCCCGCATGCTCGAGCTGTGTTTGTAGAGGCTTCTGGTCACCGGGGTTCCATCTGGGGGAGGCGGGATGCGGCACCTACTCCATCTGGAACTTGCTGGTGGTCTCGGCTCTTTTTGGAACCTGTTTTTTCTTTTTTTTTTCCCTCCGGGATCTGTGGTTCCCGCACCCTCCATGTGTTCCTTCTCTTATGCTGCACGCTTCAAAGCTGGCGCTGGGGGGCGGGCTGTGGGCGTGACTTCCGGAATCAGAGGTTACCTGGGAGGTGTAGTCCAGCAGATTTGAGAAAAAGTCCTCGTTCCCGCATGCTCGAGCTGTGTTTGTAGAGGCTTCTGGTCACCGGGGTTCCATCTGGGGGAGGCGGGATGCGGCACCTACTCCATCTGGAACTTGCCGGTGGTCTCGGCTCTTTTTGGAACCTGTTTTTTCTTTTTTTTTTTCCCTCCGGGATCTGTGGTTCCCGCACCCTCCATGTGTTCCTTCTCTTATGCTGCACGCTTCAAAGTTGGCGCTGGGGGGCGGGCTGTGGGCGTGACTTCCGGAATCAGAGGTTACCTGGGAGGTGTAGTCCAGCAGATTTGAGAAAAAGTCCTCGTTCCCGCATGCTCGAGCTGTGTTTGTAGAGGCTTCTGGTCACCGGGGTTCCATCTGGGGGAGGCGGGATGCGGCACCTACTCCATCTGGAACTTGCTGGTGGTCTCGGCTCTTTTTGGAACCTGTTTTTTCTTTTTTTTTTCCCTCCGGGATCTGTGGTTCCCGCACCCTCCATGTGTTCCTTCTCTTATGCTGCACGCTTCAAAGCTGGCGCTGGGGGGCGGGCTGTGGGCGTGACTTCCGGAATCAGAGGTTACCTGGGAGGTGTAGTCCAGCAGATTTGAGAAAAAGTCCTCGTTCCCGCATGCTCGAGCTGTGTTTGTAGAGGCTTCTGGTCACCGGGGTTCCATCTGGGGGAGGCGGGATGCGGCACCTACTCCATCTGGAACTTGCCGGTGGTCTCGGCTCTTTTTGGAACCTGTTTTTTCTTTTTTTTTTTCCCTCCGGGATCTGTGGTTCCCGCACCCTCCATGTGTTCCTTCTCTTATGCTGCACGCTTCAAAGTTGGCGCTGGGGGGCGGGCTGTGGGCGTGACTTCCGGAATCAGAGGTTACCTGGGAGGTGTAGTCCAGCAGATTTGAGAAAAAGTCCTCGTTCCCGCATGCTCGAGCTGTGTTTGTAGAGGCTTCTGGTCACCGGGGTTCCATCTGGGGGAGGCGGGATGCGGCACCTACTCCATCTGGAACTTGCTGGTGGTCTCGGCTCTTTTTGGAACCTGTTTTTTCTTTTTTTTTTCCCTCCGGGATCTGTGGTTCCCGCACCCTCCATGTGTTCCTTCTCTTATGCTGCACGCTTCAAAGCTGGCGCTGGGGGGCGGGCTGTGGGCGTGACTTCCGGAATCAGAGGTTACCTGGGAGGTGTAGTCCAGCAGATTTGAGAAAAAGTCCTCGTTCCCGCATGCTCGAGCTGTGTTTGTAGAGGCTTCTGGTCACCGGGGTTCCATCTGGGGGAGGCGGGATGCGGCACCTACTCCATCTGGAACTTGCCGGTGGTCTCGGCTCTTTTTGGAACCTGTTTTTTCTTTTTTTTTTTCCCTCCGGGATCTGTGGTTCCCGCACCCTCCATGTGTTCCTTCTCTTATGCTGCACGCTTCAAAGTTGGCGCTGGGGGGCGGGCTGTGGGCGTGACTTCCGGAATCAGAGGTTACCTGCGAGGTGTAGTCCAGCAGATTTGAGAAAAAGTCCTCGTTCCCGCATGCTCGAGCTGTGTTTGTAGAGGCTTCTGGTCACCGGGGTTCCATCTGGGGGAGGCGGGATGCGGCACCTACTCCATCTGGAACTTGCTGGTGGTCTCGGCTCTTTTTGGAACCTGTTTTTTCTTTTTTTTTTCCCTCCGGGATCTGTGGTTCCCGCACCCTCCATGTGTTCCTTCTCTTATGCTGCACGCTTCAAAGCTGGCGCTGGGGGGCGGGCTGTGGGCGTGACTTCCGGAATCAGAGGTTACCTGGGAGGTGTAGTCCAGCAGATTTGAGAAAAAGTCCTCGTTCCCGCATGCTCGAGCTGTGTTTGTAGAGGCTTCTGGTCACCGGGGTTCCATCTGGGGGAGGCGGGATGCGGCACCTACTCCATCTGGAACTTGCCGGTGGTCTCGGCTCTTTTTGGAACCTGTTTTTTCTTTTTTTTTTTCCCTCCGGGATCTGTGGTTCCCGCACCCTCCATGTGTTCCTTCTCTTATGCTGCACGCTTCAAAGTTGGCGCTGGGGGGCGGGCTGTGGGCGTGACTTCCGGAATCAGAGGTTACCTGGGAGGTGTAGTCCAGCAGATTTGAGAAAAAGTCCTCGTTCCCGCATGCTCGAGCTGTGTTTGTAGAGGCTTCTGGTCACCGGGGTTCCATCTGGGGGAGGCGGGATGCGGCACCTACTCCATCTGGAACTTGCTGGTGGTCTCGGCTCTTTTTGGAACCTGTTTTTTCTTTTTTTTTTCCCTCCGGGATCTGTGGTTCCCGCACCCTCCATGTGTTCCTTCTCTTATGCTGCACGCTTCAAAGCTGGCGCTGGGGGGCGGGCTGTGGGCGTGACTTCCGGAATCAGAGGTTACCTGGGAGGTGTAGTCCAGCAGATTTGAGAAAAAGTCCTCGTTCCCGCATGCTCGAGCTGTGTTTGTAGAGGCTTCTGGTCACCGGGGTTCCATCTGGGGGAGGCGGGATGCGGCACCTACTCCATCTGGAACTTGCCGGTGGTCTCGGCTCTTTTTGGAACCTGTTTTTTCTTTTTTTTTTTCCCTCCGGGATCTGTGGTTCCCGCACCCTCCATGTGTTCCTTCTCTTATGCTGCACGCTTCAAAGTTGGCGCTGGGGGGCGGGCTGTGGGCGTGACTTCCGGAATCAGAGGTTACCTGCGAGGTGTAGTACAGCAGATTTGAGAAAAAGTCCTCGTTCCCGCATGCTCGAGCTGTGTTTGTAGAGGCTTCTGGTCACCGGGGTTCCATCTGGGGGAGGCGGGATGCGGCACCTACTCCATCTGGAACTTGCTGGTGGTCTCGGCTCTTTTTGGAACCTGTTTTTTCTTTTTTTTTTCCCTCCGGGATCTGTGGTTCCCGCACCCTCCATGTGTTCCTTCTCTTATGCTGCACGCTTCAAAGCTGGCGCTGGGGGGCGGGCTGTGGGCGTGACTTCCGGAATCAGAGGTTACCTGGGAGGTGTAGTCCAGCAGATTTGAGAAAAAGTCCTCGTTCCCGCATGCTCGAGCTGTGTTTGTAGAGGCTTCTGGTCACCGGGGTTCCATCTGGGGGAGGCGGGATGCGGCACCTACTCCATCTGGAACTTGCCGGTGGTCTCGGCTCTTTTTGGAACCTGTTTTTTCTTTTTTTTTTTCCCTCCGGGATCTGTGGTTCCCGCACCCTCCATGTGTTCCTTCTCTTATGCTGCACGCTTCAAAGTTGGCGCTGGGGGGCGGGCTGTGGGCGTGACTTCCGGAATCAGAGGTTACCTGCGAGGTGTAGTCCAGCAGATTTGAGAAAAAGTCCTCGTTCCCGCATGCTCGAGCTGTGTTTGTAGAGGCTTCTGGTCACCGGGGTTCCATCTGGGGGAGGCGGGATGCGGCACCTACTCCATCTGGAACTTGCCGGTGGTCTCGGCTCTTTTTGGAACCTGTTTTTTCTTTTTTTTTTTCCCTCCGGGATCTGTGGTTCCCGCACCCTCCATGTGTTCCTTCTCTTATGCTGCACGCTTCAAAGTTGGCGCTGGGGGGCGGGCTGTGGGCGTGACTTCCGGAATCAGAGGTTACCTGCGAGGTGTAGTACAGCAGATTTGAGAAAAAGTCCTCGTTCCCGCATGCTCGAGCTGTGTTTGTAGAGGCTTCTGGTCACCGGGGTTCCATCTGGGGGAGGCGGGATGCGGCACCTACTCCATCTGGAACTTGCTGGTGGTCTCGGCTCTTTTTGGAACCTGTTTTTTCTTTTTTTTTTCCCTCCGGGATCTGTGGTTCCCGCACCCTCCATGTGTTCCTTCTCTTATGCTGCACGCTTCAAAGCTGGCGCTGGGGGGCGGGCTGTGGGCGTGACTTCCGGAATCAGAGGTTACCTGGGAGGTGTAGTCCAGCAGATTTGAGAAAAAGTCCTCGTTCCCGCATGCTCGAGCTGTGTTTGTAGAGGCTTCTGGTCACCGGGGTTCCATCTGGGGGAGGCGGGATGCGGCACCTACTCCATCTGGAACTTGCCGGTGGTCTCGGCTCTTTTTGGAACCTGTTTTTTCTTTTTTTTTTTCCCTCCGGGATCTGTGGTTCCCGCACCCTCCATGTGTTCCTTCTCTTATGCTGCACGCTTCAAAGTTGGCGCTGGGGGGCGGGCTGTGGGCGTGACTTCCGGAATCAGAGGTTACCTGGGAGGTGTAGTCCAGCAGATTTGAGAAAAAGTCCTCGTTCCCGCATGCTCGAGCTGTGTTTGTAGAGGCTTCTGGTCACCGGGGTTCCATCTGGGGGAGGCGGGATGCGGCACCTACTCCATCTGGAACTTGCCGGTGGTCTCGGCTCTTTTTGGAACCTGTTTTTTTTTTCCCCTCCGGGATCTGTGGTTCCCGCACCCTCCATGTGTTCCTTCTCTTATGTCAATAAAGTTTTATTGAGACACAGCCACATCCACTTGTCTCTGTCCCATCCAATTTGAACTGCTGGCTGTTCTTGTCAATAAGTTTAAGTGGGACACAGCCACTTGTCAGTAAGTTTTTTTGGGACACAGCCACAACCATTCCTTTCTCTGCTGTCTGTGAAACCCAACCTGCCTGCTGCTCTTGTGAGTAAAGTTTTATTGAGACGCGGCCACATCTATCCTTTCCTCTGCTGTCAGTGGGTAATTCGGTGATGGAGCTGGGAGTTGCCATAGGGACAGTTTGAGCACAGGCTAGCAAGCATGTCCTGCCTCTTTCCAAAACACCTTGGCTGGCTCCTGCCTTAAGCTTCTCCCGTGGATTCGCCTGGCAGGTGGTGTTGCTTGAATCTGGGCAAAGCTGGGTTCACTGTAGGTGGTTTTGGATGCCACGCCGTGGACTTTGGAAGGGCTTCCTGATGCTAGTACATTTACTACGCTTGCTTCTAGCCATCACCCTTAGCATCTGTTTGCCAGATGTGAGCACATCTTTCATTTGCAGCTTGATCAAATCTCACTTGATCAAGGGGATTTTTCCCACCCAAATCTTCCTTGAGTTTTCAACCAATAGCACTCTCTCCTTGTGTCCTAGTTTTAAATTTTATTTACAGTTTTCATGACTCGAAACAGATATTAATTTGTTCTCTTCAACATTGTGGTAATGGCTCACTTCACCAGTTAGAGCCAACACAGGATGCTTTGTTAAAATCGATTTTCAGGTCAATGGCAGACAGATCTTTAGTAGCAATGTGTCCCTTGAAGATAGAATTCAAAGTCACAGGGTATCTTGTGTTTGAACCTGGCTACCCTCATCCCGAAGGAAAGCTTTAGTACATCCCATTTTCTAGTGGAGGTCTAGGGAAGCCAACCTAGGTCTAGGGAGCACAGACCCAGGAGTTTTCCTTTAGGACAGAGATAGGAGGAATCTAGAGCACAGACCAGGAGTCATCCATGAGCACAGAGCCAGAAGGAGCCCTGAAAAGAGAGCCAGGACTCACCCCTGAGCACTGAGCCAGGTGTCAGCCCTGAGCACTGTCAGTTGTATCCCCCTGAGAGATAAGTCAACACAATGGGGAAACAGATCGTTGTTCGCAGAAGGGAGAGAAATGGATCCTGTGTTGATCCTCCTCGTGGGGTCCCGCAGGCAGAGCACTTCCCCGGGACTGTGAGCACCTCCTGTGCCCACACCAGACCCAGCGGGGAGAGAGGAAGAGATCCCCGCTCCTGCCGCCCTGTGATGGGCCCTGTGGCCCTCAAGCACTGTGACCCTGAGCCCTGTGCCACGTCCTGTCTGAGGGACACCGAAGCCCATGGTCGGGACCAGGGCTTGGCCACTCTGGACTGTGCCGTGGAGACTGTGCAGAGGCACGTGGGCGTGCGGGGAGCCGGGGGCACTGTCGGGCCGAGGCAAGGCCTGCTGGGGAAGGACCGGCCTCTGTGTTGACCCGTTTCCTCCCCAGCTCCTTCTGCTGCCACAAGGCGCAGGCCAGCCAGAAACACCTCTTTCCCTTCCGTTCTGGCCTCAGGGAGCTTTCTCAGGCCGGGGCTGGTGAGAAGGCACTGGGCTGGACATTTATCGCCCGATAATCCCATTGCAGCTGCTTTAAGTCGTGTTGGAGCAATAATGTGGAATCCATGAGGGGTCGTTAGAGGTGGGCTGGGAGGGGGGAGGGCGAGGGCCTTGGTGCAGGGAGGGAGCACAGCGGGGTTGGCGCTTGGATATTGTGTGCCAGAAGCAACTGTTAGCAATAACTTTATGGATAACGGCAGTGTAATAAAAGTAACTTTAAAAAATTTCTAAAGCAATAAAAAGAGGAAGGAAGAGAAGGAAGGAAGGAAGGAAGGAAGGAAGGAAGGAAGGAAGGAAGGAAGGAAGAGCGGGAGGGAGAGAGGAAGGGGGATGGAGGGAGGGAGGGAAGGAGGGAGGGAGGGAGTTCAGGCTGCCTTCATGACACTGGATCTCTGTTGGGGGTCACAGGGCACACAGCATCCCCTCACACTTTCCCACTTGTTCAGTTTGACCTCGCGGCTATTGCTGCCCTCTGGTCAGGGGAACTTTCATGCTTGTGCCACAGCCTGAACCTGCGTTCCCCGACCCTGCAGGCTCCTCAGAAGCCAGCAGCCCAGAGCTGCAAAGAGGCGTTCCGGAAGGGAGCTGCACCTTCCAGAACAATCGCCAGGCAGCCTTCCTGGGCCCTGGAGCTGTGAAGGGGGAAGAGCCTGAGACATGTCCACCAGGTGCCCCCAGAAACCCACCTGCAGAGCCCCGAGCCCATTTCCCGTTCAGGCCGCTGTGACGCAGTGAGGCAGGGAACTAAGCCACCCCCGCTCTGGAACCCGTCCAGCGGCTGGTCACTGCGAACAGGGCTCAGTGTCCAGGCGCTCAGCGTGACTGAGGTACCTCCTGCCCGTGTATGAGCTGTTTGTCCGTGTGGACACTGGGGGGCGCTGTTTCTGCCAAAAGCTGCCTGTGACCTTTTCCTGATGCTTCTTTCATTCTATTATTTCCAAGGTTGAAGGAACATGGAAAAAGAGTGAGAGAAAGAGAGAGAATGGAAAAGAAGAAAGAAAGAAAGAAAGAAAGAAAGAAAGAAAGAAAGAAAGAAAGAAAGAGAGAGAAAGAGATATAGAGAAAGGAGGGAGGAAGGGAGGAAGGAGGAAGGAAAGAGAAAGAAAAAAAGAGAGGGCGCTAGAGAGATAGCACAGCGGGTAGGACCAACCCGGGTTCGATTCCCAACATCCTATATGAGCACTACCAGGAGTAATTCCTGAGGGTCCATGCGCTTTCTAAACAGAACTAAGCATCCATATTTTTGAAGAGCACCTGTCAGTCCTTTCAATGTTTAGGAACGAAAACCAGAACACAAGTATGTTGGTTTGAAGAGCATTTGTTTAAAAATGCCTTTCAAAGTGTCACTGTGTCACATTTTCATCGTGGCACCTTGGGGAATGGGGAACACATCTGGCAGTGCTCAGGGCTTCCTCCTGGCTCAGTGCTCAGGGATCACACAGGACAGCGTTTGGGGGATAAGCGACACGTTGGGGGTCGGAACGGGGTTGTCTGTGTGGAAGGCTAGCACTTTGCCTGCTCCAGTGTCTCTGGCCCATAGATATATTATTTTCTGTAAACAACGCATTACCTGTTCCACATCCAAGTAGGCTGCTGAGAGGTGCCAAGTGTAAAGGTCTGTCCTTTCAGATTTAGCCCAGACCCTCTCGTGTAGGTCTCCTCTGATTTGCCTGGCCTGGGGCTTCTATAAATGGAAGGTTGGGACCGAGCCAGCAACGTTTCAATCCTGTCGAGACCCGGACAGGATTGCCAGAGAGTGGGACAGTGCCAGCAGCCAAGCCCACTGGGGTCCTGGCACCTTGCGGGGTTCCCCAGCACCCTTGGGAGAGATCCCTGAGCTCTGAGAGGAGGCTGGGGCTGAGCTGCAGGGACCCCAGGAGGGGGCCACGAGGCACCATGTGCCCCTCGGGGACCAGGGACAGAGAAAGGGCATCCTCTGGGGTGCTTTCCATCCAGCACCAGGGCCACGAGAGTCCCCCTCAGTGCAGACGCCTGGACAGTGGCCTGCTCTGTCTGCCCATCCCCCACAGCCTCATCCCACTTTCCTTCCAGACCCTGCCCTGTCCTGATGCTTGGGTCCTAGTCATTTTTAGATGTGAATTTAACTCTTTAAAATTTAGTGCTTTTTAATTTTTTTATTTTAAAATCTTAATTTTAAAATTTTAAAATCTTCAGGCTGGAGTCATAGCACAGCGGGTAGGGTGTTTGCCTTGCACGCAGCCGAACCGGGTTCGATCCCCAGCATCCCATATGGTCCCCTGAGCACTGCCAGGAGAGATTCCAGAGTGCAAAGCCAGGAGTAACCCCTGAGCATCGCCAGGTATGACCCAAAAAGCAAAAATTTAAAATCTTTTTTAAAATTAAAACTTTTTATTGTGAACTTTTAATTTTTAGTTTTTTTTAATTAAAATTAATTTTATTTTAATTAATTGTTTAATTCAAATTTTAGTTTTAAATTTAATTTTGTTTAAATCCTTTATTTTTTCCCCCATTTAATGACGGTGAGATACACAGTGACAAAGTCGTTCACGATTGGGGGAGGGCTGTCATCTTCTGTCCCCCTTTCATGATCTTCCCCTCTGGCCCCTTGAAAATCCCCTGGGGATACTCTAGAGATGCTGATACAGACTAGATTTCCTGCCGAATCTAGGCACCAAACACGTCAGTCTCATTGCTGGCGATTTGGGGTAAAAGGCAATGCGAAGGGAACTCCTGGGAAGCAGTAGAAGCTGGCCAGCCTGCTGCTGGACAACCTACCTACTTCGAGGCGTTTGGAAACTGGTTTTCTCCTGGCTCAGGACCTTGGTGCAGTCACTGGCAGAGGCACCTCTGCTACATCTCAACCTGGATACTGTTGCACTTAGTGAAGATCCCTCTTGAAAGATCCCGCCGGGTGGCTGGTGACTGGTGACTGGTGCCCTACAGGTGCACACAGAAACCTGCATTGCACCGTTTCCGAAGAGGCTATTCATTGCGTTGCTGGCTGATGTGGTCCTTTTGGGGAATATCTGCTTTGCAAGATCTCTTTCCTTGTCGGAAATAAGAGCATGCACAAAAACCTTGTACCAATTCCATCCCGGCCACTCCACAGGATCCCCTGTGCTCCGTCAGCCACCACCCTGAGCACAGAGCCAGAAGTATGCCCCGAGCTCTAACAGATGTGTCACAAAAACAAATAAAGAAGAAACAAGAAATCTCCCTGTGTCCAAAGGCTGCCTTGCAGCAGGCCATGATGGCCGTGGCCACCAGCGATGGGTTTGGTTCAGTTGCATCACCTTTGTACTCACCTGCACACGTGGCGGGAGAGAGGGCAGGAGGGAGAAGCCCAGGGCCCGTGGCTCTTCCTTCTCGTGCTCTTGGATTCTCAGTTCCTTTTCTTCTCTGGGGTGTCCAGGAAGACGGGGCTGGAGCACACTTTTTGGGGAGCAGACTGAGGGGCACTCTGCCCCGACATTGGGGCACCCTCACGGGGGACTTGCAGGGGGTAGGCTGGGTCCCTGCTGCCGCTGCTGCTTCCCACCAGGGCTTTCTCGAACGTGAATTCCTGCTTCTGAGAAAATATGCCAGTCTAGGGAGCAAGACTCCATATGTGACACCCTCCGTCTCCTTCCTGGGCCCCATAATCCTCGGTAACGCCCTGACAATAGGGGTCAGCAGTGGCACCAAATTACGTGTGTGTGTGTGTGTGTGTGTGTGTGTGTGTGTGCATTTCCCCCAGTTCTGGAGAGCCAGATGCCCATCTGTCCTCTGAAAAAGACAGTTCGGAGGCCAGTTATGGCCCTTCTTCTTTTCCAGGATTGCCCAGAAGACCTTAGAAAGACAGACTGAGTGTCTGGAAAGGTCCCAAGTGAGTCTGGCCAGAGACGGATGGAGGAAAAAGCAAGGAGGTCTGGGTGTTTATGATGAGATGGACAGAGCCAAGCCCTAGGATCGGCTAATGCACATCTCCAAGAAAGGGGCTTGGATCGGAGGCCGCCACAGCCCGCGCTATTGAGACCTGAGCTTGCACTTCGATCCCATGCTGTGGCTCTTCCAATGGTTGTTCCCTGGCTTCCCGCCTTGGAACCTAAGGAGGCTTTTTGCCTCGAGGCACCGGAGCCCCGAAGGTGAAAGCTCACAGGCTGGGAGGGGACTTGGTGCATGGGAGGCAGCATTTGCTTCCTGGCACCAGTCACCTCCTGCTCCTCGGAGCACTGTCAGGAGCCATCCCCGAGCACTGAGCCCTGCAGTCATGAGCACAACCAAGCCACGGAAACGAACACTGAGAGCCCAGTCTTCTACCATAGAAAGATTGAATCTGGCTCTGTGAGAGAGGGCGCCTGGCTCGGATCTTTATAAGGACCTCAGAGGTTCCTAGTGACCTAGGGTTGGGAGGATGGTGGATGAGGGGGAGAGGCAGGAGCAGTGGGAGCTGGAGGGGTGTTCCGCCTGTGAAGAGACTTGCCCTGCGTGTCCCTGCGGTGGCCTGAGCAGGCTGGACCCCGGGTGCGACTGTGCTGTGCTGGAGAGGCATCCATGCGGGGCCTTGTCCTTGCCCACCCGAGTGACCGCCTTCCCTGTGCTATGCTGAATTTCCTCTCCAGATGGTATCAGGCTGTCCATACTAGGCTTGGTGATTGGCTCCCCAGGATGCACAGCAGGGCTTGTGCTTGGAGAGCACCATTGCGGGTAGGCAGGGGAGGCCGCTGGGTGTGACAAATCTTGAAAGGGAAATGGTTGAAGATCCAACTTCTGGAGTTTCTTCCTGCTGACAAAGGGATGCTGACCCTGACTGCACAAGGGGTGAAACCTCATGATAACTTAGTTTTTAATGGGCGCCAGACAATGAATGGGTTGGGTTCCTGAAATCATCAACCTCTGAAAGAAAAGATCAGACAGATTAGGCTGAGGAATACTATTAGAGAGTCTTAGACCCTGGAGGAGTAGAAGGTCTTCTCTGGCTTACTGAGGGCAAAATGGTTTCTCGTTTCAGAGAACATGAAAGTTAACAAACACAACAGTCGCCAAAGCAGCATAATGGCATACCCAGTCTTACCATAAAAATGAAAAGTAATAACTCCTTCACCCATGCCTTTGGTTGATAGAAAATGACTTCCTGTGTCCAAATCTGTCTAAACTACATAGAAACACCAAGCCACGTCTCTGACTTTCTCAGTACAGATCGGAAAAGCTTCTGCCTATCCATGGAAGCTATCAATAAGAACCAATGGATATTTATACCTTAAACATTTGAGCATTTGATCCTTTGCATGAAGTCAAGCTGCCAGTTGTACCCTGGATAAGTCCCTGATGTGGAACAGGTGGTGTAAGGAGGCTGTTAGACCCGAGATTTCCAAGATTTGTTGGTGTTGTTGGTCTTTGGAGGCCCAGCCATCAGGGATAAGACCAGGCCATATCAAGGGTCAGCCCTAGGGCCCGATGCATATCCAACTGTTCGATCCATTCCCTGACTCTGCTTCCTGTTTTTAATCAAAGTAACACTGTAGCACTGTCCTCCCGCTCATCGATTTGCTTGAGCGGGCACCAGTAACGTCTCCATTGTGCGCCTTGTCTGTCACTGGTTTTGGCATATCAAATAAGCCAGTGGGAGCTTGCCAGGCTCTGCCACGTGGGCAAGATACTCTTGGTAGCTTGCTGGACTCTCTGAGAGAGGCCGGAGGAATAGAACCTGGGTTGGCCTCGTGCAAGGCAAATGCCCTACCCGCTGTGCTATCGCTCCAGCCCGTTAATCAATGTAGTCTCTTCAAAATTAGGGAGACATTTATTTGTGTCTTTATATCATTTCTGATACGAGGGTCCTGATTATGTGGTGCTGCTCAAACCCTACAGTGCTAGTGTTTACGGGGCTCTCCTGGCAGTGCTTGAGACTCCTGGGCTATACCCAGCCATGATGCTGGGAGAGAGTGGAGTAGACCATGAAGTGCTAGTGATCAGACAGGAGTCAGCCACATCAAAGGCATCCACACCTCAAGCATTAGATTATCTGACCCAATGATAATGGATTTTTATCTGTTCATGCCTTATTCAAAAAAGCAGAGAATGTATATTAGATAATATATGTGGAAAATTTTTGTGTTCTTGTGTCCATTTTTTTATCACATCACAAATTATATTAGGGCAAAGTATGTCATTGATAACAGAAATTCATAAAAACAAGACAACTTTGACATGCTCCTAACCAGACAAAATTTTGTAAAAAGTATGCAAAGTAGAACCATTTATTAAAGGGATTATATAATGTATTCTGAGATTTTATCTAAAGTATTTCACTTGATTTATTTATTTTGCCTGTAAAGGTGAGTAGAGGCTGCCCCCAAAGCCTCCATCCCTCTCGTAGAGCCCGGCAAGCTACCGAGAGTATCCCGCCCGCACAGCGAGAGTATCCCACCCACACAGCAGAGCCTGGCAGGCTACCCAGTGGCGTACTCGATATGCCAAAAATAATAACAATGATGGTCCTCATTCCCCTGACCCTGAAAGAGCCCCCAATATGCCATCAGGCTACAATAGCACGTGACAGGGACGAATAGAGACATTACTGGTTGGTGCCCACTCAAGCAAATTGATGAACAACGGGATGACAGCGATACAGTGACAGTGATATCGTTTCTGACTTAGCCTTCTTTATTTGGAAACATGTAATTTTGGAGAACTATAAATCATCCCTTAACTTGAAGTTGTTTTTTTGTTTTACCTACATCCTTTACCTTCCATTGAACACAATGCCTGCCAAGACCAACAGCCTTCCTGTTTATTCTTAGTGATATTGGCAGTGTGAATATTAATCCTAAAAAATAAAAAATAATTAAAAAATATTATTTTTCATTCTGGGATAATGCTATGAGCTCCAATCATGTTAATTAAGTATGAAACTAAAACTGTTGATGTAAGCTAGTACTTAATTAGTGCTATGACTAATCCTCAAGTCCCTATATATTGAAATATCCATCACCCTCCTCCTTCTTCATGGAGAAACCTAGAGAAAAGTCCTTCAGAGTTTCCAGCATCTCAGACGTTGTTTAGCCAGTTTCTGCTGTGTCTTCTTCTAGTCGTGCCAAGGCTCAGCTATTCATGATGCTGCTTCCTCTCTGCAGAAACAAGAAAAGACATTTCTTATATTCCACTGGACCTCTCAGCACAAGCCATTACCTGGGTCTTGTGTTGGAAATTTGAAATTTTATCTGATGCCTCCTTTGCATTAAGAATACTGGGGCGGGGCTAGAGCGATAGCACAGCGGGTAGGACGTTTGCCTTGCATGCAGCTGACATCGCCAGGTGTGACCCAAAAAGCAAAAGAAAAAGAAAAAACTAACGTTTACTGTTCCAATGTTTTTCCCCCTATTTAATTGCTTGAGCTTCTGTGATTGACAGGCAGATAATGGTGCTTTGCATGCAGATCATCCCAACACACATCTGGCACTGGTTACCCACCTCCCTCCCACAAGGACCAGGCTCAGTTCACCCGCTTGTTGCCTTTGGCCCTTCTTGCTCCCTGGCTGTGTCACTGTAAGTCCTGCCATGAGAGATCACCGTGTCAGCCCCTGTCCCTCGGACTGGCTGGACTGTGCATGATGCTCATGGCTCCATTCATGGGGCTGCAGGCTGCATGATATTGTTCGTAGAGCAGAGCGGGTCCCACTGTGTGTCTATGTCTCACAACTTCTTCATCCCTTGGTCCGTGGTTGGGCCTTTGGGTGGTTTCCACGTCTGGACTCAGCACTGCAGTGGACACAGGCGTGCACAGGTCCTTTCGAATGGAAACCTTTGTGTTTGGGACGAATCAAGACCTTTCACCGAGGCTTGGAGACTCTTACGAGCTGGAAGAAGTTCCTTTGGGCCCCGGGAGAAGACTCACAAGGTTTGGGCACTCTGTGCATGTTGAAAGCTCAGACTTTGAGGCTCTGGGGCCTCGCAGGAGGAATACTGAGCTGGGAGTACTTCTGAGAGCAGAAACAAATAACTTCCTGTAGCTTAGTTGTTAGTAACATGCACCGTTGTTCTGTCTAATCCAGACCAGAGAAAAGTCCTATTGAGACGTAACATCGATGACGCTTACATGAAAGATATTTCAGTCAAACTTTGAATAAGATAAGTGGAAGTATTTTCTCCTCCAACTCCCATTTTAAGGGAATCTATTTGTCTGGAGGTCAAGGTTTCTCAGCTTCGACACTCGATCATTTTTTTGGCGTTATCAGAGGGTGAACAGTCGGCGGTGCTCAGGGGGTACATGCTCAGGGGGTACTCGTGGCTCTGCACTCAGTGTTACTGCTGGCAGTGCAAGGGGGACCAAGTGGGATGCTGGGCATCAAACCCCAGTCTGCCGCTGCAAGGCATCCCACCAATTGTTCTATTGCTCTGACCCACCCCCTGGATAATTTGTTGTTGTTTTTGAGTTATCGAGTCTCCCTGAGATGCAGTTACAAAGTTGTTCCTGATTGGGTTTCAGTCATACAGTGTTGCAATGCCAGCCCCTCTGCCAGTTTACATTTCCCACCACCAATGTCCCCAGTTTTTTAAATTTATTGACAGACAATAAATTTATACAGATACCCCGGTGCACAGACAGATACACAGACAGGCATATGGGAAAGCACACACATAATTGCACACAGACTCACCCAGACATATACACAGACACACCCACATGCAACACGCAACACGTTCTTACACACAGACAACATGTGTACACAAGGATACAGACATAGACACAGACTGTCACATATATAAATATGTCACCACACAGATGTGCATACACAAACATCCGTAGACATTTGAAGACACAGAAATGTGCACATACCGACACAGGGACACATAGACACAAAGAGACACACATATATACATAGTCACAGACACTAGACACAAACATTCACAGAATTATATTCTGACACACATATGTGCACACACAGACCCACACAGACTTATAGATAGACACACAGACACTCAATAAATTTATACAGACACACCCAGTGCACACACAGATACACAGGGGCATATGGGAAAATACATATGCATAGAGATGCACACGCAAAGACTCAGCACATACACAGACCTATACCCACATGCACCAACTCACATTGGGATTTAAACAGACTCACAACGTGTGCACACACAGACAGAAACAGACATATACACAGACATACAGACATAATTGTAGCCACACACACAGACATACAGACATGTGCAGACGCAGACATATACGTACAGACACATGTGTATACAAACACACAAACATAGATACAGATACACACATATCCACATACTGACACAGACACAAAGACATACAAAGCTATGGATACAGACATTTACACGGACACACATGCACACACAGACAACAGATCCGCACACACACTAACTCATATACACAGACATAGATACACACACAGATACAAACATGCACACACTCAGACAACACATATACACAAACATGGACACATGCACACACACAGATTCCGTAACACATAGAGACATATACACAGACACTGAGAAACACAGAAGCAAACACATGTATACGCAAACAGGTGTATTCAGACAGACATGCACACAAACAGAGACACAGGCATATACACAAACACAAAGACATGTACATAGACACATGTATACAGAGAGCAACACACATATACATAAACACACAGCCACATGCACGCACAGATATATACATGGACACACAGACTCACAGAAACACAATCAAATGTACACATAGAAACACATGCACATAAGCAAGTGACATATATATGTATAAATGTATACATACACACGTATACGAAGATACACAATTGCATGACACATGTGTACAGAAACATACAGACCCATGCACAAAGAGACACATTCAGACATATATAGAGACACACCCGTGCACACACAGAATGACACAGACATACACACAGACACCAGGCATACACACACTCAAAAGACATATATAGATACAGCAACATGCACACACAGACATATACACAAGCACAACACATATATAGCCATAAACACATACATACAGAGACATACACTCAAGCATATATACACATAATCACACACAGACAACACAGATATATGCACACATATTTTCACAAGCACATGAACACAGAGATACAGACTCACATAAACATATACACAGACACATTGCATGCAACACAGTCACAACACGAACTTTCGCCACATGCACACAC
Organism: Sorex fumeus; assembly: GCF_029834395.1. Classification (NCBI taxonomy): domain Eukaryota; kingdom Metazoa; phylum Chordata; class Mammalia; order Eulipotyphla; family Soricidae; genus Sorex; species Sorex fumeus. Next base: position 3,287,227 of record NW_026606133.1, on the reverse strand, counting down.
AGACAACAGATCCGCACACAGACTAACTCATATACACACAATCACAACATGCACACACAGATGCACAAGACATGTATACAGCCACACACACACATGTACACACACAGACATATACACTGACTAAATACACACAGACACACACGTATACAGACACATACATGCACATACACTGATCGAGTCACATAGACACCCGAACGCAGACATACTTATAGACGCCACATATATACAGAGTCACATCCACAGTGACACTAACATACACACATGGGCATATACGTAGACACACGCAAACAGACATGCAAATATATACACACAGAAACACCCAATATACACACAGATACACATAGTCATCTGTAAAGACACACACACAGACTCAGACAGATGGCACAGACACACACCCACTACAACAGTCACAACACGGATTTATATGTACTCACAACATGCAGACATATACACAGACATTCAAAGGAATAGACACAGTCACACATGTGCACACACATAGACATGTAAACTGACACACATGCACACACAGTGCCACACATAGACACACAAGACACACAGACATATTCACGAACACAATTTCACACATATATACATAGAGACACAATGATACAGACATACAGACACACAGTCATATATGCAGACCACACACACAAGCACATAGACGTATACACAGATATGCACAGACAGAGATATATAGACAGACACACAAATATATATACACAGACACACCCAATGCATACAAAGATACACAGACAGGCATAGGTGAAACCATACACATCATCACACATAAAACTCACACAGACATATACACAGACACCCACATGCAACACACAACTCGGTCTTATACACAGATAACATACCAACACACAGATATAGGCATATGCAGACACACACATAGATACTGTCACACACAGACGCACACAGACATACAAGACATTCATAGACAAATGTGCACATACCGACTGAGACACATAGACACAAAGATACACACATATATACATAGACACAGACACAAGACACAAGCATACACAGACACATACATGTGCGAATGCAAGCCCACACAGTCATATACAGACACACAGACATATAGCAGACACACAGACACACAGTAAATTAATACTGACACACCCAATCCGCATGCACATGTATATGCATAGACACACATATGCACAGAGATACACACAGACTCAGACATATACCCAGAATCATACCCATATGCAACATGTCACAACAGGGTCTTATACACAGACTCACAACATGTGCACATTCAGACAGACAGAAACAGATATCTACACAGGCACACAGAAATATACATAGCGACACACACATGTGCAAACACACAGAGACATACATAGACACATGCTTACACAGACACATACCTATACACAGACATACACATGTTCACACATTGACAGACACAAAGACACAAAGCCATGTACAAAGACAGCAGCGTGTATACAGACACACATATACACAGATATATAGCTAAACACACAGAGACACAGATATATACACTCTGAAACACCCAGTGCACACACAGATGCACAGGCATACACACGGACGACACCCACAAGCAACACAGTCATAACACGAATTCATACACAGACTCACGATGCGTGTACCCTCAGACACAAACATATATACAGACACACAGACATGCGCACACACACAAGCATACACAAACATAGATGTATACACAGACACACCCAGTGCTTGCAAAGATACAACAATGAGACATATAAAAAGACACACACATATGTAGACATGGGTACAGATTCACAGGCACCCTCATGTAGCACTGTCACAACTTGTACTTATACACGCAACATTCACACACATAAAAATTGACATATTCAGAGATACACATAGCCATAGAGACAGCCATACACATAGTGTGCGGGCACATATACACAGACATATACAGATGCACACTTATACAGAGACACAGATGCACACACAGACACACACAACATATACAGAAACACATATACACAGAATTATGCACAAATGCCTACACTTACACAGAAAAAGACAGACATACAGATATATAAACAGACACACACAAACACGCACACAAACACCACATACATACACAAACACACGTATGCAGGCACACGACAGACATACACACAGAATCAGACACAGACATATCTAGACACTCATGCATGTGCACACACTGACACACAGACAGACAGACAGACACAGGCACACAGACACATACTACACTGGTGTGTGTGTCTGTGTGTCTGTGTGTCTGTATATGTACGTACATACAGAAACACATGAGTACATGCACAGACAATAAATATATGTACACAGGCAAACAGGCACTGATAGACATACAGACACACACCTAGAGACATGCGAGCATATACACAGACACACATGTATACACAGACACAGAAATAAGCATGCTTATATTCAACAGACATATATACAGAATTAGACATACACAAACATGTACACGACACATAACATATGTACACCCACTGACACAGTGAGGCACACACAGACACAAAAGCACAGACAGACACAAGAGCACACAGACATATAGACAGACACACAGATACACAAGATATATACATAGACACTCAACACACATGAGCAGTACACAAAAGACTCACATGCAGATATATACGCAAATACACAAACACTACACAGATTTAGAGACATACAGCCAGAGACACATATATAAAGACATGCCCTTGCATACACACAGACATATACACAGACACCTACATGCTCACAGACACGTTCAGATAGAGGCACATGGATATGTACACACAAGACATACACAAACATATACACACAGAGACATATACACAGACACACAGAAACACACATGCACACACAAACACACAGAGAAGATGGATAGATTTACATACAGACACACAAATGCTCGCACAGACTCAAACAGACATATTTACAGACAATGTACTACAAGAGCAAACACAGACATACACTGACACCGATGCATACATGACATAGATATGCACAGACACAGACATATAGAGACATGCGCACACAAGATACACACAAGACATATACACAGATACACATACACACATATACACATAGACATCTACACAGACACACATGCACGCACACACGGACATACACACAATACAGAGACACAAACATGTATATAGACTCAGAGACAATGGACTCACATAGACACAGACTTGTACATAGCCACACATGGACCTTCACATATGCACACACAAACATACTGATACATACAGACATTTACACAAAAGCACACATACACAGACATACAAACACAGGCACATAAACAGGTGAAAACATGCATGCACACACAGATACAGAAGACACACACCCACATGCATATAGAGAGACATACAAAGGCATATACACACAGAAGCACAAAGTCATATACAGACAGACACAGATATTTGCACAAACATACAGATGCATGAACAGACACACAGATATATTCACAGACATGCAGACATAGACAGACACAAACACATATAAAAAAGGAGACAGACACACAGACATTTGCAAAGGCACACAAACAGACATATATGCACAGAGACCCACACAGACATACAGAGACACAGTTCACACACAAGCACACAGAAACAAACAAATATACAAAGACAATCAGAGACACACGATCTATCCATAGACACAGAGACATGCACACATAAGCAAACACCTAGACAGACACAGACAGACACAGACAGACACACAGACACACACAGACATATACACAGACACACCCAATGCATGCACAGATACACACACAGAGACTTATAGAAAGACACACACATGCACACATAGACAGAGATACAGACAGACTCACACAGACAGACACAGACATCCTCCCACATGCAGCACAGTCACAGCATGAAATTATGTGCAGGCTCAAAACATGCACACACAGATACAAAATTGATATACACAGAAACATATGGACATCCACACACAGATGTGCAAGACACATACTCACAGACATATATGCAGACACATTTCTACACAGACACAAATACACATATAGACATATACACAGACACATAGATACACAGAATTACACACAGATGCATACACTTGTGCACAAAAAGACACACAGACACAACAGACATATACAGAGACACACACACACATAACCACACACAGATATATATATATACACTCAGACAGATACAGAGACACATGCAGATACACAGAGCAGACATGCACACACAGAATGAGACACAGACCTAATCCGCACACACACGCATGTGCACACACTGACAGAGACATCCAGACACACAGAAACACACCCAGACACACATAGAGACACGCAGACATATACACAGACACTATACATTTAGACACCTGCACACATAGAGCTACACACATGCACACACACAGACAACAAAGACATGCACACAAGCAGACAGACATGTTTGTATGTCTTTTTGTGCATAAATCTGTATGTCTTCAGTGTAGGCATCTGTGTATAATTCTGTGTATCACACACAAACATACACAACATATACAGAGTCAAACACGTGCACTCCCACATCAAGACAGAGACATCAAGAGCACAGTTTACGTACAGATATATACGTAGAAACACAGACACAGCGATATATACAGACACACACAGATATATAAACACACAGGTGCATAGACATGCACACATAACAGACACACATACAGAATAGACACACAGACATATACACAACACACACATGTGCAACCACAGACAGATACACAGATATATACTTAGACACACAACACACACATGTGCACAGACACATGAACACACAGACATATAGACACACATACTCATATATAGATATATATGTACTGATACACACATATATATACAAATACACATGCACTAAACAGATGTGCAGACACATACCCAGAGACACACACATATTTAGACATACCCTTGTGCACCTACAGACACACAGACATATACACAGACACAAACACATGCACACAATCAGACACATACATACAGACACAATATACACACGCACACAGAGACATAACATAGGCACACATATGCACACAGACATACACAGACTTACACACACATGCACACAGACGTATTTAGGCACAGTACACGTGTGAACACAGACTTATACACTGACACAGATGTACACACAACACCGAGACCCACATGCACACAGAAACCCACACAAGGACACATAAACTCAGATACAAGCATACACACATACACTTAGACATTTATACAAACACAGAGTGCATACACAGATTTACACATAGACTTAGACTCACACCATATACATAGACATATGCACACACAAACATACTGACACACAGACATACAAAAAACACAGACACACACAGATATACAAACCCGGATACATAAGCACAGATGAACAGATGTGCAGACACAGACACAGAGAGACTCGCAATCACATACACACCCACAGACACACACACACATTTATAGACATCCAGACATATGAACACACATAAAGATACATACATGGACATATAGACACAGACATACACAGGTACACAAAAAAAGACTTACACAGGCACAGCGTATACACAAGCACTAATAAACACAAATATACACAGACACACAGATATATGCATAGACACAAACACATGCACACAATCAGAGACATACACAAACATACACAGACCCAAACAGATCCACACACATGCACATGCACAGGCACTCAGAGACATATACAAAGACACACAGAGACATGCACAGGCATCTACACAGATACAGAGTACAGTCACGCTGACACACACAATGCGCACAAACAGACATACACACAGATATATACACAGAGAACACACACATGGAGACATACACAGAGAGACATATGGTGTGTGTGCACAAACAGGCATAAAGACACAAATACATTTTCACAGACAAACCCACTTGCACACACACAGACATACAAAGACATATCACATACACACAGACATATACACGGACACACTGCAAACAGACACAAATAGATATGTATACAGACATACAGATATAAACAGAGACAGATAGGGTCATATACATAGACACAGAGTCACACACGCAGGCAACATAAAAGTCACAAGTGTATACACAGACAGACACAGATATATACACGTACATGCAGACATATTCACAGAAAAATACTGTAAACACACAGACCCAAATACATCCTCAGACACACATGCAGACACAGAGAAACACAGACATATAGAAACACACATGTACACATATACATACAGACACAAATATACACAAGCAACAGATATATACACATGGACTCTTGACACACACAGACATATTCACAGAAATATACCGACATGCACACACTTCACTTAAATCACTTAACTTCCCATTGCTCGTCGATTTGCTCGAGCGGGCGCCAGTAACATTTCCATTTGTCCCTGTCGCGTGCTAGTGTAGCCCAATGGCATCTGTTCGCTCTGGGAGCATGAAGAGCCTCAAACCGATGGTTCACGATCTTGAAGAAGTCTGACCATCTGGTAGGTGGGCGGTCACGCGGTCTTTTGACATCCCGTGGAATCCAGTCGGTAACAGCTCTAGTCCAGTGGTCGTCTTTAAATCTCATTACGTGACCAGCCCATCTGATTTTTGACCCCTTGGCAAATGAGACAGCGTCCCTGATTCTTGATCATCGACGGTTGTCGGAACTCCGGATTCTTTCTCTCATTTGAGTGAAACGTGATATTCCAAGCATAGCTCTTTCTATTCTTCTTTGGGAGACCTGAATAGTGTTCTCATCTTGTTTGCGTAGGGCCCAGGTCTCTGAGGCATATGTTAATGCAGGAAGAACAGTGGAATCAAAGAGATGTGCCCGGAGCCGGAGGTTCTTCGTCCTCTTAGCTGTTTCTTCGACGTTCTTGAAGGCTTTCCAAGCCACTCTCTTTCTCCTGCGCAGCTCGGGTGCCAGGTCATTTGTCATGTTGACTTCTCGACCTAGGTACACATAGCTGTTGCATTCGGAGTTGGTCGTTCCATTGAGAGCGAATGGTGCATCAGGAACGAGGCTGTTTCTCATAAACATTGTCTTCGTAAGATTCAGCTGTAGTCCAACTTTTCCACACTCACGGTCAAAGTCGGCCAGCATTTGTGCCGCTTGGCTGATGTTTGGTGTTATTAAAACAATGTCATCAGTAAAGTGGAGGTGGTGTAGTTGACGACCATCTATCTTCACTCCCATTTCTTCCCATTCAAGTCATCGCATGATGTTCTCGAGGGTGGCACTGAAGAGTTTCGGTGAAATGGTATCACCCTGCCGAACCCCTCTCTTGACATCAACGATCACTTCTTTGTAGAATGGTGAGATCCTGGTAGTGAATACTTTTGGTAGCTTGCCGGGCTCTCCAAGAGGGAAGGAGGAATCCAACCTGGGTCAGCAGTGTGCAAGGCAAACACCCTACCCACGGTGCCTTCGCTCATTCCTACATTTTAATATTATTATTAATATTTCAGGTTTTTGGCTCATACATGGTGGTGGTCAGGGCTTAGTGCTGGCTCTCCTCAGGAGTCACTCTTGGTGAGGAGGGGGTCCTGGGGGTTGTCGGGGATTGAACCTGGGTCTGCTGCATGTAGGACAGACAGACGCCTTCCCCACTCTCCTGCAGCTCCGGCCCTAGTCCCGATCCGTATACTTGACTGCGTCTTCTAAGCTGCTCTATAAGCTGTGTGCTGAGTGTCGCTTCCTTGCAGTGAGGTCTGTGTGCCAGAGTCTCCCTGCTTTCTCCCCCAACTGCAGACTCACCTCATGCCAGAGTGTTTAGAAAAGAGGCAGCCATTTCCTTGTCACGGCAGCCCTGATCCTTTGGGTCCTCTGAACGAATCTTTCTTCTCCTAACTTGATTCAGAAGATAGGTAGAAACGTCTCTTTTTCCTCAAGAGGTGGTTGTATTTTCTTTTAGTGGGGGACACGGGAGTAATTCTAGGTTACACATATATACAGAAAAAAACAGACACACAGACATGCACACACAGAGACACACACAGAGACTCACAGATATATAAATAGACATGCACACAAAGGCATAATCAAATAGACACAGACATACATGCAAACAATAACACAAAACACACACAAACATGCACATATACAACACAGACATATACAAAAGAGAGAGACAGATATATAGATACACACATATGCACATAAATATACTCCCATTCGCACAAACACTTGAAGACACAGATACACACAGGCATACACAGACACCCATATGCACACACACCCTTTTTCATATAGACATATATACAGACATACAAAGAGACAGAACAGATCCATAGGCAGACACATGTGGACATGTACACAAATACATAGACAGGGACACAAAGATGTATACACACTGACACACAAAGATACTTACAGACATGCACAGACAAAACCCACATACATATACATGAAGACATACAAAGACATATGTACAGACACACGTACACACAGACAAACACACAGACACACATGCATCACACAGACACGAACAGCCATATAAACAGATACTCAGATATATACACAAGTATACACATACACACAGAGAGACTAACAGACATTTACACAGACAAACACAATTGTCTTAGAAATAGCTAAGAGGACAAAGAGCCTCTGGTTTCGGGCTCATCTCTTAGATTCCACTCTTCTTCCTGCATTAACATACACCTCAGAGACCTGGGCCCTACGCAAACAGGATGAGAACGCTATTCATGTCTCCCAAAGACGAATCAAAACAGCTATGCTCAGACGCCATTGGGCCACACTAGCACACGACAGGGACATATGGAGACGTTCTGGTGCCCGCTCGAGCAAATCGACAATTAACAGGAAGTCAAGTGATCATGTGATACACAATTGTCAAAACACAGACATATAGACAGAAACAGAGACACACAGAAGTATTCAGAGACGCATAGGCATATATACAGAAACACATGCACACAGACAACACAGACAATTACAGACACACACACATAGACGTACACACAGAAATGCGTGCACAGTCACATACAGAAACATGGGTATATACAACAGAGACACGCACACATGGGCACACACAGACAGTCATACACAGACACACACAGATGCACACATACATAGACAGAGACATGCACACATAGACATATACATAAAAGACACAGATACATGGACATACACACAAAGGCAACAGATATATACATCGGCACATACAAGGTCACACACATGCAGACACAGACTCACAGATTTATACACAGACTCACAGGCATACACAGATACAAAAGCATACACACAGAAATATACACGGCCAAACACAGATACACACACACCAAATGCACACAGAGACAACAGACAATACAGAGACACATGTGCATAACATACAGATACACAGGGACATGATATATACATAGACACACAGACATATGCACACAGAAACACACATGCTCACACAGACATACAACAGATGCACTCGCCGGCACATACAGGCATACACACTAACAGATACATAGACATGTACAGACACACAGACATTTACTGAGAAACACGTAGATATACACACAGATACACCTAGACATACACAGGCACACACACATGCACAAACGGAAATAACTCACATAGACAGAGACACACACACGCTCACATACAGACATAAAGGCAGACACATAGTGACACAGATATATACATAGATGCAAGGTCTCAATCACACAAACACACATGAACATATGTTCAGACACACAGATGCACACAGATGTATAAATACACAGATACACACAGATCATTTTCACACACATAACACAGACATATACACACAGGAATATGCACACATGCGGACACACATGCACACGCTAGACAAAACACATATACAGAGATACTTCGTGTACACAGAGACACAAAGACGTAGACTCACAAACACCCCGACATATACACACACATCCGGTCACAAAGACACACAAAGATATATACAGACATATACAGAAACACTAAAATACACCTGTACATACCAGACATATACACAGATACACACATATGGACAAACACACCTACTTGTACCCACAGCAGGCAGTGGAGGCAGAGTGGTGAAAAAGAAAGGAGGCAACAGAAGAACAGGAGGCGGAATTGGAGGTACGGAGCCAAAAGAAGGAGTCGGAGGAGGAGGAAGGAGAAAACAGGTGGAGGAGGAGGTGATGGCGGGAAGAAGACAAGTAGAGCAGGACAACGTCGAGGAGAAATATGTCAGAAGAAGATGAAGGGGACATCAGAAGGAGTGTCTGTGGGAAGAGACATGTGAACTTGTGCATTGAATTTGTGACGGGGAGGGATGGAATGTGTGGGGAGAGTGAGACCGTGGAAGAAGAAAAGATGAACCGGAAGTAGAAGAGGAGACGGAAATGGAGGAAACACAAAGAAGTTAGATCCGGAGAAGGTGGAGGAGCATAGGAGATGAAGAAAATGGGCAGAGGATGGGGTGGTGGAGGGAAGAAGAAAAGAAGAGGACGAGTTTGAGGAGAGGTAAGTCGAAGAAAAGAAGACGGCAGAGAGGAGTCAAGGCAGTGAAAAAGAACCCCTCAAAGGGGCTGAGAGATAGCACACCGGGTAGGGCATCTGCATTGCATGCGGCCGACCCGGGTTCGATTCCCAGCATTTCATAGGGTCCCCTGAGCACCACCAGGAGTAATTCCTGAATGCATGAGCCAGGAGTAACCCCTTAGCACCGCCAGGTGTGGCCCAAAAAAGAAAAAAAAAGAACCTGTCAAGGATGAGGAGGTTTGGAACCAAGAGGAGGAGTTGGAGGAGGAGGAGGAGGAGGAGGAGGAGGAGGAGGAGGAGGAGGAGGGAGAAAACGGGTGGAGGAGGTAGTGGCGGGAAAAAGAAGAGAAGAGAAAGATGAGTTCTAGGACAAGAGGAATTGAGAACTGAATGGCTGCGGACTATGGGGGCTGCAGTTGAAAATGGAACATGGGTAACATCAGAACAAGAGGACTGGAAGTACGGAGGAAAAAGGAGGATGTGAGGAGGAGGAGGAGGAGGAGGAAGAGGAGGAGGGAAGAAGAAGAAAGAAGGCGGAGGAGGAGGTGGTGTTGGGAAGAAGAAAAGAAGAGCAGGACGACAATGATGAGAACTTTGCCAGAAGTTGAAAGGGACCTGAGAAGAAGGGGCGCATGTGGGAATTGGGATTTGGATTTGTGAATGGAATCTGTGAGGGGGAGGGACAGGAACATATGGGGAGAAGTTGACCCTGAAGGAAGAAAAGATGGTGCGGAAGTAGGAGAGGAGATGGAAATGGAGGAAACACAAAGGTGTAAGAACGATGGAGGCGGAAGAGCAAAGTAGATGAAAACAGGCGGAGGACGGGGTGGTGGAAGAAGAGTAGAGGTAAGGGGAAGAAAAGATGTCAACCTAGAGGAGGCGAGGCGGTGAAAAAGAATCCCTCAGTAAGAGGAGAACTAGGAGGTAAAGACCCAAAAGATGATGATGGAGGAGGAGGATGAAGAGGGAGAAAACTGGCGGTGGAGGTGGTGGAGGAAAGAAGAGAGAAGAGGAGGAGGCGTTTGAGAATGAGGGTAAGTACAAGATCCGGAAAGCAGGAGACAATGTAACCTGAGTGGTGTAAAAGAGAAAAGGACGATGTCAGAACAAGAGGAGGATCTGGACGTACAGAGCCAAAAGGAGGAGTTGGAGGAGGAGGAGGAGGAGGAGGAGGAGGAGGAGGAGGAGGGAGAAAACAAGCGGAGGAGGAGGTGGTGGCGGGAAGGAGAAAAGAAGGGGAGGATGAGTTTGTGGATGAGGCAAGTCGAAGAATGAAGAGCAGCAGACGGGGAGGCAGAGTGGGAAAAAGAAAAGAGGCAACATTAGGAGAGGAGGCGGAGTTGGAGGTAGGGAGCCAAAAGGTGGAGTTGGAGAGGAGGAGGAGGGAGAAAACAGGCGAGGAGGAGGTGGTGGCAGGAAGAAGAAAAGAAGCGGAGGATGAGTTCAGGGCCGAGAGGAAGTGAGAAGAACTGAAGGGCAGGGGACTATGGAGTACTTCGAAGGCACCCTTGAGCTCTGTCCAGTGGGGGTGGGTGTTGGAGAGAGACAAGGAGACAGACACGCAGTGTCCCAGCTTTGACGTCAGCTGGGCAGCTGCAGGGAGTTGCTGCTAGATGGCCACTTATTCCACACAGGATGGCTGCTGCCTGGCTCCCCACATGTGAGACCCTGGGAGCTGACAAAGGCATTCGTGACAGTGAGCACGGGAGAACTCAGTGAATCCCGAGGAGCAGAGGGGGGCATGTGGCCCACAGCCAGCAGTCTGTCTCCCAGGAGGTGCCAAGCCGTGGCAGTTTCCTATTCCATTCTATTTTATTTTTATAAAGCTACTCACAATGGTTTCTTAGAGTCAGTATTCCAACAGCAATCCCACCAACCAGTACACCTTCCCATCCCATTATGTCCCAAGTTTCCAACCCCCATCCAAGAATGCCCCCATAGCAGGCCCTAAATAATTTATTTTGTATCGTTTATTATGAAAAATTCACTAACAGTGATCAAAAATGATTTCCTTAGGGAAAAAGTGTGTGAAGATTTTTGTGTCTTACACTGGAGCATTTAAGAGATGCCTTGTATAAGCCTTGTATAAGAGATGACTACAGGTTGTTACAGGTGAAGCCTTCTGTGTTAATAGTTTCTTGTCTTTCCTTTTTTAAGGATTTAAAATAATTACATCACTGTCAGAGAGACCCTTACAAAGCTGTTCCTGATTGGGTTTCAGTCATACAGTGTTCCAACATGCATCCTTCCGCCAATGCACATTTCCCGGCACCAGTGTCCCCAGGTTCCCTCCCGCCACCACCTTCTGCAGCGCCCCCCCCCTCTCTCTCCTTCCTCCCTCTCTCTCTCTATATATATCTGTCTCCCTCCCTCTCTCTCTCTCTCTATATATATATATCTATCTCCATCTCTCTCTCCCTCCCTCCTCTCCTCCTTACAATATTAACACTTTGCTTCCTCTTTATTTTGCTGTATGGGGCAAGGATACTCGACTCTAGGCTTGAGGACGGGTGTGACGGGAGCACTCCTTGCATTGAATAGGGCCAGGGACCAAACCTGACCCGACCTATTTGAGCCTTCTGAAGCCGTGTGTCCTGAATTTATTATTATTAGCAGTCACATCTAGCCGTGCTCAGGGCTTACTTACTCCTGGCTCTGTGCTCAGGGATCCCGCCTGGCGAGATCAGGGAACCAAGTAGGGTACCAGGGACTGAACCCTTGTTGGCCATGTGCAAGCGCCCTACCCGCTGTGCTATGGCCCCAGCCTGTCTCCTGACTTTAAATAGCGCCTCCCTTGCACTCCTTCAGGATGCAATCAAAGTGGATATACAGACAGCAAAGAGCTTAGAATCAGTGAAGCGTCAGGAGCAACTGGCTCCCACAGACAGGTTCCAGAGACGCAAGACACCAGGGCTCCTGCACGCTCCTCTCCCTCCTTTTGTGTGGAATTCTCCCCAAACTCATCAACTCTTTGCCTTTGCTCCTGGAACCCTCCCCTCCATGCTCCTTATTTTCTCGGTCCCTACCCACGTCCTTCCCTATCTACTCTTCCTCCCACTGCCCACGAGGTCATGGGTCTCCCCCTGTCCACCCCCCTCTGGTGCTCCCCAAAGGCGAGGATGCGAACAATCACAGCCTCTTCACTTGGAAGATCCTTGGAGGCCCGAGTTCAACCTGTTTCCAGCTCTGGTTTCCACGATTCCTCTCATCTCCCTTAGAATGGAGCCCAATGGCAACAACCACCCACCAGAAATAGAAGAGCAGGGGCTAACTAATGTCGCTATGAGCGTTAGTTTGGGTTTGGGGGACACACCTGGTTGCTTGTGTCTCCTCCCATCTCAGTCCTTCAGGACTCCCTGCATTGGGGATCCGATCCAGTCTTCCTGCATGCAAAGCGTGAGGTGCAAGGAGTGCTCTGCTATCGACCCACGAGTCCAGCCCTCAGAGACAGATATTTGTTTTGTTGGGGGCCACCTCAAGCAGTGCTCAGGGTTTACTTCTGGCTCTGCACTCAGGGATCACTCCTGGTTGTGCTCGGGGGACCCTGTGAGGTGCCAGAGATTCAGCTGCATGCCAGACAGCAAGTGTCTTGACCCTTGTACTATCTCTCTAGCCCCAGCTTACAGTACATGTTTAACAAGCAGGAAGCTCTGGGTGCAATCTCGATGAAGATGTAATAGGTATTAATGCTCAGCACCACCTGATGAGACAGATGCTGCTATTAGTGGAAACTGGAAGTGGAGTATCCAAGCCCAGAAGCTGCAAAGCTGCAATTCCCAGTCAGGAGTGTGACCCTGGACCTGCCCTTCTTGTCAGCTAGGTCCCCTGCTGCCCTCGGGTGCCAGGTTTGGCTCAGGCTGTCCACCGGCATAGCACTTTCAGCCATTCTCTCCCACCTCTCAGCTCCGCTCTGCAAGACACAACTCAAGGGCTTCCTACTAGAGCCGTGGAGCAACAGCCTTTGTGGAACGGTTTTTCCTTCCACACTTGCATTCACAGCACTCACGTCCTGTGGTGCCCTTGGCCAAGGCACGGACGAATATTGAACCACGGCTTTTACTGGACGGAAATATGGGCGTCAGTCCCTGCAGCCACTGTGGAAGTTCCATCTACTCTGAGATATGAACTGGCCTTATCTGAGTTCCTTTTCTGAGACACCGTGTGTGTGTGTGTGTGTGTGTGTTGGGGTGGGAGGGGGGCAATACCTGGCTGTGCTCAGAGCTTACTACTCCTGATCTGCATTTGTGGATCACTCCTGCCGGCTCAGGGGGTCTATATGGGTGCTGGGGATGGATCTCTGGTGGCTGCATATAAGGCAAATGCCCTACTCACTGTACTATGGCTCCAGCCCCAAGACGCCTCTGTTTAATAGAGATTGTTTAATATGCCTCTGAGCATATGGAATTTGTGGCCAACACTGTGTGGCACTTGGTGGCACTGCAATGTGATTCATGGCTGGAGAAAGGATAGCATCAGATGTCCCTTCTCCCCAAGGACTAGTAACAGCCTCCTCATGTCTCGGAACACTTGGCTCTTCAGTGTTATTGGTTGGTGGTGGGTGAGGGCGGAGGGTGGGGGTAGAAAGTGTGTGTTTGAAGCAAGGAGAGCAACAACATAACAAGCCCACATATAGCCTGTGAAATGGACACGGCTTACAGTCAGACCTGGGAATGCATATGTCAAGAGACACAGCGTTTCCTCCTGTGCTCACGTGCTCCGGAAACACCCGGATTCCAGGGGTATAAGTACATGTTCATTGAGCAGTGAATCTGGAGGATTCCTGCCCTCTACCCCCAGTATTTATTTCTTATTTCAGTTACATGGACTGTTGCTGATGTATTATTGTCTCCACAGGGAAAGGGCTTTTATGTCCTCCCCTAACTTTGCTCCTCTCCGCCACCGAACTAATCCAATGGAAAGCACTCAATACGTGATTTATTAATTAAAAGAGCAGGAAGTGCCTGCAGGCTCAGAGGGCCACTGAGATATTTCTCTGGGCTTGCCTCTGTCCGCTCAGCATTGGATGTGCCCTGGAGCAGACTCTAACAATTGCCACAAGATAAAGAATCTGATTTTTTTTGGGGGGGGGGTTGGGAATGCAACTCAGCAGTCTCGTGCCTGCGCGCACACACACACACACTCCACTCCCTAGGGCGCTTCACCATGCAATCCTGCAAACTGCCATCTTGCAACAATCCTGAACTCTTTCCATCCTGCATACGTGCACACGCACGCACACACATACACACACACATACACACATCCCTCTCCCCAGGGTGCATCACTATGCAATCCAGCAAACTGCCATCCTGCAAGAATCCTGAACCCTTTACATCATGCATACGTGCACACACACCGCTGGGTGCCAGTGTGTGAGTGTAGCAGAGAGCCCAGAGCAGGTGTTGGGGCTCCCCGGGGTGCAGGGGCTGCCGGCGTGTCTGCGGAGCCCCGGGGTCGGGGCAGAACCTTTGGGGCGTGCGCCCTAAGCCCCAGGCCGGGTCGCCGACTCCAGGGCCTGGCTGACGTGTTCAAGGGGAGCCAGGGCTGGGGGCGCTGGGGCTAGAGGCGCCGTGGCCGCCTTCCCGCGACCGCCCGGAGCCCACCCGGACCACGCTTTAAGCCCTACCCCAAGTCCCTTTCCTCAAGGAAATCAGCCTGGGCAGCGGGGCTGCACTCAAGAGCGCCCCGCCCCTCGCAGCTCCCGTGCTCCGCCCGGCCAATAGGCGCTCGGATCCCTTTCGTACCCGCCTCCTTGCGGCCGTCTCCGTGGCCGAGTGCGCGGAAGGCGGGGCCGGGCCAACCCTCCGCGAGGCCCCGCCTCCCAACGCCGAGCGCCTCCTCGGATAGGTCCAGAAGGGAAAAGGGGTGGCGACAGGAGGCGTGGCCAGGAGGGGCTGGCCGCGAGACTTTGTGTTGGGTTCTCGCTGCACGCCCATCGCAGCTCCCGCGCTCCGTCCGGCCAATAGGAGCTCGGATCGCTTCCCTGCCCCGCCCCTTGTGGCCAGCTTCCCGGCCTGCGCGAAAGACGGGGCCGGGCGACCCTCCGCGAGGCCCCGCCTCCCCGTGCCACGCGCCTCCTCGGATAGGTCCAGAAGGGAAAAGGGGTGGTGCCGGGGGCGTGGCCAGGAGGGGCCGGCCCGCGAGACTTGGTGCTGCGTTCCGCTGTGCAAAGGCGTTGGGGTCTCCGCTGCTGGGCTCCGCTGCTGGACTGAGCAGAACCCGGAAAGGAGCCCCTGCGGCCGGCTTGCCCATTGTCCCTGGCAGCGGGCCAATCGCTCAGCGGCCGTGCCCCCTGCCGGAGGTGAGCGCCCCCGCCCGCCGGCTGCTGGCGCTGTGCCATAGACACGCAGGGCCACACACATGCGCACGCACTGAGACACAGAAATAGAGACACAGACTCACACATAGATACGCAGATTTATACATAGGTTCAAAGACATGTACAGAGACATATGTATGCACACACAGACATAAAAGACAGACACAGTGAGAAATCTAGAGATACATAGACACTCAGACATATAGGTAGACACACAAAGACACACAAACGTATATACACAGGCAAACCAATGCACGCACACATAAGGCATATACCAAGACACATGCAGAATCACAGGGAGATACAGACACAGACTCACACAGACATAAACACAGACACAAAGACACAGAAAAATATAGAGATACAATGATACAGAGACACAGGCTGCCACACAGATACACACAACACACAAGCACACAGACATATGCATAAACACACAGAATTGGCATACAGACACACACACACACATACAGAGACACCGATTATGCATAGAACACAGACACACATTGACAGACCGATATAGACACAGAGAGATATACACAGACATACGCAGACACATAGATGCACATACATGCACACATATACACACATATAATCACAGGCATATACAGGCGCACACACAGAAACAATCACAGACACAGAGATACAGACATATAGTGAGAGATATATACATAGACATACACACGTTCATATACACAGACACTCAAACATGCAGATATGCAAACATAGACATAAGCACAGGCACAGACACACATAGAGAAACAGATGTTTACAGTATATAGAAGCACACGACATGCAGATACACACACATACACAGATATATACACAGACACACAAATGCACAAAAACACAGACAGATGCACACACTGACACACGTACACACACGTACAGATATAGACAGAGATGCAGAGGCGTATACACCCAGACACATACACAACAGAGAAATGCACACGTGCGCACACAAATATACACATATTTACATAAGCACATAGACATATACTTGTTGAAATGTACACACACTGACATGCACAGACACACATGCATACACACAGATACATATAAACATACACACAAGGAGACACAGACATATTCAGACACACACACATGCAGACAGACACAGTGACGTATACATATAACAGAGAAGTACACATGCACATATTTTTATGTACACACAAAGATATACACAAAGACCGTCAGGCACACTCAGAGACATATACACAGCACAGACAGAGACCTAGACATACACTAAGAAACACAGAGATACAGATATATACAGAGACTCGTACCCAATGCACACACAACATACTAACACAAACATAGACACAGATACACACACGTGCACATAGATTCACAGAGCAGAGAGAAAGACACATATTTGGAAGAAACATACACAACAGACATGTACACAGGCACACTCTGACAGAGATATATACAAAGACACACAAACATGCATACACGGACAGAAAGATATGCATGTATACACAGAACAGACATACAGACACACAAATGCACACGCAGACACACATATACACACATATACACAGACGCACAGTTCAGGATACACACACTTACGCAGACATATACGGACACAGACACACACTTAAACACAGAGACACACAGACATAGACATATACAAAGAAACACACATATCCACAGACACATACATGATCATAGACAGACACACAGACACACACCTGCACACCTGGACAAAAATAGACATGCACAAACACACAACCGATACCACACCTGCAGACTTATACAGAGACACATGCACACTCTTGAATACACACATAGGCACAGACACACAGAGAAATGTTCACATAGAATACACAATGTACACACAAACATATACACGGGCACACGGAGAAATGTTGACACAGGGGACACAATGTACACACAAACATATACACAGAAACAAAGACACACATGCATATACACAAGCACACAAAAACTCATGTACATATGCACAGGTGCACGGACATAAACACAGATATTAAGACAAACATAGCATAAAGATAGACACACAGGCACATACAGACCTGTATCCCAACACACTGTCACATGCAGACACAGACACGCATGCTGGCATATTCACAGACACAGATTGCTACACACAGGTATATACACAGACGTACACATATGCAAACACATAGACCTAGACACACGCACACAAAGATATAAACAAACACATGCACACAGTCACAGGAAAAAAATATACACACACAGATCCACCTGCACACAGAGATATATCGACACAGATGTATACACAAAAACCCACACACGCAGAAACATGAACACATATGTCCACAAAGACTGACACATACCGACACACAATCATATACACAGGCACATGCACGTGCATACACACAGAGACACAGACACACACATGAACACAGATGTAGGCATACCCAAATAGCACACTTACACACATAGAATCAGACTGTGTCTCACTTGCACACACACAGACACACAAACATATGTATACACAGACACACAGGCACACATATGCACCTACATAGACATAAAGACATATACTCAGATGAACACAGACACACAGACATACATACACGGAGACATTTACACATACACAGAGACGTACACACAGACATAAATACAGACACTCATAGGCAGACACAAAGAGGGAGACATACACAAGAATGAAAATACTGACACAGACATACACAAACATACAGACACTCATCCACAAGCCAAAACAGACACATGCACAAACACAGATATACAGATGCACACACAGACACACATGGACATATATACAAATGCAAATACAGACACACAGACATATGCACAGACTCAAACACTGTTCACATGCAGGCACACAGACACACGTGTGCACAGACACATGCACACATATATAACAGACATAGACAAACACCCACAAGCAAGTACACAGACACAGACATATAAACATACACAAAAATATGCACAGACACGTATACAAACAAAGACGTGGAGATACAAATGGACATATATAGAGACACACAGACATATAGACATACTTATACACACAGATATACAAACACACATACACACATAAACGTACAGACACACATGCACACAAATACACTTGCATGTGCATACATACCCAGAGACATATAAATATACGCGGACACATGTGTCAACACACGTGCGCACACAGACACACAGATTTATTGGCACACACAGGCATACACACATGCACATAGAGACAGAATCATATACACAGAGACACACAGATAACTGCAAACAGACACATAAACACAGACACTTAAACACATAGACGTATACACACTGACGCACAGAGATACACACAGATATATGCACAGACACAAATCACATACACATAAATGGAGACATGCGACGACATGCACAGACACATATACACACAAATACCAACACACACACGCACACACTGCCACACAAATACATATACAGAGACACATAGACGTATACACAGTGACGCACAGAGATACACACAGATATATGCACAGACAGAAATCACATACACATAAATGGAGACATACAAAGACATGCAGAGACACACATACACACAGAAATACATGCACACACTGAGAGACACACAAACACAGGTGCACACACAGAGGTACACTGACATATGGAGAGACGCATATAGACATACACATATAGTAAACATACGAACACAGGCAAACATACACTCAGACATGCACATATCATGCACATAGACATATACCCAGAACACACAGACAGCAAACATACAAAGACACATACATAGGTAGACACACAGACACACAGAGACATACAAAGATAGTCACGCACATGCACACACAGACACTAAATATATGTACACAAACACACATATATAGAGACATGGACTATTCACAGAGATACAACAGTCACAAACCCCTATGCACACAGACAGACTTGAACGACATATACACATGTGCACACAGAAATATACACAGATACATATATACACACAGACATACTCAGACATGTACACAGACACACGAAGATACACCAACAGAGATTTACACAAACCCAGACAGATACATACACAGATATAGACTCTGATCTACCTGTGCACACGAAGGCATACAGATGTACAGACAGGCTCACACATGCACATATAGACACACATATACACACAAATATACACAGACATAGATACACAAACATACACAGGACACATCTAGTGCAACACAAAGATACAAACAGGCGTATACACATGCACACAGGCATAAAGACATATATACACACAGACATATACACACAGTGACATAAACAGACACACAACACAATCAAACATGTACACAGATACAAAGAGACACATAATATATACATAACACGTGCAGACACAATCACACATAGACACACATAAATGTATACACAGACATACAACCTATGCCCAAACAGACACGAACAGACATAAGGTAGACACAATCGGTTATAGACACAGATACAGTCACATACAGACACGCTCACACACAGAGATACAGACATCCTCAGACACACCCAGAGCATGCGTGCACACAAAGAGACACAGACATGCATACACAGACACGTACATACACTTACACCGACATAAATACAGAATCTCAGACACTCAGACACACACATCAACACACATACTTCTAGACATTCAAAGTTACAAATACACAAGTGCACACAGACACACACACAGACTCATACACTTATGTACACAGACACACAAACAGGTAGTCACACAGACATATGCACAGAAAAACATTCCCCACACACGTCCAGAGGCACAGACTTCCACGTAAAATACATGAGCACAGAGAAACAATACAGACATATATAGAAACACACACAGTGCACACGCACATGCTCACCTAGACATACACAGACATAAACAGACACACACAGATAGACAAATTCACACAGTCACACATAGTATATACACAACGCAGATACGCACACACACAAATACACACAGACATACACTGGCACAACATAGACACATTCACGGAGACACAGAGACATACACAGGCACAAGCATATACACATTCACAGTCACACACAGACACACCCACACACGCACAGACACAACAAAGATGTCTACATAAACTCACACACATGTGCATATACAGAGAGACATAGACACAGACACAGAGAAACAGATATATAACACAGACATATGCGGACGTATGTGCACACTGACATACAGAGACACAAACATACACAGACACATAGGAGCAGAGACACATGAACTCATAGACATATAGATAGACACACAGAGACACATGATGCACATACAGACTTACATACAGAAACACACCCATGTGTGCACACACACAGCTGTACAGTCCCACACCCAATGAGACACGTATTCACAGACATACACTCATGCACAGACATACAGACACCCACTCAGACATATACACAGATGCATATGTGAAGAGAGACACAGATACATACAGAAACTCATAGACACTGTATGCACACAATAATGCTGACATACAACAAATGCACATGCACACAAAAGAGACACACATACAGAGATACACGCAGACACACAAATAGACGTAGAAACAGACAGATACATAGACACATACATGAACACAGAGACACACGGAAGTATACACAGACATACACACTTGTATATACAGAGACTCACACAGACATATGGATATATAAGCAGATACGGATATGTCTGTATGTATGTATATATGGATATACACACACAGACACACAGAGGCATATGCACAAGTACATCATAGACACACTGATACAATACATATTCAGCGGCACACACATGTGAACACAGACATGTATACACAGAATATACACAAACACATGCACACAGAGAGACACAAAAATACAGACACAAAAACACGCACATACAGTTACACCAACACACACAGACACATATACACACAGACACAAATATGTGCACACAGACATAGGCAAACTCAGACTTATAACAGACACATATTCACACCCAACACAGACATATACACAGACTCACACCCATGTACACACAAAGAAACACACATATAGATACAGATACACACGTGCCCAATCATGAAACACAGACATCAATAGCACACTCAGACACACACAGATGCATATCCACACATGCAGAGAGACACACATGTACACACACACAGCCACTGCACTCTCCTCCCATTGTTCATCGATTTGCTTGAGCGGGAACCAGTAACGCCTCCATTGTGAGACCTGTTGTTACTGTCTTTGGCATACCGAATATGTCATGGGCAGCTTGCCTGGCTTTGCCGTGTGGGTGAGATGCTCTCGGTAACTTGCCGGGGTCTCCAAGAGGGGCGAAGGAATCGACCCTGGGTCGGCAGCGTGCAAGGCAAATGCCCTACCCGCTGTGATATACGCTCAGATAGATACAAACACATATAGACACAGACACTTATACAAACAGTCATATACAGAGACACACAGATATATACATAGAAACACAGACACTATCAACTAGACACATACACCATGCACGCCTTATAAACGAATGTATAACAACACAGACACACAAAACAAATGCATAAACACCCACATGCAGAGACACACAAATGTAAACACAGAAATACACATTTACAAATTTAGACACACATAGAACAGACAAATACACAGACTCAGACACACATGCACACATACAGAGACATGCCGATATATACACAGACACACATGGTGTAAACACAAGACACAGATATATGCACAAACATATACACAGACACACATACATTTATACACAGAGAAACAATCATACACACAGCACACCTACATGCACACACAGACACATTAGCATAGACATCAGACATATATACACACGGACTCTGACACACACAAATATACACACATGCTTATACACTGACACACAGACAGAGCTAACCATAGAAACCATAGAAACATAGGCACACACACTGACATTTACACAGACACACACGTACAAAGACCTACAGACGTACACAAAGGAACACAGACACAGATATTTATATGGACACACAGACACATGCAGATACACACAGATATTTATACACAGATATACATTCATTCAGCGACACAGACTGCTCACATCGACAGTACACCCATATGCACAGACATATAGTTAGACACACAAAAATAAGACATATTCACAGACAACACACACACAGAGACACTCACTTATATAAACAGAGACACATAGGCACGTTTCTGAAACTGATATCTTTTGCTACAAGCTGTCATCCCCAGGGGAGTGTCATCCCCAGGGGAATGTCATCCCCAGGGGAATATCATCCCCAGGCTGCCCAATTAATAACTAAGACTCTCTGGGAAGCCCCCAGCTGCCAACTCCTTGCCCCTTCCACACACATACACACATACACATACACACACACACACACACACCTTTGCAGGGAACATTTTCTTTCTCCTCTCTCACCTGGACCCAATAGTGTCACGAGAGACACAAAGCTACAACAGACCCGTAACTGACCCCTGAGGATGCATCTGCTATGGCTATATTGGTGCCAATTTTTAGAATCTTTATTCCTTGACCAGAAACACGAATAAGGCCCAAGGTACTTGCCCCCCCTCCCCGTTCTTATTTTATTACTTTCCCTAGATTTTTATGGAACTTTGGGGAAGGTTGGAGAGAGGGTAGAGAAAAATAACATCTGCTGAGATCAGAATTCCAGATGCCAAAACAAGTAACACCTGCAGAGATCCGAATTCCCGAAGATCCCAAAGAAATGCATCCCAGTTTGCCAACAGCACAGGGGTCATTGGGGGCAGCAGTCCTAAAGCTTGATATTACTGTCTTGATAGAAACGTTGATGCTTTAGCAGATTTGAAACAGAGGGCCCTGACCCCCAGGCCTGGCCAGGGTGAGGCTGTATCTACATAATCTTTGTAGATACAGTGCTGCACCATGCAACCCTGCAAACTGCCTATCTGCAGCAAATCCTGAACTCTTTCCATTGTGTTTACCTGCACATACAAACACACACACAAACACACACACCGTCCCCAGGGCACTTCACCATGCAATCCTGCAAACTTCCATCCTGGGACAATATTGAAGGCTTTCCATTGTGCGCGCGTGCAAACACACACACACACACACACACACACACACACACACACACACACCAATCCTGAACTCTTTCCATTGTACATACACAGAAACACACCTCCCTGGGCGCTGCACCATGCAATCCCGCAAACATCCTGAACTCTTTCCTTTGTGCATACGTTCACACAGACACACACCCCAATCCTGAACTCTTTCTCTAAAAGCCCTTATTCCTGCATGGGTGAGCCCTGCCAGAGTCCCTATCGCTGCTGGTCGGACACTCCCAGGGACGCACGTCTGTTTGTGTGCCCCACCTCACAAACCCTTGTCCCACTTGTGTAACCCTGTCCTGTGTGTGTTACTGTGACAGAACCCAGGCCTCTGCCTGCTTCCCTAGCTCAGAATCTGCTGTCCTGTCTTGGTTGACAGCCAACAGAAGCATGCCCCTGTTCTTTTAACCCCACATCAGAGCTTCTTGTCATGGCCCTGCTCACCCTATATAAGACCATCACTAATATGACCCAGAGCCCCCAGTCTCCACTTTGTGACCTCAACTCAGTGTCCATGTCCCTGCATTCCAGCATGATCTCAGAAAAGATATTGGTCTCACCATAGGCCTCTCCCCACAGGCAACTCAGAGTCCTCGTACCTGACTTTGTGACCGCGACCTCAGAGACTTTTCCTGTGTGACACAGGTTTGTACTCTATCTTTGATGTGACCCACCTTAGTCCTTGCTGTCCCTTACCTGACCTTACTTCAAAAACCCGTGCCCTTACCTTTGTCACAACCCCTCAGACCCCATGTTTTTGCCTCTGTGACCACCACAAGGACCTTTGAACATGACCTTTGGTGACACACTTCAGGTCCCCATGACCCTGCTCGTGTGACCCCACTTCAGTTAGTATTTTGAGGCCGGATTTGAATCACACCCGGTGGACCCAGAGGACCACGTAATGCCAGGACTCGAACCCTGGGCTTCGCTTCTGAGACCAGATGAAATTGGTGCCTTCAAGGTGGTGTGGTCATAGACCCTGGACTTGGCAATGCAAAACATTTGCCCACGCCCACGGAGCCCTCTATTCTGGCTTAAATTTAAGACTTCTTAAAATGTGTTTCCTCTTTATTACTGTCAAATGCATACATCAGAGAACCGCATTCCAGCTGAGATACTTAGGCACACCTAGCAATGCTCAGGTCATTAGTCTGATAATGTCTAACACTTTCTAAATTATTTATTAGCTGTCCTCCCGTTCATCGATTTGCTTGGCGAGCCCAGTAACGTCTCCATTTTGAGACTTGTTGTTACTGTGTTTGGCATATCGAATACGTCACGGGTAGCTTTCCTGGCTTTGCCGTAGAGGCGAGATACTGTGGTGCCTTTGCCCCTGCCACTTCTGTCTGTTACTCTTTTTATTTTTTTTCTCTTCCTATTTGTTTCATTTTGTTTTGTTTTGGGGCTACAGCTAGGAATGCTCAAACGTCCCTCCTGACTCTGCACTCAGGGATGTTTGGGGGACCTCTGGGGTGCCTGGAATTGAAACCTGTTGGCTGTGTGCAAAGTCAGTCAGAGCCCTCCTGCTGCCCGATCTATGCTAGCCCCCTGTTCTCTTTGTGACGGGAGTGGGAGGTGTTGGGCACAGGCAAGGTGCTTGCATATGTATTCCAGCGACCCTGTTTCCTTGTGGCACTCCCATGCATTCTGTTTGTGATGTTGACAGGGCTTGCTGCAATGTCTGTCACTTGGGCCATGCCCCCTCCCCCCGGGATTATAGCCCTTGGTTGCTGAAGTTCCACTGCGCTGGCTGGAAAGAGTGTAGAGGTCTGGGTTTTGAGCACTGTCAGCATGCGCTTGGTGTAGGCCACGGCACTGGGGTCCCAGTCGAGGTCTCGTGGATGCCAGGCAGACTCACTACCCAGAGAACCCTCTCCCAGCTTGGCCCTCGGGGTCCAGCGGCTCCAACAAAACAAAGTGGGGATTCAATAGCCAGCAATGTGCTCAGCGACTCCATGAATGCTCGGCCCCAAATTCTTCAGTTTCCATGAAATCATCGAGGGAATGTGCTAGGAGGGTGATGCGATCACGAGCCTGGCGTCCCCATGAATGGAATCGTGTTCTTTGGAAGGAAACCCAGTGAGGGGCTGGAGAGAGAGCACAGGGGTGAGGCACTTGCCTTATCAGGGTTCAATCCCCTAGACTGCCCAGAGTAACCCTTGTGTACTGCTGGGTACGGCCTCAGAACAACAACAGAGAGAACAGAAGAGAGCCAGGGAGCTCTTTAGCCCCTGCCACGGGTGAGGGCCAGCAGCTGGCCAAGCCAGGGCTCTCAGGGGACACCCCTTACTAGTACCTTGAGCTTGGGCTCCTAAGCTTCTGGAACTCCAGTCAAAACCCTCGTGTGCTGTTTCTGAGCCTTCAGTTTGTGGACAAAGGGACAAAGAACCAGGACTTGTGCCGTGACAAGGCTGTGCCTGGGCGTTCTGAGCCAACCACAGTGCCGGTCTGGGTAACTGTGTCGCACCCTTTCCAGAGGCCTCGCAGAGACTCGCCAGCCCCACATCTGCCCCAGACCTTTCCAGACCGGGGTGTGTCCCGAGCATCTGACAGCTGCCTCACCCTTCTGTCTTCCTTTCAGTGCTGCTGAGGGTCCCTGTGAATTCAGCACAGCTGGGTAGGTTTGTTAAATTTTGTTCCACTTTGGTGGCCGTGCTCAGCACTTACTCCTGCCTCAGTGCTCAGGAATCACTCCTGGGGGACTCGGGGGACCACATGGGATGCCAGGAATCAAACCCCAGTTGGTCACATGCAAGGCACTTACCCGCTATACTATCACTCTGGACCCTCCTTCGTTCTTTTCTTGCACCACTTCACTAAAGCTGGCGCAAATTTACATTTCAATATGTATATGTCTCCTTTGACATTATTGGATTCTGCATCTTGATATTCCCCCATCCCTAGTGCCTCCCCAAAGCATATTCCCCTTCCCGCCCCCACACACCCACAGGCTGAGGCTGAGCCAAGTGAGATGACTTCAAGGTGCCCCTGTGAGGCAGAAGTCTCATGTGGGCTCCTGCAGAGGAAGTGCATTGAAAGAGATCTGGGGAAAATGACTCAGCACCCTGGGGTGCTTCTCATGACATTCCCTTTGGCTTCTGAGATGGTGGGGCAGGTAGGGGCCACAGGTTGGGCCCATGCCACAGAATGTGGCCTTATTTGTGCGTCTGCTGGTGATGGCAATATCATTCAGACCATTGCGCCAACTGCAAAGGTGGTGTTCCAGCTCCTCAGCTAGCCAAAATACTCCACCTACTGGCTTGTGAATCAGGCTCAAAAAGAACAGGAGCCTTTTGCCCTGTTAGTAAAATACCAAGAAGAGTAATTGCAGTAATTGCAGTGTGTCAAATTGGCAAGAGCGGAGGACGGTACCTCACATAGTGAAGGCGGTTTTGCAGTGCGGTGTGGCCAGTTCTTATTGTGTGGGAGGTTGGTGTGGGGTGGGGAAACCTCCTGAACTATACTCAGAAGCCCCAGGGGCCCCTTCCCAGAGATTTTCTGCCAAGTGGACCAGTAGTTCAATACAAGGGGCTGTGGTAACGACTCATGCCCTGCAGTACCAAGGATGACCCAGACCACCGAGCGAGGCTTAGGGGGTTCTCCAAGGTTACAACATATGGTACTCCCAGCCTCCAGGACTGAACCCCAGGCTGCTTGGGGGAGCCTGTGGCGCTGGGGATTGAAGTAGCGTCAGCTTCCTGCAAGGCACGTACAGTAAGCCTGTGCTCTCTCTCTCTCTCTCTCTCTCTCTCTCTCTCTCTCTCTCTCTGTCTCTCTCTCTCTCTTTTGGGCCCCACACTCCTCTGTTCTCTTTCCTGGGGTCCTACGTTGCATGGTTTTGGGTGTCCATTGTATTACTGGGAAGAATTGGAGGAAAAAACAATATTTTAATATAGAATAAGTAGTTTCTCATCAGCAAGAATTTAGGAAATACCTGTATTTATAACAAAGAGAGTATAATAGACTTGCCGTTCTTTTACCTTGAGGTTGAAAATGTCAGAACACACACACATACACCTACACCGCACAGATGCCAACACCCATGACTGGTCAGAGGAACTCCCAGGCTGTTGAAGAGAACTGGGTACCCTATTTCCAAAGAAGGTCATCTTCTGAGTTAATGTCTGTCAATTTTTTTGTTTGTTTTTCATTTGGGGTGGCACCCAGTGGTGCTCAGGGCTGACTCCTGGATCTGCCCTCAGGAATCATTCCTAGAGGTGCTCAGGGTTCCAGATGGAATGCCAGGGACTGAACCCAGGTTGCCTCATGCAAGGCAAACACTCTCCCAGCTGTATTATCTCTGCGGTCCAAAAGACTTTTTTTTTAAAGAACACGGTCCTGTCCCTGTCAAGAAAAAGCTCGGAGTCTTTCCCACTGCAAGGCAACTTGGCGCATTGATTACTTGTATCAGAAACTTCCCTGAGGGAGCCTTAGGCCAGCTTCCCCCGTGATCCATCCACACCTTCCTCCTGTCAGTTTGTGGGGTACTCCTCTTTTGGTCTCTTGCAATACAGTTCTGTGCAGCCTGCAAGTATCAGAGTTTGCAGTTTGAATGGCTGTTGACAATGGCCCTTCGCAAGTCCCTCCTGAGCCAGCCCAGGGGGTTGGGCGCTTGCCTTGTGTGGAGCAGCCCCAGGACTGTGTTCCCTTGTCTTGGGAACCGCATCGTGCCCAGTGTGCTTCCCCACCTCAGACACCCGTGTCCCTGCTGTGTGGCCCCACATCACTGCCCCTTTTCCCTGCCTGTGTGACCTCAACTAAAAGCTCCCTGTCCTGCCTCTTTGACCCCACACCAACGCCCCAACCCCTGCCCGTGAGGCCACAACAGAGTCACTACTCTTGCCTGCATGAGCTGACCTCAGCGTGCCCCACCTGAGTACAAGGGACCCCACCTCAGATGTCCCGGTGCACGCCTTTGTGACCTCACTTAAGACCTACTTGTTCCTGACTCTGTGACCCCACAAAGACCCCCCACATGAGAGCCGCTGTCTCTTGCACTGACCTGCTTCAGAGACCTGGTCCTTGCCAGTGTGACCTCACCTCGTATCCCCCTCTCCTTGCCTGTGTGACTTCACCTCAGAGCTCAGGTTTCTGCCTGTGTGACCTCACCTCAGAGCCCTCTGTATAACATCACCTCACAGTCCCCTCCATCCCTGCTTGTGTGACCTCATGTCACAGCCCACTGTCCCTTATGTTTTTGATTCAATCCGTGTTGCTTGTCCCGGCTTCTTTGTCCACTTTAGAGTTGCCTGTGATGCCCAGAGAAGAACTGTTACCCACCTACGATCTTCCAGATCAGCAAGTGTGACCCCATGTCAGAGTCCCTCTCCGTGTCTGTGTGACCCTCTTCAGTCCCTGTCACCGTCATCACAAAAGCCCTTATTCCTGCGTGGGTGAGCCCTGCCAGAGTCCCTATCGCTGCTGGTCGGACACTCCCAGGGACGCACGTCTGTCAGTGTGCCCCACCTCACAAACCTTTGTCCCACTTGTGTGACCCTGTCCTGTGTGTGTTACTGTGACCGAACCCAGGCCTCTGCCTGCTTCCCTAGCTCAGAATCTGCCGTCCTGTCTTGGGGGACAGCCAACAGAAGGATGCCCCTGTTCTTTTAACCCCACATCAGAGCTTCTTGTCATGGCCCTGCTCACCCTATGTAAGACCAACACTAATTTGAAACAGAGCCCTCGGTCTCCACTTTGTGACCTCAACTCAGTGTCCATGTCCCTGCATTCCAGCGTGATCTCAGAAAAGAAATTGGTCTCACCATAGGCCTCTCCCCACAGGCAACTCAGAGTCCTCGTACCTGACTTTGTGACCGCGACCTCAGAGACTTTTCCTGTGTGACACAGGTTTGTACTCTATCTTTGATGTGACCCAGCTTAGTCCTTGCTGTCCCTTACCTGACCTTAGCTCAAAATCTCGTGCCCTTACCTTTGTCACAACCCCTCAGACCCCATGTTTTTGCCTCTGTGACCTCCAGAAGGACCTTTGGGCATGACCTTTTGTGACACACCTCAGATCCCCATGACCCTGCTTGTGTGACCCCACTTCAGACCTTCTTATCTCTTTTTGTGTGACCTCACCTCAGAGTCCAGTGATCCTGCCCATATGATCCTACCTCAGAGACCCTTTTCCCTGCTCGTGTGACCTCCCACCTCAGAGCCTCGTATCTTGCAGTTGTGTCCCCATATCAGAGCCTTGGATCCATACCTGTGTGATCGGAACTCAACCCTCATGTTGTTACCAGTGTGATCATCCACCTCAGATCCAGTCAATGCCACCTCCGATCCCCACAGCCTTGCCTGTGAAATCACAATTGAGCATCCCATGTCCCTACTTTTATGACCTCACCTCAGAGTTGTATGTCCCTGCTTGTGTCACCTCACCTCAGAGCTGTGTACCCTGCTTGTTTATCCCTGCTTTAGAGTACCACGCCCCTGCTTGTCTTTGAGGTCCCTGTTCTGCGAATACACCTCAGTGCACATATTCCTGCCATGTGGCCCACCTGAGTCATTTCCCCTGCCCGTGTGATCCACTGCAGTGTCCCGTGTCCCTGCTTGTGTGACATCTCCTCAGAGCCCTGTCCCAGCTTGTGTCGCCACCCCTCAGAGCCTTGCTTTTGTGACCCCACCCCAGCGAGAGTTCCATGTCTCCACTACTTTGACTGACCTCAGAGCCCTGTGTCCCTGCCCATGTGACCTCAGATTCCCATGACTCTACATAAGAGACCCTACCTCAGAACTATGTACCCTAATCTTTGCCCGTAATCAGAGCGCATGTCCCTGCTTGTGTGATTCCCCACTTAGAGTCCAACATCCTAGACATGTAACCTCCCCTGTGTTCTGTGTTCCTGCCTGTGTGATCTCAACTTAGATCTCTGTGTCAGAGCTGATGTCAGTGGCCTATGTCCCACACATCTGACCACCCCTCAGAGACCCTTGTTCTTACCTGTGTGCCCCCTCCACAGATCATGAGTCCCCAACCATGTGATCCAACCTCAGAACCCTATGTTCCAGTGTGTGTGAACCTTCCTCAGAGCCCTGTGTCCCTCCAAACTTGAGCCCATCTCAAAAGCCCGTGTCTCTGCCTGTGTGACCACACCTCAGATTCCCATGACCCTTCATGTGCGACTACACTACAGAGCCATGGACCCTGCTTGAGGGTCCCTACTTCAGAGAGCCACATTCCTGCTTGTCTGACCCACAGATGTCCGATGGATCTGTTCTGTGAGGCTAACTCGATGCCCTGTTTTCCTGACAACTGACCCCCACTGAGTCGGTTAACCCTGCTAGTGTGATCCTTCCTCAGAAACCCTGGCCCTGGCCCTATGACCTGTCCCCAGAGCCCTCTCTTCCTGCTTGTGTGACCCTTGCTCAGAGCCCCGAGTCCCTGATTGTGTGACTTCAACTGAGAGCCTCTTACTCTACCATAAACCCTCCATCCTCAGAGCCCCATGTACTCATCATGTGACGCCCCCACCCATTTCTTTTCCTTGCTGGGTGATTCCATCTTAGAACCCTGTGTCCCTGCTTGTGTGACCCCCACTTCAGAACCCATGTCCCTCCCTATGTGGCCCTCTTCAGAGACCCGTGCCCATACTTGTGTGACCTCACCTCCGAACCCCTGTCCCTACCCGTTTGACCCCTGTTGAAAGCCCCGTGTCCCTCTTTCTCAGAGTCCCATGTCCCTGCCTGTGTGACAACTTCTCAGAGCCTGTGTCCTTCCCCAGGTGACCTCTTCTCACACTCCATGACTGTCCTTGTGTGACCCCTCCCCAGAATCCCAGGTTTGTCCTCTGTGACCATATTTCAGAGCACTGTGTCCCTCCCCTGTCACCACACCTCAGAGCCACGTATTTCTACTTATGTGACCTGTTCTCAGAACCCCTTGTCTCTCCCTCTGTGACCTCTCCTCCGAGTGCTGGACCCTACTTGTGTGCCCGAACTAAGAGCCCTGTGGCCCTACCCTGTGACATCCCGTGAGCAACTCCTTGTGACCCTCTGCTTTGTGTCCCTCATTTGTGTCCCTTTGTGTCCCTCCGTGACCATCCCTTTGTGATCCTGAGCTTTGTATCCCTTTATGACCACTCTTATGAGGAGTGGTCATAAATAGGTACAGAGTCCCATGTACCTACTTATGTGACCCCTCTTAAGAGGCATGTGTACCTCCTTGTGTTATGCTTCATCGGAGCCTCCTGTCCATACCGTTACCCCTTGAGAGCCCTGTGGTGCTCCCTGTGTGACCCAATCTCAGAGGTGCATACACCTAATTTTGTGACCACTCTAGTGAACCCTGTGACAGCGCCCCCAGAGGTCCGAGAACCTACTTGTGTGAGCTCTCCTCAGAGCCCCAATCCCTTCCCTGTGACTGTATGTCAGAGCACCATGTCCCTACTTGTTTGACTCCTCAGAGTTCCCTGTATTTCCCTGTGTGACCCTTCCTCAGAGCTCCGTGTCGTCCCTGTGTGACCCTTCTTCAGAGCCCTATAGCCCTCCCCGTGTGAGCCCACCTCAGAGCCCCCGTGTCCCTACTTGTGTGAGCCCACGTCTGATCCCATGCCCCATCCCGTGTGACCCCACCTCAGAGCCGTGTCGCTGCCTGGATCCCGGAGGGCAGGACCATGGCCCACCTTCCACTTGTCCCAGAGGAGCCGGCCGCTTCAGGAGGAGGCAAGTGTCCCGTCCGCAGGAGTCGCTCAGGTTCCGTCAGGTTCAGGATGAGCCGTGGCTGTGCCGTGCTCAGTAACCCCCTTGAGTCCCTCCCAGCCCCTGGGTTTGATTTCTCCACGCCGAATCCGGCTCCCAGGTCCCAGTCAGCCCGGCGCCTGCAGTGGGGGCTGCTGACGGTGAGCAAAAATCTGTGCAGTCCTCGGGGAGAGGCGGGCGGTCCTGGGGTCTGCTGCCTGCGGCCTAGAGGCTTTAACACAGCTACTGATCCCTCCCACCCCCTCCCCTAGGAGTTGATCGAAGTACTTTCAAGTTTGGCACCAGCCTCGGTGTTGCTCAAGGTCACTTCTGACTGTTCTCTCGGGAGTTACTCCTGGGGGCTGGGGGCAGGTACGGGGTGGAACATGGGTGGGCCTTGAGCCAGACCAATGCCCGCCCACTATCCTCAGTCTTTGGCCTCGCCCCCGATGTCTCAATCCCAGTGTTGGAGGTGTTTGGATTTGGGGCTCATGTGGAATGAGCCCAGGGCTGTCTCTGCCATGCGGGTGCCTCCATCAAGCCCCCGCCCCGTCTCTCCCCCTGGTCCCCAGCCATTCTGCTGCTTGGCTGGAGAGCACAGTGGTGCTTAAGATGGGGGAGGAGCCTGGCCTGGGATGGGGCTGAGTAGAGCTGAGGCTACCACCAAGGGGCAAGTACCCTCAGCATGTAGGAGCGGGGAGATGCGCTGAGTTTCTCAGCGCTCAGAATGGGGAGCACTGCAGAGCAACCAGCTCCTCCTTGCCCTTCCTCACCCCGACGGGGCGATGCCCGCTCACCTGCTCGGAGAGAAAAGCACAGTGCAGGCTCCACACACGTTGCAACAAATTTATTTTAGAGAAAAAAATATGCTATCATATATTCTAAGGTAAAGAACAGATTATATCGTGTGACCCATACAGAGCAGTTGATCCAAGTCATTTCTGGAACAATATGGATGGTAATGGGAGGTGCTGAGAAACCTTTCAGACTGGGGGGCCCCAGGGTATCTGAGTGGGGGTGTCTGACCGTGAGGCCTCGGGCCATAAGGGCCCCATAGGACCGCAGCCCCTGAGCTCTGGGACCCCTATCGCCTAAGCTTCCGGGCTGGGGCACCCTGACGCTGCTGCCCATAGGGGGCAACAAGTGACCGCTGGTGCCACACCAGCTGGGTGACACTGGCGCTCGAGCCCTGCTGGGTCACGCGAGGGGGCACACGGTGCCACGCAGGTGGGACCTGGTTGGTATGATTGATACGTGCCTGCTGGTGCTGTGCGTGTTGGGTGGCACTCCTTTTCGAGCCCTGTGGGGGTGCGGGCACATGGGGGGGCACAGGATGCCATGCAGGTGGGACCTGGTTGGGGGCCGCCACAAGTGGCTGCTGGTAACACATCAGCTGGGTGGCACCACTGGCTGAGCCCTGCTGGGCTGCGGGCCTAGGCTTCAGAGTAGCAGGAGCCACAAGTGGCCGCTGGTACCCGCCCTGCTGGGTGGCAGCACTTTTCAAGCCCTGCTGGGGTGCGGGCACATAGCGGGGCACAGGGTGAGACACCTGTGGGATCTGGGTGGCAGGTGCAGGCACAGGTGGCCCCTGGGTACCGCGTGGCCCTGGTGCCTTGGGAGGCACAAGCTGCCTCGGGGGTGCAAAGTGGAACACTGGTCCGCCCTGGGGACCACTTAGCCCCGGCACGTTGGGAGGCCCGAGCTGCCGCGGAGGTGCGAATCGGAAGGCTGGCATGCGTGCAGGGGCACCTTGGGTGCCACTTGGTCCCGGAACATTGGGGGGCAGGGGCTTCGGCGCCGAAGGGAGCTGCATGGCAGGCACAGGCACAGGGGCGCCCTGGGTGACATTGGGGCCCGGTCCAGCGCCCAGCTGGTATCTCTTACTTTGTGGGCCTTGTAGCTTCGCACTGTTGTTTCTCTTCCTCTTCGAGCGCTGCTGCGATATCCCTGCGGCCTGGACATGGGTCGCCTGGCCCTGGGGTGCAGCCATCGCAGCGCGTGGCTGGGTCATGGGGACACTGGGTGGATCCACCTCCATGTCGCTGAGTGGTTCCCCTTGGGATTCAGCGTCCATGTCGCTGAGTGGTTCCTCTTGGGATTCCGCATCCATGGACTGAATGCTGCTCCCGCAGGACACAACTTCCATCGATTCCACGTCACTGAGACAGGCCTGCGTGTCCTTGGTGGACACAACCTGGCCATCGTCAGGGGCTTGTGGCCACCCTATGACTGCGGGTGCAGCTGGGGCGGGCACTGCCACCGGGAGCGGAGGCGGAGAGGCCACCTTCTGGGGCACTGGGGCCCCCTTCTGGGCTGGGGCGGGGGTCACCGCCCGGCCATGAGGGGTCTTGTGGCCTAGCAGGGCCTGACAGTGATGCGTGCCCCTCTGGAAGCAGGGGGCTTTCCGTGGACAGTAGACCACAGCCTCGCACCAGTCTTACTCCTTTCGAACGGGCCATCCATGCTGGTCAGAGGGTACTAACTGGGGACGCTGGCGGCGAGCCCGCTGGCCATAGTAGCCATGTCCATAGGCCCCTGTGGGCTGGCCACTGGGCCCCGGCCATGGGTAGTAAGTCGGCGGGCCGTGGACATAAGGCCCTGGATTGTAGGGATAAGGGGCGTGGGGCTGAGGATGCCCCACAGAGCTGGGCCCACTGTAGCCCCGTGTGCATGGCGCCTGGGCTGGTCGTGGCGTCCCCAGGTCCTGGTAGAACCACATGTCGCACGGTCTCCGCGTCATCCCGGGTCAGGGCTCTGCAGATCACAGGCCACACTCAGACCCTGGCAGCCCAGAGACGCACACACCCTCCCTGCCATTGGGACCCTTTATGCACCTTTGGGTCCCCAAGGGTAACACAAAAACCATTTTATTGTTTGGTCAACTTTGGGGCCACGCCCCATGGTGCCCAGGGCTGACTCCAGGTCTTCCTCAGGGGTCCCTCCTGGTGGGTCTGGGGGCCCATCTCTGGAGCCCGGGAGCGAGTTCGGGTCATGCAAGTCTAGTGCTGTCAGCCCGGAAGACACCTCCTATCTGGGGACTCCCATCCTCCTCCCTACGGGCTCCCTGGACTCCTCCCTCTGGACTCCCACCTTCCTCCCTTGGGATTTCCCACCCTCCTCCCTGGAGACTCCCACCCTCCTCCATAGGGGCTTCTCTACCCCCCTCTTGGACTCCCACCCTCCTCGCTAGAGACTCCTTGGCGTCTTCCCTCTGGACTCCCGCCCTCCTTCCTAGGGGCTCCACACCCTCCTCCCTCGAACTCTCACCCTCCTTCCTAGGGGCTCCTTGGACTCTCCCCTCTGGAATCCAACCTACCTACCCTAGGATTTCCCTCCTTTCTCATTCGAGACTCCCACTCTCCTCCCTAGGGACTCCTTGGAGTCTTCCCTCTGGTCTCTCACCCTCCTCCCTGGGGACTCTCAACTTCCTCCCTCACTGTTCCCCATTCTCTCTGGCAATTCCCATCATTTTTCTAGGGGCTCCCCACCCTCCTCCCTTGTGGCTCCCCACCCTCCTCCCTTGGCTTCCCTCCTTCTGTCCAGGGGCTACCACACCCCCTCCCCTGGGGCCTCCCTCCCTCGGGCTGGCCCCGTTTCCCTGACCCCTGGTCCCCCATCCCCGCAGCCCCAGGTCTCTGTCCCCCCCTTGGGCACTCACCGTGGGCGGAAGGATCTCAAAGGGGGTGATCCAGCTGCGGACAGGTGCGGGTCTGTCGCGGAACAGTCAGCGGGCAGCCCCAGGCGCTGGGATCCAAGCTGCGTCTGGTCTGACGGAGGAATTCACGTCCCGTCCCGTGTTGCCGACTAGCGTCCAAGACTAGCGTCCCAGTGGGAGTGTGCCAGTGCGGCACGTCTCTAGGAACCAGCGTTCCTTCCTGGATACCCTTAGTGATGTAGGGTGTGGCCTCAGAACTCCGGGTACGGGGGTCCCGCGCAATGGAACCTCCCCATGCCCCCCTGCCATGTGCGCGCATGGTACCGTCGGGCGCACAGAGCAGAGGGCGTGTGGGCTTGGGCTCGTGCACAGAGCGCCCAGGCGAGGGGTCCCACTGAATTGGAATCTTCTCCGGGAGCCTCACACACCTGGTACCGGGTCAGGCTTCGACCCGTTGGTCCTGCACGTGCTGGGCCTTCCCCTTCCCACTAGGAACTTTGTGCCCTCACGCTCTGCGGCCGCCTCTGCGCACTCTTTGCATCCTCCGAGCAGTGCAGGGTGCGCCCAATGGATAGGCATGTTTAAGACGGGAGTCCTTGAAGTCGGGTCCCTTGGATTCCCTCTTAGGATTTTGGGCAGGGTTTGTGCAGTACCGGCCACTGCCCCCGGAGATATTCAGGGGACCGCAGCATAGAGGGAATTTCACGGGACACTCTGTGATCTCTCTGGGTCCTGATATGGTTTAGGGTCCACCTCATTCTGTCCTGGGGCTGCCACGCCCCCTCTTCTGGGCTGCCACGCTCCCCTTGGGTCTGCCTCCCTCTGGTTCATCCCATTTCCCTGAGCCCTGGTCCCCTTTTTGTATCCTGGGGTCCCCATTCCCGCTGCAGCAGGTCTCTGCCACCCCCTCAGAGGTGGGGGCAATCACCGTGGGCGGAGGGGTCAGAAAGGGGGTGATCAAGCTGTGGGTAGGTGCGGGCCTGTGGTGCAAGAGCCAGCGGGCAGCCGCAGGCGCAGGGCACCAAGCTGGGCCTGGTCTGTAGGAGGAATTCAAGTCCTGTTTTGGCAACTAGCGTCCAGGCTGGAGGGTGCAGGTGCGGCACGTCCCTAGGAACCAGTGTTCCTTCCGGAATACTCTTAGTGACGTGGCGCGTGACCTAGGACTCGGGGCTCGGGGATTCTGCGTGGTGGAACCTCCCCGCACCCCCCACCATGTGCGCACATGGGACCGTCGGGAGCACAGAGCGGAGGGCGGGTGGGCTTGGGCACGGCCACGAGGTGCCTGGACGTGGGGGCCCGCAGAGTTGAGCCTCCCCGGGCTCCCCACTCTCTGGCGGGTCGGGGCGTGGGTGAGGCCTTATGGGAACGGGCTTCAGTGGACACTTGGGGTTTATCGGGGGAGCTGGCGGCCAGCCAGGGAATCCAGGCCTGAGATATTGCTGAGGGGCGCACCGCACGCGGCTGGGAGTTTTTGTTTGCATCCGTGTTGGGGTCCCTCCCGTTGAAGAATACGAGTTGACCCTATTTCTCTTTGCGGATAACAAACTTCAGTGTGTCTTGCTGTTGTACCTTTTTCTAGGAGGGAAGGATGACGGTGTGGGTGTTTTG
Organism: Sorex fumeus; assembly: GCF_029834395.1. Lineage (NCBI taxonomy): Eukaryota > Metazoa > Chordata > Mammalia > Eulipotyphla > Soricidae > Sorex > Sorex fumeus. The sequence continues at coordinate 3,248,409 of NW_026606133.1, read as the reverse complement.
CAACAAGCAAAGTGTCTCTGTCAAGTCCAGCCGTGGTCCAAAGCTACAATGACCCAATCCCTTGAGTGAGTGACACCCTGCCCTCTCCAGCTCAAACACTGTTTGTGACAATGTGATGTGTTTAGCATGGGTGAAGACAGCAACAAAGTCTAAGCAATATGGCACTTATTTTTATGTTATTTTTATTTTGGGCCCTTCTGAGGACTGACTCTTGGCTCTGTGCTCAGGTATCATCCTGGCAGTGCCAGGGGCCGTGTATGATGTGAGACTGGAACAGGTGAGCACCCTCCATCCGTGCTATACTCTCTCTCTAGTGCCTTTTATATTTCATGTGAGTCTGAGGACCGTTGTTTCTCTCTACAGAGAGAAGAATAAAGCCTTCAAGTAACACATCTCTGCATATCTGTATCAGTATGTGCTAAATATACATGTCAACCTACCTGCTGTATGCATGCACACAGGAAATATATAGTGGGCTAATTATTCATAGTTATAGGCTAACAATAAAATGTTATTTTGTAAACACTCACATAAACTTATATAAACGCTCATTTCCTGCTGTTTAAACTCTATGTTACATAAAGCGGAGCAAGGAAAACCTTCTAAAACTCGTGGTACTGGAAAAGCTGGCAGTCACTGTCAAAATATGAACTCACCCATTTCTATTGCCGTGCACAAAATAAAATCAATAGGAATTAAAGACCTGGATATCAGACCTGAATCCATAAGGTATATAGAGGAAAAGATTAGCAGAAATCTCCGTTATATTGAAGTTAGCGGCATCCTCAATGAGGCCAGACCACTGGCCACGCCAAACAAATCAAGAGAAACAATTGGGACTACATGAAATTCAGAACCTTAGGGCCAGAGCGGAGGGATAGGCTGCTTTCCTTGCATATGGCTGACCGGGGTTTGATCCGCAGCATCCTATATATTTCCCCGAGAACTGCTAGGAGTAATCCCTGCACACAGAGCCAGTAGTAGCCCCTGAGCATCGCCACGTGTGACCCAAAAAGCTAAATACATACATACATACATACATACATTTAGAAGATTCTGAAGTGCAAAAGAAACAATGACCAGAATACAAAATTGGCCCACTGAAAATGCGTGATGAGAGTAGACTATAGACCGAAAAATATTGCCATTCAATGGCTCTTTTGCAAACCACGGCATTCAAAATGAGAAAGATAACAAAAGGGAATGCCCTGCCACAGAGGTGGAGTGGGTTGGGCGGATGGGGGAGGGAGGGATACTGGGACTGGTGGTGTTGGAGTATGGGCACTGGTGGAGGGATGGGTATTCGATCATTGTATAACTGAAACCCAAGCACACAACTTTGTAAGTCTACAACTGTACCTCATGGTGTTTCACTAATAAAAATTTAAGAAAAATAAAATGGCCCAATGACAAGTGGAAACTATTCATCTGACTTGGGATCAATCTCCAAGTTATATAAGGCACTGGTAGAACTTTACAAGAAAAAAGAAATCCAACCTCATCAAAAACTGGAGAGAAGAGATGAGCAGAAACTTCCTCAAAGAAGAAATACAACCAGCCAAAAGGCGTGTGAGAAAATGCTCAACATTGCTCATGATCAGGGAGATGCCCCTCAAAACAAGATGTCATCTGATGCCAAGAGACTGGCACACATCCAGAAGAACGAGAGCAACCGGGCCTGGCACGACAGCACAGGGGAGGGCGTTGGCCGACCAGGGTTTAATCCCCTGCACAACCATGTGGTCCTCCGAGCACCGCCAGGAGTAATTCCTGAGTGTAGAGCCAGGAATAACCCGAGCACCACCAGGAGCAGTATTTCCTGAGTGCCGATGTAGGTTATTCCTTGCATCTCCAGGTGTAACCCTGAAAGTCAAAAACAAGCAAACCAACCAGAACAAGCAGTGCTGGTGTGGATGCGGGGACAGGAAGCCTCGTGCTCACTGCTGGGGCAGTGTCTACTGGCCCGGGCTTTTAGGGAGACAATAGGGACCTTTCTCAATCAACTAGGAATTGCACTTCCATATGACCCAGCAGTAGGTTATATACTGGGGTCCAAAACCACAATGCAGAAAAGACTTCTACGCTCCTGTGTTCATTGCAGCACAAGTCACTCACAGGAGCCAAAATGTGGAACCAACCCAAGTGCCCAAGAGCCGATGAGTGGATCAAGGAACCCTGATACACAGTGGAATACTACTCAGTCATAGGAAAGATGAAGTCATGTCATGTGCTACCACATCAGTGGTTCTGGAGAGTTTCAGGCAAAGTGAAATGCGTCAGAGGAAGAAGCACAGACATGAATGGTCTTCCTACCGTGCAGGATATGAAGAAAAAGAGTCAGGGAATAACACAAGGCAACCGAAACAGAGAATGAGAACCAGTTTCCAGCAGAAAACTTGCTAGTTGTAGGGGCTGGGGCAGGGGAGAACAGGCTACAATAGGCCATTGGCGGGGGCAGCGGTCACTTGGAGCAGAATGCAGTGCTGAAAAGAGTCAGACAGTGCTTCCACGAAAGACAGGCTCAGGACGGAAACTGGGGACACTGGTGGAGGCATGTGAGCACTGGTGGGACTGGAATGGAATATCCTATGCCTGAAATTCAATGATGAGTAACTTTGCAATTCACCATGACTAAAAAAGTACGAAAGAAAGGAAGAAAAGAAGGAAGGAAGGAAGGAAGGAAGACAGAATGATAGAAAGAAAAAGGAAAGAAAGGAAGGAAGGAAGGAAGGAAGGAAGGAAGGAAGGAAGGAAGGAAGGAAGGAAGGGACACCATTATTTTGGCTACAAAAGGATAAACCTGCTGTGAATACTAGACAATCAAATTCTCTACTATTGTGTGTGATTATAGAGAAGAGCGTGTAGGGTAGGTAACCATCTCTGAAGCAATCGCCTTAAGGACACATGCCAGGAGCACCCAGTGCAGTCTGACGTGGGTTCCCAGTGTTCCCACAACCATCATGGACGTTGTGAGAAGGTTCATGCGGATGCTGGGTGCGGTGGGGAAGGGCAGCCATCGACGGGGGTGCAGGGCAGAGGGCGCACCCATTCCCTTCCCCATCAGCCCGCGCTGGGAAGGTACAATCCCTGGCACCGGAAGAACAGCCTAACTCTTCCCAGCTGCAGCCTCTTCCCGCTTTGCAGCCTGGATGCGGGGCGTTTGCAAGGTCATTTAATGCTGAGTTTCCTGCAGACCAGTCACGCAGCCCAACCTGCCCCCCCAAACCTGAGCAGCTGCTCAGTGGAACAGGAATATCTTGGCATTGATGGGAAGGGGGAGCCGCTTGGCTGAAGGGCAGGCGTTGTTCCCGGCTCAGCGCCCCCGCTGGGCCCTAGCAGGAGGAAAAAGGCCTGCAGCGTGGACAGCGGCCACTGAAGGCTCCTGCTGGTGGACGCACAGACGGTGTGTGGACACGATGTTCAGGGGGCAGTGAACGCGCCTGCGCGGGCATCTCCTCCAGGTGTGCGGGGGCGCGCTGAGGTGGAGACAGCCGCCATCTGCCCCCTACCCGGGGGCACAGAGGTCCCGCGCCATGGACTCTGAGGCCACTGCCGGGTCGGACACCCCGAGAAAACACCCGCAGCATCCTCATCCATGGGTGCAGGACTGAAGGCACAGACACGCCCACCCACAGCTGACCAGGCTCCGGAGTCTCAGCAGGGCTGGAGCCCCCAAACACTCGGTACTCCGTGCTCAGGGCTGGGCTCAGCTGGCCCGGCCACACTCGGTACTCAGTGCTCAGGGCTCAGGGTGGGCTCAGCTGGCCTGGCTGGCCCAGAATTTCTGGAATTGGGGTTGGGGCTCCCCTGCCTCAGACAGACATACAAGCCAAGGAGAGAGACCCCCTAGGATGGATGTGGGGCCATATCTAGTGCCTTTACAGCCCCATGCACGGATTTTTCCCACTGAAGACAAGTAATGGCCCAATCGCTTTCTTGGCAAGACACGGTAAAATTGCTTCTGGTTTCTTGGCGTGTGGGGGTGGGTTTTCCTTCCTTTTTGGTGCTCGCATTCATTAGGCCGATTCTTGGTTTCACAGGTATGCCAGTGGCTGGGCATTCTTCCTGGCTTTCCTGTTGAGTTTGCTGTGCTTGTGGGTGTGACAGTGTCGTCAGTGCTGGTGGTTGTATCTGTGTTGCTCGTGGTTGTGCTGTTGTGTTAGTGTTGTGGGTGTAATTTTCATTGTTGGTGATGTTAAACCGGTCTGAGATCTCCCCAGAGCACTCACACGAAGACAAGTTGCGATACAATAAGCAAAGGGTTTTTATTAGCTAGCTCGGCTAGCTCAAGCTAGGGCCCTCATCAAGCTCACCGACACAGTGGCAGCCTTCTCAGAACGAGTGGCCCCGAGTCTCAAAACTGAAGGACTTTTCTCCCATAGCATCATGGAACAGGGACTTTCCGCAGACTACCATTTCAGCTGCAGTATGAGGGGTTTCTCACTACTTGTACTTAGCTGATTGGGTATAAGTTGGAGTTACATAGGGAAGCTTCCCTACCTGCACCTGATTGGTAACCCATCATTGACCTCACCCAGGCTATCTCGCTTCAGGGAAATCATGACTCAGTTCCAGGTATCTGTGCCCAATTCGCAGGAATTCCAGAACTGAAACCTACGCCCAGCTTTTTCTGGCTTCTGTAAGAGCCTGTCATGGCGCTGCCTTTGCTTCTCTGTCTCTCATTCCTCCCTTTTCTTTGATGCCCGTGGTTGAGCAGGGTCAATCTTGACCCCTACAATTGTTTCAGTGGGAAATACTTTTCTGAGTACCTTAAGATGAATGGTACTGACACGTTCTTTCACAAACTCCATGCCACCAACTCATCCAGGAAACAGGGGTCCACAGTCAGGAACAGAAGCAGGAGCACTAGGGGTCCCATGAGGGGTGGGATCAGGGTGAGAAGTTGACTTTCCCAGCTCCCCTTCCATAACAATATGCCTGTACCGGAGTCAATGAGATAGGAAGGGGACAAGCCAGACGTTAGGTCATATGTGCAAACAAACCAAGTCTTCTAGCTGACCCTTGGTACAATTGCTGGGAGTCTATCCTATATTTCTGGGTTAAAATCGGCTCAGCAGGGGGAATCTTAACAGCTATAGGTCCCTAAACAAACACAAGTCCCAGAATGGGCCATAACTGGTACAGACCAAGGTGAAACTGTGCAGTCTCCGTCTTTCCTGCGTGTCATTGGCTATAATTCTACCCGTCATAGTGGCAGAAAGTACCCAGTGCCAAAATCTGGGCTCATAGTGAGTTTGCTTCACAGCTGAGCAAACAGAAGCAGAGAATAACCCGTGCCACTCCCTAGGATCCCTTCAATCACTTTCTTCAGTTTTATCTTGGAGGGAGAGGCTCCAGTTGGCAGGACACACCACTGGCCGTTGTCGTCCTGTCTTCAAGGGGGGAGGCAGTTTTCACATGTGAAGCATGGACCCAGGCTTTGATTCTTTCCACCTTCAGAGTGAATGGCATGATCAAGGTCATGGGATAGGGACCTCTCCACTGAGGTTCAAGGATGGCAGTCTAATGTCACCGAACCTAGACCAGGTCTCCCAGTGAGTATAGGTGAGGAGTTACCGATGCTTTGGTCATACTCTCAAAGCCCCATATGGAGCTGGACCTGAATGACCTCTAGGGCCTGTCATAACCTAAGGTTTTTGGGGCGACCTCTAATCGCCCTTGTAGGTGTTACCATATTTGAACCCTATCAGATATTGTACGGCAATTCCGGAAGATGGGTATTTAGTGTCTTATGATGGGTCCCGTGGCCGCGAAACGGCCGCGCGGGTCCGGAAAGTGTCCTGGAGTGTGGCGACGGCTGGGTAGTGGAGGTAGTGTCGGTAGTGGAGGTCTGCCAGTGGGGTATTTATATGGTCCCGGTAGGGGTAGGGTGGGTCTTCTGTGCGCATTCCGATCCCTGGGTCTTGGGTGGTTGGTGGAAGCAGACAGGCAGGGTATGGTGGGGCTCCTTATTATAATCCCTTTGTCACCTGCGGTTGGTGGGAGCAAGCAGAGAACCTCTGTTCCTGGGTCCGTTGAGCCTGGAGTCCAAGGTCTCAGAGAGTTCCGCTTATCTTGTTCTGTGGGTCTTCAGTCATGCGTGAGTTTTGGCCGGAGTTGCCGAGAACCATTTATTAAAGGGATTATATAATGTATTCTGAGCTTTTATCTAAAGTATTTCACTTGATTTATTTCTTTCACCTGTAAAGGTGATTAGAGGCTGCCCCAAAAGCCTCCATCCCTCTCGGAGAGCCCGGCAAGGTACCGAGAGTATCCCGCCTGCACAGCAGAGCCTGGCAAGCTACCCCGTGGCGTACTCGATATGACAAAAATAGTAACAATGATGGTCCTCATTCCCCTGACCCTGAAAGAGCCCCGAATATGCCATCGGGCTACAATAGCACATGACAAGGATGAAGAGAGACATTACTGGTGCCCACTCAAGCAAATTCATGAACAACGGGATGACAGCGATACAGTGACAAGGATAACATTTCTGACTTTAAAGAGTTTAGCCTTCTTTATTTGGAAACATGTAATTTTGGAGAACTACAAATCATCCCTTAACTTAAAGTTGTTTTTCTGTTTTACCTACGTCTTTTACCTTCCATTGAACACAATGCCTGCCAAGACAAACAGCCTTCCTGTTTATTCTTAGTGATATTGGCAGTATGAGTATTATTCCTAAAAAATAAAAAATAATTAAAAATATTATTCTTCATTCTGGGATAATGCTATGAGCTCCAATCATGTTAATTAAGTATGAAACTAAAACTGTTAATGTAAGCTAGTACTTAATTAGTGCTATGACTAATCCTCAAGTCCCTATATATATTAAAATATGCATCACCCTCCTCCTTCTTCATGGAGAAACCTAGAGAAAAGTCCTTCAGAGTTTCCAGCATCTCAAACGTTGTTTAGCCAGTTTCTGCTGTGTCTTCTTCTAGTCGTGCCAAGGCTCAGCTATTCATGATGCTGCTTCCTCTCGGCAGAAACAAGAAAAGACATTTCTTATATTCCACTGGACCTCTCAGCACAAGCCATTACCTGGGTCTTGTGTTAGAAATTTGAAATTTTATCTGATGCTTCCTTTACTTTAAGAATACTGGGGCGGGGCTGGAGCGATAGCACAGCTGGTAGGGCGTTTGCCTTGCATGCAGCTGACATCGCCAGGTGTGACCCAAAAAGCAAAAGAAAAAAGAATAAACTGTAACTTTGACTGTTTCAATGTAGTTTTTTACCCCCCATTTGATTGTTTGAGCCTCTGTGATTGAAAGACAGTTAATGGTGCTTTGCGTGCACACCATCCCGACACACATCTGGCACTGGGTACCCACCTCCCTCCCCCAAGGGCCGGGCTCAGTTTGCCCGCGTGTTGCCTTTGGCCCTCCTTGCTCCCTGGCTATGTCTCTGTAAGTCCTGCAGTGAGAGATCACCGTGTCAGCCCCTGTCCCTCGGACTGGCTGGACTGCGCATGATGCTCATGGCTCCATTCATGGGGCTGCAGGCTGCATGATTTTGTTCGTAGAGTAGAGCGGGCCCACTGTGTGTCTATGTCTCACAACTTCTTCATTCCTTGGTCCGTGGTTGGGCCTTTGGGTGGTTTTCACGTCTGGACTCAGCACTGCTGTGGACACAGGCGTGCACGGGTCCTTTCGAATGGAAATCTTTGTGTTTGGGACAAATCGAAACCTTTCAATGTAGCTTGGAGACTCTTGCGAGCTGGAAAAAGTTCCTTTGGGCCCTGGGAGACAACTCACTAGGTTTGGGCACTTCTTTTCATGTTGAAAGCTCAGACTTTGAGGCTCTCGGGCCTCGCAGGAGGAATACTGAGCTGGGAGTACTTCTTAGAGCAGAAACAAATAACTTCCTCTAGCTTGGTTGTTAGTAACATGCACAGTTGTTCTGTCTAATCCAGACCACAGAAATGTCCTATTGAGGCGAAACATCGATGACGCTTACATGAAAGATATTTAAGTCAGACTTTGAATGAGATTAGTGGAAGAATTTTCTCCTCCAACTCCCATTTTAAATGAATCTATTTGTCCGGAGGTCAAGGTTTCTCAGCTTTGACACTCGATCATTTTTTTGGCGTTTTCAGAGGGTGAACAGTCGGCGGTGCTCAGGGGGAACATGCTCAGGGGGTACTCGTGGCTCTGCACTCAGTAGTTTCTGCTGGCCGTGCTTGGGGGACCAAGTGGGATGCTGGGCATCAAACCTCAGTCTGCCACTGCAAGGCATCCCACCAAATTTTCTGTTGCTCTGACCCACCGTCTGGATAATTTGTTGTTGTTTTTGAATTATCGAATCTCCCTGAGATACAGTTACAAAGTTGTTGCTGATTGGGTTTCAGTCATACAGTATGCAATGCCAGCCCCTCTGCCAGGTTACATTTCCCACGACCAATGTCCCCAATTTCTGTCACGCCACCCTCCCCCCAGCCTGTCTCTATGGCAGGCACTTTCCTTCTCTGTCTCTGTCTCTGTCTCTGTCTCTGTCTCTGTCTCTGTCTCGTCTCTGTCTCTGTTTCTTCCCCCTTTGGGCATTATGGTTTGCGATACAGGTACTGAGAGTTATCCTGTGTGTCCCTTTGCCTCCTTTCGGCACAAAGCTCTTTTCCAGAGTCACCATTTCCAGCTGTCTTTGTCCTGGTGGTCCCTTCTCTGTCCCCCTGCCTCTCCCCCAGCCCCTGAGGCCCGGTGGGTTGTTTGTTGGGGGCTGGCTGGCAGCAATTCTCCCCTCTTCCACCAGGTGGCAGTGGTGCACTCTCCCATCCAGGTAGTGGGACTGGTGGTTCCGCGCCTCCCTTCCCCTTCCCCTTCCCCTTCCCCTTCCCCTTCCCCTTCCCCTTCCCCTTCCCCTCCCCTGCAAGCAGACTGGGTGCGAGCAGCAATTCCCAGTCGCCGTCATGGGTCCTTCCTATTTAATTCACGGCCTCAGAATCACAGCCACAATCAAATCGAACAGGACTGAGCACGGCTCCTCATGATATTATGCCCCCGCACGGTCCCCTGAGCCCCTCGCAGGTAAGACCTGAGTGCAGAGCCAGGAGTCAGCTGGGCATAGCCCCAGCGACTCCCAAAAACCAATAGAAAATCATTATTATTTACATATACTTTTCCCCTAAAGGCACTCTTCTGAACCCAGTAACTATTATTAGGTCCTAAGAAACCTTCCCAGGCAGCACATTAAAAACAAATAAATGTGCCTTTCTGACATTATCGTCAGAATCTTAGATGTATGTTTCAGATTTTCTGGGTACATGGCAAGTTTCTACTGTGTAACAAAATAAGCTCTTTTTTCCCCCAAATTCTAACCCCTCATATCCTATGTCCTGTCTTGCAAAGTAAGCAGCTGAAATAGTTTATCGTACTGAAGGAGTTAGGATGTGTCTCAGAGAGGACGGTTTGAACCACAGACGAATAAATTGCTGTAGACATTTGTACGCTTGCTGACTCCCCAGCAGAAAGTGGTCACTGAATGAATGTGTCCATATTTATCATAGGTTGCATAAAGAAGAATAAACTGACATCCTGTTGCTCATTGTTCAATTTTGAATAAAGTGATGTGCTGTGCTGTATCGAATTGCAAGTTCTTACCCCACAAGAGATGTGATGAATGATATCCCCTTTCAACAAATGTATCTGCTAGTTCTGGCCTCCGGGAAGGAATTAGGAGACATCTATAAAAATTCAGACACTGTCCCATTAATTCGGTGAGACTTTATGATGTTACTTTTCCTCTGCAGTGAATAAAGAACACAAACGTGAAAGATAATCACCCCAGAAGCCTTCCCGTTTTATGTGTTCTTTATGTGTTTTTAACAGAAAGGAGAATACGGGGCATTTTATAAGATGAAATACAGCGAGGCTGGCTGCAATTTAATCAGCACGGTATTCCCTGTGTTAGGACAGAAGGTACTAAGTCACTTTGTGACTCCATTGCTAATCTGACTCCGGTAAGCAGACATCTTAATCTTTTCACAATCTAGGTCTTTTTCAGCCGGCTAGTTGATTTCACAAGTCAGAAATCCGACTCGTCTGAGCTGCATTGATGATGGAGTTTGGTGGTATCAATCCCTATCTTAAACCTTTCAACATCCTGCCAATTCTACCCAGGTAGAGGAGATGGCGGTAAATAATTCTTGCCCTTGCTGTTTCTTCCTTTGAGTTGAAAGCTCATCCATAGTGTTAAGAGCCACCAACAATCTTTTCTTTTGCCTTTTGTCCCCAAACAAGAGCTTGGGGTAGATCCAACCTGCCTACTGTTCTTGTTGATAAAGTTTTGTAGGGACACAGTTGCATTGATGACTTTCTCTATTGTCCATCAAATCCAAACTGTCTGCTATTCTTGTCAGTAGTTTTATTCAGACACAGCCACATCTATTCCTCTCTGTACTGTTAAAGTCAAAGTGCCTGCTGTTCTTGTCAATAAAGATTTATTGAGGCACAGCCATATCCATTCCTTTCTCTGCCGTCTGTGATATCTGAACTGCCTGCTGTTCTTGTCAATAAAATTTTATTGAGACACAGCCACATCCACTTGTCTCTGTCCCATCCAATTTGAACTGCTGGCTGTTCTTGTCAATAAGTTTAAGTGGGACACAGCCACTTGTCAGTAAGTTTTATTGGGACACAGCCACATCCATTCCTTTCTCTGCTGTCTGTGAAACCCAACCTGCCTGCTGCTCTTGTGAGTAAAGTTTTCTTGAGACGCGGCCACATCTATCCTTTCCTCTGCTGTCAGTGGGTAATTCGGTGATGGAGCTGGGAGTTGCCATAGGGACAGTTTGAGAACAGGCTAGCAAGCATGTCCTGCCTCTTTCCAAAACACCTTGGCTGGCTCCTGCCTTAAGCTTCTCCCGTGGATTCTCCTGGTAGCTGGTGTTGTTTGAGTCTGGGCAAAGCTGGCTTCACTGTAGGTGGTTTTGGATGCCATGCCGTGGACTTTGGAAGGGCTTCCTGATGCTAGTACATTTACTATGCTTGCTTCTAGCCATCACCCTTAGCATCTGTTTGCCAGATGTGAGCACATCTTTCATTTGCAGCTTGATCAAAGCTCGCTTGATCAAGGGGATTTTTCCCACCGAAATCTTCCTTGAGTTTTCAAATAATAGCACTCTCTCCTTGTGTCCTAGTTTTAAATTTTATTTACAGATTTCATGACTTGAAACAGATATTAATTTGTTCTCTTCAACATTGTGTTAATGGCTCACTTCACCAGTTAGAGCCAATACAGGATGCTTTGTTAAAATCGATTTTCAGGTCAATGGCAGACAGATCTTTAGTAGCAATGTGTCCCTTGAAGATAGAATTCAAAGTCACAGGGTGTCTTGTGTTTGAACCTGGCTACCCTCATCCCGAAGGAAAGCTTTAGTACATCCCATTTTCTAGTGGAGGTCTAGGGAAGCCAAGCCAGGTCTAGGGAGCACAGACCCAGGAATTTTCCTTTAGCACAGAGATAGGAGGAATCTAGAGCACAGACCAGGAGTTATCCATGAGCACAGAGCCAGAAGGAGCCCTGAAAACAGAGCCAGGACTCACCCCTGAGCACTGAGCCAGGAGTCAGCCCTGAGCACTGTCAGTTGTATCCCCCTGAGAGATAAGTCAACACAATGGGGAAACAGATCGTTGTTCACAGAAGGGAGAGAAATAGATCCTGTGTTGATCCTCCTCGTGGGGTCCCGCAGGCAGAGCACTTCCCCGGGACTGTGAGCACCTCCTGTGCCTACACCAGACCCAGCGGGGACAGAGGAAGAGATCCCCGCTCCTGCCGCCCTGTGATGGGCCCTGTGGCCCTCAAGCACTGTGACCCTGAGCCCTGTGCCACGTCCTGTCTGGGGGACACCGAAGCCCATGGTCGGGGCCGGGATTGGCCACTCTGGACTGTGCCGTGGAGACTGTGCAGAGGCACGTGGGCGTGCGGGGAGCCGGGGGCACTGTCGGGCCGAGGCAAGGCCTGGTCGGGAAGGACCGGCCTCTGTGTTGGCCCGTTTCCTCCCCAGCTCCTTCTGCTGCCACAAGGCGCAGTCCAGCCGGAAACACCTCTTTCCCTTCCGTTCTGGCCCCAGGGAGCTTTCTCAGGCCTGGGCTGGAGAGAAGGCACTGGGCTGGACATTTATCGCCCGATAATCCCATTGCAGCTGCTTTAAGTCGTGTTGGAGCAATAATGTGGAATCGATGAGGGGTGCTTAGGGATAGGCTGGGGGGTGGGGAGGTTGAGGGCCTTGGTGCAGGGAGGGAGCATGGCGGGGTTGGCGCTGGGACATTGTATGCCAGAAGCAACTGTTAGCAATAACTTTATGGATAACGGCAGTGTAGTAAAAGTAACTTTAAAAATTTCTAAAGCAATAAAAAGAGGGAGGAAGGAAGGAAGGAAGGAAGGAAGGAAGGAAGGAAGGAAGGAAGAGCTGGAGGGAGAGAGGAAGGGGGGGAGGGAGGGAGGGAGGGAGGGAGGGAGGGAGGGAGGGAAGTAGGGAAGGAGGGAGGGAAGGAGGGAGGGAGGGAGTTCAGGCTGCCTTCATGACACTGGATCTCTGTTGGGGGTCACAGGGTACACAGCATCCCCTCAAACTTTCCCACTTGTTCAGTTTGACCTCGCGGCTATTGCTGCCCTCTGGTCAGGGGAACTTTCATGCTTGTGCCACAGCCTGAACCTGCGTTCCTCGACCCTGCAGGCTCCTCAGAAGCCAGGAGCCCAGAGCTGCAAAGAGGCGTTCCGGAAGGGAGCTGCACCTTCCAGAACAATCCCCAGGAAGCCCTCCTGGGCCCTGGAGCTGTGAAGGGGGAAGAGCCTGAGACATGTCCACCAGGTGCCCCCAGAAACCCACGTGCAGAGCCCCGAGCCCTTTTCCCGTTCAGGCCGGTGTGACGCAGTGAGGCAGGGAACTGAGCCACCCCCGCTCTGGAACCCGTCCAGCGGCTGGTCACTGCGAACAGGGCTCAGTGTCCAGGCGCTCAGCGTGACTGAGGTACCTCCTGCCCGTGTATGAGCTGTTTGTCCGTGTGGACACTGGGGGGCGCTGTTTCCTGCCAAAAGCTGCCTGTGACCTTTTCCTGATGCTTCTTTCATTCTATTATTTCCAAGGTTCAAGGAACATGGAAAAAGAGTGAGAGAAAGAGAGAGAATGGAAAAGAAGAAAGAAAGAAAGAAAGAAAGAAAGAAAGAAAGAAAGAAAGAGAAATAGACAAAGGAGGGAGGGAGGGAGGAAGGAGGAAGGAAAGAGAAAGAAAAGAAAGAGAGGGTGCTAGAGAGATAGCACAGCGGGTAGGACCAACCCGGGTTCGATTCCCATCATCCTATATGAGCACCACCGGGAGTAATTCCTGAGGGTCCATGAGCTTTCTAAACAGAACAAAGCATCCGTATTTATGAAGAGCACCTGTCAGTCCTTTCCATGTTTAGGAACGAAAATCAGAACACAAGTATGCTGGTTTGAAGAGCATTTGTTTAAAAATGCCTTTCAAAGTGTCACTGTGCCACATTTTCATCGTGGCACTTTGGGGAATGGGGAACACATCTGGCAGTGCTCAGGGCTTCCTCCTGGCTCAGTGCTCAGGGATCACACAGGACAGCGTTTGGGGGATAAGCGACACGTTGGGGGTCGGAACGGGGTTGTCTGTGTGGAAGGCTAGCACTTTGCCTGCTCCAGTGTCTCTGGCCCATAGATATATTATTTTCTGTAAACAACGCATTACCTGTTCCACATCCAAGTAGGCTGCTGAGAGGTGCCAAGTGTAAAGGTCTGTCCTTTCAGATTTAGCCCAGACCCTCTCGTGTAGGTCTCCTCTGATTTGCCTGGCCTGGGGCTTCTATAAATGGAAGGTTGGGACCGAGCCAGCAACGTTTCAATCCTGTCGAGACCCGGACAGGATTGCCAGAGAGTGGGACAGTGCCAGCAGCCAAGCCCACTGGGGTCCTGGCACCTTGCGGGGTTCCCCAGCACCCTCGGGAGAGATCCCTGAGCTCTGAGAGGAGGCTGGGGCTGAGCTGCAGGGACCCCAGGAGGGGGCCACGAGGCACCATGTGCCCCTCGGGGACCAGGGACAGAGAAAGGGCATCCTCTGGGGTGCTTTCCATCCAGCACCAGGGCCACGAGAGTCCCCCTCAGTGCAGACGCCTGGACAGTGGCCTGCTCTGTCTGCCCATCCCCCACAGCCTCATCCCACTTTCCTTCCAGTCCCTGCCCTGTCCTGATGCTTGGGTCCTAGTCATTTTTAGATGTGAATTTAACTCTTTAAAATTTAGTGCTTTTTAATTTTTTATTTTAAAATCTTAATTTTAAAATTTTAAAATCTTCAGGCTGGAGTGATAGCACAGCGGGTAGTGTGTTTGCCTTGCACGTGGCCGACCCGGGTTCGATCCCCAGCATCCCATATGGTCCCCTGAGCACTGCCAGGAGAGATTCCAGAGTGCAAAGCCAGGAGTAACCCCTGAGCATCGCCAGGTGTGACCCAAAAAACAAAAATTTAAAATCTTTTTTAAAATTAAAACTTTTTATTGTGAGCTTTTAATTTTTAGTTTTTTAATTAAAATTAATTTTATTTTAATTAATTGTTTAATTCAAATTTTAGTTTTAAATTTAATTTTGTTTAAATCCTTTATTTTTCCCCCATTTAATGACGGTGAGATACACCGTGACAAAGTCGTTCACGATTGGGGGAGGGCTGTCATATTCTGTCCCCCTTTCATGATCTTCCCCTCTGGCCCCTTGAGAATCCCCTGGGAATTCTCTAGAGATGCTGATACAGACTAGAGTTCCTGCCGAATCTAGGCACCAAACACGTCAGTCTCATTGCTGGTGATTTGGGGTAAAAGGCAATGGGAAGGGAACTCCTAGGAAGCAGTAGAAGCTGGCCAGCCAGCTGCTGGACAACCTACCTACTTCGAGGCGTTTGGAAACTGGTTTTCTCCTGGCTCAGGACCTTGGTGCAGTCACTGGCAGAGGCACCTCTGCTACATCTCAACCTGGATACTGTTGCACTTAGTGAAGATCCCTCTTGAAAGATCCCGGCTGGCTGGTGACTGGTGACTGGTGCCCTACAGGTGCACACACAAACCTGCATTGCACCGTTTCCGAAGAGGCTATTCATTGCGTTGCTGGCTGATGTGGTCCTTTCGGGGAATATCTGCTTTGCAAGATCTCTTTCCTTGTCGGAAATAAGAGCATGCACAAAAACCTTGTACCAATTCCATTCCGGCCACTCCACAGGATCCCCTGTGCACCGTCAGCCACCACCCTGAGCACAGAGCCAGAAGTATGCCCCGAGCTCTAACAGGTGTGTCTCAAAAACAAATAAAGAAGAAACAAGAAATCTCCCTGTGTCCAAAGGCTGCCTTGCAGCGGGCCATGATGGCCGTGGCCACAAGCGATGGGTTTGGTTCAGTTGCATCACCTTTGTACTAACCTGCAGACGTGGCGGGAGAGAGGGCAGGAGGGAGAAGCCCAGGGCCTGTGGCTCTTCCTTCTCGTGCTCCTGGCTTCTCAGTTCCTTTTCTTCTCTGGGGTGTCCAGGAAGACGGGGCTGAAGCACACTTTTTGGGGAGCAGACTGAGGGGCGCTCTGCCCCGACATTGGGGCACCCTCACGGGGGACTGTGGAGGGGGTAGGCTGGGTCCCTGCTGCCGCTGCTGCGTCCCACCAGGGCTTTCTCGGACGTGAATTCCTGCTTCTGAGAAAATATGCCAGTCTAGGGAGCAAGACTCCATATGTGACACCCTCCGTCTCCTTCCTGGGCCCCATAATCCTCGGTAACGCCCTGAATATAGGGGTCAGCAGTGGCACCAAATTACTTGTGTGTGTGTGTGTGTGTGTGTGTGTGTGTGTGTGTGCATTTCCCCCAGTTCTGGAGGGCCAGATGCCCATCTGTCCTCTGAAAAAGACAGTTCAGAGGCCAGTTATGGCCCTTCTTCTTTGCCAGGATTGCCCAGAAGGCCTTAGAAAGACAGACTGAGTGTCTGGAAAGGTCCCAAGTGAGTCTGGCCAGAGACGGATGGAGGAAAAAGCAAGGAGGTCTGGGTGTTTATGACGAGATGGACAGAGCCAAGCCCCAGGTTCGGCTAACGCACATCTCAAAGAAAGGGGCTTGGATCGGAGGCCGCCACAGCCCGCGCTATTGAGACCTGAGCTTGCACTTCGATCCCATGCTGTGGCTCTTCCAAACAATGGTTGTTCCCTGGCTTCCCGCCTTGGAC
The DNA here is from genome assembly GCF_029834395.1 of Sorex fumeus. NCBI lineage: Eukaryota > Metazoa > Chordata > Mammalia > Eulipotyphla > Soricidae > Sorex > Sorex fumeus. Next base: position 3,232,215 of record NW_026606133.1, on the reverse strand, counting down.
CCTAAGGAGGCTTTTAGCCTCGAGACACCGGAGCCCCGAAGGCGAAAGCTCACAGGCTGGGAGGGTGCTCTGTGCATGGGAGGCAGCATTTGCTTCCTGGCCCCAGTCTCCTGCTCCTCGGAGCACTGTCAGGAGCCATCCCCGAGCACTGAGCCCTGCAGTCATGAGCACAACCAAGCCACGGAAACGAACGCTGAGAGCCCAGTCTTCTACCATAGACAGATTGAATCTGTCTCTCTGAGAGAGGGCGCCTGGCTCGGATCTTTATAAGGACCTCAGAGGTTCCTAGTGCCCTAGGGTGGGGAGGATGGTGGATGAGGGGGAGAGGCAGGAGCAGCGGGAGCTGGAGGGGTGTTCTGCCTGTGAAGAGACTTGCCCTGCATGTCCCTGCGGTGGCCTGAGCAGGCTGGACCCTGGGCACGGCTGTGCTGTGCTGGACAGGCATCCATGCGGGGCCTTGTCCTTGCCCACCCGAGTGACCGCCTTCCCTGTGCTATGCTGAATTTCCTCTCCAGATGGTATCAGGCTGTCTATACTAGGCTTGGTGATTGGCTCCCTGGGATGCACAGAAGGGCTCGTGCTTGGAGAGCACCATTGCGGGTAGGCAGTGCAGGCCACTGGGTGTGAGAAAGGCCTGGGCGGGCTGGTCAATGTCTTCTGTCTTCCTCTCTGAGCTCTGTGGTCGGGAGGAGCGCTCTGCAGAAGGAAGGCGAGGACGCAGATGGCCACGCGGTGGAGGCTCTGGAAAGGGTGTGCACACGCCTTTGCAAACGCTGCCTGGGGGAAGGGGCGTTCCAGGGGAAACTGAGGGAGAGGGGAAGGCAGCAGAGGGCTGGGGCACAGGGAAGGAGAAGGGAGAGAGGAAGGTGGGGAGCGGAGGTGAGGGTTCCAGGACCTTCAAGTCTTCTTGGACCAAGCCCAAGGGAAGGTTTTAGGGGCGGGAATGGGGCGCCTTGGGGGCCCCCTGGGTCCCCTCCAGCCTGGGCTCACACTTGACTCCACCCGGAAGGTGCCGTGGGCGCGGCCGGGAAGGCGCCCGCGTGCGGGGACCCAGGATCCGCTCGCACCGCCCCTTAGACGCGCCCACGCTGTCCCTCGGCCCGGGCAGCCAATGCGGCAGCCAATGGGGCCTGCGCCTCCGTCCGGCCCGTCGAGGGCGCGCGGGAAGGCGGGGCGCGCGCGGCCCGGGACTCGCGCGGTCCAACTTTGCGGCCGAGTCACGGCGGCCGCAGCGCGGAGCGGGGACCCGCAACCATGGTGGCCGCGGCGCCCGGCTCCTCCCTGACCCTCTGCCTCTGGCTGGCGGCCTGCGGGGGCGGCCTGGCCGCGGGCCCCGGATCGGCGCTGTGCGGCGGCTGGACGAGTCACTGGGGACCGGGGGCGTGTGGCGTGCGCGCTGCGCCTCCAGGTGCCTGAGCCTGCACCTCACGCGCATCCCGGCCAGGTATGCGAGGCCCCGCGCCTCAAACTCCTTGCAGCTCCCCGGGGGGTGGGGGCGGACAGGGGTGCCGAGGAGTAGTCCTGGCAGACCCCGCTGCGCCCCCCCCCTCCTGGAGATGCCCGGGCGTGTCCCGCGCGCCCCTTCTTCCCCGGGGTAGACGCGGTGGGAATTTCCCGGCGCGGCGGGAGCGTTGGTGACTTTCCCGCGGCTGGAGCGCGCGGGACGCCTTGGCGGAGCGAGTCCCGTGATCCCCGGGACCCCCCAGCCCCCGCGCGCTCGTCGCAGGTGGCGGCGCCCACACCTTGTTCTGGTCCTGGAGTGTGGGCTGCCTTACCCCGGCCCTGCGGGCGCGTCCCAGAGCGGGTGTTGCTGGCGGCCGAGCGTCCCGGGACTCAAGCCTCCCGCGCCCCTGCTGGGGTCTGGGAGTTGTGCGCGCCTGGGGGTAGGTGCGTGGTGCCGAAGCGGGGCGGCCGGCCTGGCTCCGGATCTAGGGACCCCCGCAGTGGCCTTAGCGCCTGGTGCGGTGCCAGCGCAAGACAGGGAATCCCCAGGGTGGGCCCCTGACTTTTGCCGTCGCGTCCCCACCCCCTCGCTTTATCTCCTCCGACCACGGGCTTGTTGGTGTCTGACTTGTTTCTGCCCTCACCTGCTCCAGGCCCCAACTTCTCACCCTGGGGACCCGCCGAGCGCCGAAGCGCCCACTTCCCACCAAGTCCTTCGGGATAAATCAGGCGTGCCTCTCACGGGGGGAGTGAGGGGGCACTTCCCTGGTCCCCAGGTAGGGCAGCGCTCTGTGGGGGCGCATCTCCCTGGCCCTTTCCCTGGCCTCCTACCCATTCTTGCCTCCCTGCCCCGGAGGCCCGTGGCCCCGCTGGCCCGCCAGGGAGCCTCCGTGAAGTTTGCCCGGTGCGCTTCTGTTTGTTCTTGAGAAGCCTGACGTGGCATGCGGCTGGAGTTGGCAGCTCTCCGTGTCCGCCTGCCCCACCCTGGGCTCCAGAGAGAGGCCTCAGGGAGCCTGTCCTCCTGGGCTGGCTGGCACCTGGTTGGCAGCTCTCTCAGGTTTCAGCTGCAAGCACCCCCCCCCACACACACACACACACACTGCTGCGTGGCCTGCCCGCCCCAAACCAAGCTGAAGCATCCCCCCCCCCACACACACACTTTTTTTTATTGAATTGTCAGCTGTTGTGATTTGTTTTACAGTTTCTGCGGGCTAAAGCAGGAGTTTAGACCAAGCCAATTTCCGTGAAAGCCTTTCCTTGTGGTCTCTTGGCATGATTTCTCTTCTGAAGACAAACTGCTGAGGGAACCCTGATTACATTTTAATTAGCTGGAGGTGAAGTGCACTGCAAATTGCTCAGTTAGGACTTAATAACTTGTTTTGGGTTCCCCCTTTTGTTTTTGTTTTTGCAGTGAATTGCACAGTCCTTCCTGGGGGTTTATTCCGACGTAGTAATGCCTGTCTGACATATCCAAATGTCTGCGGGGATTAAGGCTTCCTTGGGATTGATAAAGACAGCCAGCCCTGAGCTCTACCTATAAAAATCTCCCGCCCCCTAAATAATTAGAAGGAACGTGATGGCCTGGCACTGCAGCCAAGTCCTTACCCGCAGGTGGTATTGATTAGCTGTGTTGGTGGAAACCTTGGGGAGAACCTGGGGTCACCCCGCCCCACCCACCAGCTTGTGCAAATAAGCCCTCCCCAGAGCTGCTCTTGGAGCAGGTGCCCTGTGCCGGCCGGGGCCCTCCTTGGGCGTAGCCACAGCTGCTGCTTGGAGGCACGGCCCAGGGTTCTCCTGCTGCGTGGGGCCACAGGGTGGACCTGGCAGGCTGTGGGCAGCAAGCAGCCAGCCAGGGATTCTCAGCGAGGACCAAGGCAGGCTTCCTGGCCGGTGAGCACAGCAGGGCCAGGTCTTGCCCAGGAAGGAGCCCCCAGACGCGTTCTGTCTGTTGCATGCACTGCAGGCGAGGCCTGGGGGTCACATGGCCCCTTCATCCCTGCACGGCTCCAACCACGGCACCTGTCATCCAGACCACAGGTGCCAGGATTATGGGGGGGGGCGGGGCGCCTGGCATAGGCCCTGGTGAGAGAGCTCCCTGAGTTCCGTCCTGTTTCAGGCTCACGTGACCGTAGCTTCTGCTAACGACCCTGGTTGAGGCCGTTGTCCAAGAGCAGGCGAGGTCAGGAGGCGCTGTCCTCAGCAGAAAGCATTCACTGGAGGAGTAGGCGTGGGAGGCGTGGGCGAAGCACACGGTGGGAATGGCAGGCAGTGAGCAGGCAGATGATTGGTAGAGCAGGAGGTGGGTGTGGCACGTGATGGGCGTGGCTTGTGGTGGGTGGGGCATGTGTGGGCTGCAGATGACTGGTGGGCCAGAAGGCGGGTATGGAATATGGTGCGCGGAATCTGTGTGGATCTGCTGGTGATTGGCGGAGCAGTTAATGGGCCGGCAGATGGTGGATGTAGTGGACGGTTGGTTGGGCAGAATCTAGGCGTGGCAATGGCAGGTGGGCATTCAGGTGTTGGATTTGATTGGTGGAGCAGATGATGGGCGGTCTTTGTGGTGGCCGGGCAAATGGTGGATGGGGCAGGTGATTGGTTGGGCAGAATATTGGCGTGGCAGTGGTAGGTGGGGCAGTCAGGTGTTGGATTTGATTGGTGGAGCAGGCGGTGGGCGGGCAGAGGGTGGATGGGGCAGGTGATTGGTTGGGCAGAATCTAGGCGTGGCAATGGCAGGCTGGGCAGTCAGGTGCTGAATTTGATTGGTGGAGCAGGTGGTGGGAGGGCAGAGGGTGGATGGGGCAGGTGATTGGTTGGGTAGAAGGTGGGTAAGGCAATGTTAGGCGGGGCAGGCAGATGCTGGATTCGATTGGTGGAACAGTTAGTGGGCGGGGTAGATGGTGGGTGGGAGATGACTGGATGGGCAGAATGGGTGTAGCAATGGAAGGTGGGGCAGGCCGATGCCGGCTTGACCATGTGGTGGACAGGTCAGGTGCAGGCAGGGCAGCCCATGGGCCTGGCTGCCTTGGCGCTTCTGAGTTATCATTGTGCGTCTGGCCAGCCTGGGTCGGTCCCGAACTTTCTGCTGTCATGGACACAGTGAAGGTGCAGACACTCCCGTGCTGTGGACAGCGACCAGCAGGCCCGAGGGGCACAGAGCTGCGAGAGGCAGGTGGGGTCTTGGCTGGCTTACAGGGGTGGCTTCCCCCACGAGGTCCCTGTGACTGGGGCAGAGTTGTTCCCGCCGTGAGAATGTCCTGGGCTTCTGAAATGACCCCTGGATCTCAGCGCCCCCGTTTAGGCCTGTCACATAGCCAGGAAGAAGTGAGAGCACGTGTATTTGCCTCCCCGCCTTTTTGGTATATTTTCCCAATTTTCGGCCATCCCCAGGGGTACAGCAATTCTTGGCTCTGTGCTCAGGAGTGACCCCTGGTGAGGTTCTTGGGGGCCATATGGGGTGCAGGGGATTGAACCTAGGTTGTCTGCATGCAAAGCCAGTGCCTTCACCCCTGTACTATCTCTCTGGCCCTTTATTTGCCTCATCTCTCATTTATTTCTGTGACTTTCCAGCTTGGGAGCACTGTGCAGACCTTAGGGGCTTGAATGGGAAGCAGGAGGATCACCCCCGGCTGTGCTTTGGGGGACCCCCAGGGGTCCACGGTTGGAATCCAGCCCCGCCAGTAACCTCCCTAGCACCAACAGGTTTCGTGAAAGAACGGAAATAGACTCGCTTCTCTCTTCCCGCTTTCCTGTGAGCCCTTTGCCTGGGCCATGGCGTTTTCACTACACTCTGCAGACGCTTTTCTGATTTAAGAGAAATTTATGGCGTACAACCAGAGATTCGGCTGCCCTGCCTATGCCCTGCAGTATGGCTGCAGGACAGACGTCTCTCTGCTCTGCCCACTGCCCACATACATCCCCCATGCTGCATGCCTGGCCTGTCCCCCAGCGAGCCTGGGACGGCTGCAGGGACGGGAACCCGGCAGGCCTGGGAAGTGGAGCAAGGAGGCAGAGCTGCCCCATCCTACTCCAATGGTCAGTGGGCCGTGTGCCCAGTGGTCACCCGCTTGAATGCTTTGAGGGGTGCACGGGGTCCTCCACAGGCCCTGCTGACCATGTGTATGCCGCTTCCAGCGACAGGGCCCTGTGTGTCTGCCAGCGGCTGCAGGGACTGACATTCTGCTTTGTTCATTTGTGGGTGCTGTGTGTGTGTGTCTTTCTGTCTGTCTGTCTGTCTGTCAGTGCCATGCATCTTTTTATTTTATTGTTTTGGTTTTGGGGCCACATTGGGTAATGCTCAGAGCTTGGACCATATGGGGTGCTGGAGGTCAAACTCAGGTCAGCTGCATGCAAGACAAGCGCCCTATCTGCTGTACTCTCCCTCCCGTGCCCTGGAATCTTTCATGGCCTCACTTTAAGCTTCAAAAAGAGAAGGAGGGCTGGAGTGATATCACAGTGGGTAGGGCGTTTGCCTTGCACGCGGCCGACCCAGGTTCAATTCCCAGCATCTGATATGGTTCCCTGAGCACTGCCAGAAGTAATTCCTGAGTGCATGAGCCAGGGTTAGCCCCTGTGCATCTCCAGGTGTAAAAAAAAAAAGAGAGAAGAGTAGGGTGCTGGGCAGAAGTCAGTGCTCTGTGTTTTCAGGAATGTTTCCTTGTACTGAGAGTGACTCTCTCTCTCTCTCATGCTTACTGGGATGTGCATTCTTATACTGAGAGCGTCTCTCTCTCTCTTTCTCTCTCTCTCTCTCGCTTACTGGGATGTGCATTCTTATACTGAGAGCAACTCTCTCCCTCTCTCTCTCTCTCTCTCTCTCACTGGGATGTGCGTCCTTGTACTGAGAGTGACACACACACTCTCACACTCTCACTTACTGGGATGTGCATCTTTGAACTGAGAGTGACTCTTTCTCTCTGGATTACTGGGAGAGACCAACTCAGTCTCTCTCTCTCTCTCTCTCTCTCTCTCTCTCTCTCTCTCTCTCTCTCGCTTACGAGGATGTGCATCTTTGTACTAGAGTGACTCTCTCTTGTGCATATTGGGATGCGGATCCTGGAGACATCTCTGCCACCCATCCCCCTACTTGTGCTCCAGGCCTGGATGATGGAATGGTACAGGGTGGAGTTAGAGGTGTCAAGAGAAGAATGATTCCACACCTCACGGGCCCCAGAGCCTGCTCTGGACCTGCATCTCCTCTGAGGATGCGCCAGTAACGGGGTCTGCAGAGCCGGTCATGAGTGGGGTGGATGCAAGAGAGAGAAGGTGCCTCTGCCGGCTTTGAGGCGCTGCTTGGGCAGGGGGCTGGGGGGTGGCGTGCTCCACAGGCAGCTGGCTCCAGAGTGCTCTGCTGAGAGCGCAGCCAGAGGGGACATTTGTCACCATCTCAGGCAGGGGGCCAGGCTCCTTTAGGTAGCCCTCAGGGATCAGAGACCCTCCAGCACTCACTGGAAGATGTTTGTTTTGGCAAGGAGAGCAGTAAGCTGGAGATTAGCTCACTGCTCTGAGAGCCAGCCTCTTCTCTGGGAAAAAGTCAACAAACACTTGTGACTCCCAGCCCTCAAAGCAGCCAGGCTGTAAGGCTCTTGGCAGAGTCCTTGTGGGTTTTTATTGGGGGGTGAGGGGGTAGGTGGGACATCTAGTGGTGCTCAGTGCTGCGGAGTCAGTGCCTGCACCACAGGGAAATGCTCCTGCCTGCTCAGCCCCTGCGTTTCAGTCTGCTGGGCGCTCTTGCTGGCAGGGTCCCTCTTGCAGGAAGCCTGTGGGTACTGGATGCCGGGTGCTGTGCTGGCGCAGACGGCCTTGCTACTAAGGAGTTTGGTCTGGACCCTTGGGCTGCCCCAGCAGGGAACATCTTCACGGGTCTATTCTGGGGGACATGCAGGGACGGGCACGCCCAGGTGTCCTGCGAGTGAGCTGTGCATTCCATGGTCCCCACCCTCTGCTTTCCTGGCTGTCAGAGCTTACCTGGGGCTGGGACTCACAGCCTCTCTGCCTGGAAGTACACCCAGTATTTAAGAAGCATGTCAGGAGATACACTTGGCGGCTGGTCTTTTTTTTTATATGTCTTTAGAAGCTAGATATGTGGACATATGTATTTATATTTACTTGTACAGGTGCATAAAATAGAAATACACAGCATTGTTGCATATATCACTTAATCACTTAACTTCCCGTTAGTCGTCGATTTGCTCGAGCGGGCGCCAGTAACGCCTCCATTTGTCCCTGTCGCGTGCTAGTGTAGCGCAATGGCATCTGTTCGGTCCAGGAACATGAAGAGCCTCAAACCGATGGTTCACGATCTTGATGAAGAAGTCTGACCATCTGGTAGGTGGGCGGCCACGCGGTCTTTTGACATCCCGTGGAATCCAGTCGGTAACAGCTCTAGTCCAGTGGTCGTCTTTAAATCTCATTACGTGACCAGCCCATCTGATTTTCGACACCTTGGCAAATGAGACAGCGTCCCTGATTCTTGATCATCGACGGTTGTCAGAACTCCGGATTCTTTCTCTCATTTGAGTGAAACGTGATATTCCAAGCATAGCTCTTTCTATTCTTCTTTGGGAGACCTGAACAGCGTTCTCATCTTGTTTGCGTAGGGCCCAGGTCTCTGAGGCATATGTTAATGCAGGAAGAACAGTGGAATCAAAGAGATGTGCCCGGAGCCGGAGGTTCTTCGTCCTCTTAGCTATTTCTTCGACGTTCTTGAAGGCGTTCCAAGCTGCTCTCTTCCTCCTGTGCAACTCTGGTCCAGGTCACTTGTCATGTGGACTTCTCGACCTAGGTACACATAGCTGTTGCATTCTGAGATGGTCGTTCCATTGAGAGCATATATAGTAAAAAGAATTTATGTATTAAAACTTGTATAACTTTTACCAAAACTTATGGGACACAGCAAAGGCTGTGTTAAGAGGAAAGTTTATAGCTCTACAAGCATTCCTCAGGAAGGAGGAGCGAGCACACATAAGTAACCTAACCTCACAGCTTAAGAGCTTGGAGAAGGACCAAAAAAAGGAGCACAACCCGAACAGGAGAAAGGAAATAATAAAACTCAGAGCAGAGATTAACGAGATGGAAACCCAAAAAACAATCCGAAAGATCAATGAAACCAAGAGCTGGTTCTTCGAGAAAATTAACAAGATCGATAAGCCTCTAGCAAAACTCACAAAGAAAGGGAGAGAGAAAACCCTAATAAACCGAATCAGAAATGAAAAGGGGGTCATTACAACAGAAACCACAGAAATTCAGAGGATCCTCAGGGAGTACTTTGAGAAGCTTTATGCCACGGAACATCAAAACCTCGAGGAAATGGATAAATTCCTAGACTCCTACAGACTCCCAAGGCTGAACCAAGAAGACCTAGAATACCTGAACAGACCTATCACCATCAAGGAAATTGAAATGGTAATAAAAAGTCTCCCCAAGCACAAAAGTCCTGGCCCGGATGGATTCACTAGTGAATTCTTCCAAATCTTTAAAGAGGACTTACTCCCAATGCTCTTTAAGCTTTTCCACGAAATTGAAATATCAAAAACACTTCCAAACAGTTTCTACGAAGCAAATATCACACTGATACCAAAAGCAGACAGAGATACCACAAAGAAAGAGAATTACAGGCCGATATCCCTGATGAACACAGATGCAAAGATCCTCAACACACTACTAGCAAATAGAATCCAACTACTCATTAAAAAGATCATACACCATGACCAAGTAGGATTCATCCCAGGGATGCAAGGATGGTTTAACATTCGGAAATCAATCAACATAATCCACCATATCAACAAAAGAAAAGATAAAAAGCATATGATCATATCAATAGATGCAGAGAAAGCATTTGATAAGATCCAGCACCCCTTTATGATGAAAACCCTAGCCAAAATGGGTATAGAGGGGACCTTCCTCAACATAATTAAAGCCATCTACCACAAGCCTACAGCAAGCATCATCCTCAATGGGGAAAAACTGAGAGCCTTCCCTCTAAGATCAGGGACGAGACAGGGATGCCCACTCTCTCCACTGCTGTTCAATATAGTACTGGAAGTACTTGCAATAGCGATTAGGCAGGAAAAAGATATTAAGGGCATTCAGGTAGGAAAGGAAGAAATCAAGCTCTCACTATTCGCAGATGATATGATACTCTACTTAGAGAACCCAATAACTTCCACCAAAAAACTCCTAGAAACAATAGACTCGTATAGTAAAGTTGCAGGTTATAAAATCAATACCCAAAAGTCCATGGCTTTCCTATACGCAAACAGTGAGAGAGAAGAAAGCAACATGAAAAAAACAATCCCATTCACAATTGTGCCCCAGAAAATCAAGTACCTAGGAATCAGCTTAACTAAGGAAGTAAAGGACCTGTACAAAGAAAAGTACAAAACGCTACTTCAGGAAATAAAAGAGGACATGAGGAAATGGAAAGATATCCCCTGCTCATGGGTCGGGAGACTTAACATTGTCAAAATGGCAATACTACCGAAAGCATTGTATAAATTCAATGCAATCCCTATAAGGATACCCATGACATTCTTCAAAGAAATGGAGCAAACACTCTTGAAATTTATATGGAACAATAAGCCCCCACGAATAGCTAAAGCAATTCTTGGGAAAAAGAAAATGGGAGGAATCAACCTCCCGAACTTCAAACTGTACTACAAAGCAGTAATAATTAAAACAGCATGGTACTGGAACAAAGGCAGAACTGCAGACCAATGGAACAGGGTTGAATACACTGAAATCTCTCCTCAATCATATGCTCATCTAATCTTTGATAAAGGTGCAAGTAATGTGAAGTGGAGTAAGGAAAGCCTCTTTAATAAATTGTGTTGGCATCACTGGACGGCTACATGCAAAAAAATAGGCTCAGAACTCTGCCTAACACCATGTACAAAAGTAAGATCAAAATGGATTAAAGACCTCAACATCAGACCAGAAACCATAAGGTACATTGAAGATAAATTTGGCAAAACCCTCCATGACATTGAAGCTAATGGTATCTTCAAAGATGCGACGCCACTGGCCAAGCAAGTGAAAACAGAGATAGATAAATGGGACTATCTTAAACTAAGAAGCTTCTGCACCTCCAAAGAAACAGTGACCAAAATACAAAGACAGTCTACAGAATGGGAAAGGATATTCACCGAATACACATCTGACAAGGGGTTGATATCCAGGATATACAAAATACTGGTTAAATTCCACAAGAAGAAAACATCCAACCCCATCAAAAAATGGGGCAATGAAATGAACAGAAACTTTCTCAAAGAAGAAATCCGAATGGCAAAAAAGCACATGAGGAAATGCTCTACATCATTAATCATCAGGGAGATGCAGATCAAAACCACAATGAGATACCATCTCACACCTCAGAGACTGGCCCACATTCAAAAGAACAAAAGCAACCGATGCTGGCGTGGATGTGGCGAGAAAGGGACACTCCTTCACTGTTGGTGGGAATGTCCACTGGTTCAGCCCTTCTGGAAAACAGTATGGACGATTCTCAAAAAATTAGAAATTGAGCTCCCATTTGACCCAGCAATACCACTCCTGGGAATATATCCCAGAGAGGCAAAAATGTATAGTCAAAGTGACATCTGCACTTGTTTGTTCATTGCAGCACTCTTTACAATAGCCAGAAACTGGAAGAAACCTGAATGCCCAAGAACAGATGACTGGTTAAAGAAACTTTGGTACATCTACACAATGGAGTACTATGCAGCTCTTAGAAAAGATGAAGTCATGAAATTTACATACAAGTGGTACAATATGGAAAGTATCATGCTAAGCGAAATGAGTCAGAAAGAGAGGGATAGACATAGAAAGATTGCATTCATCTGGGGGATATAAAGTAACAAAGTATGAGATTAATACCCAAGAATAGCTGAGATCAGCACCAGGAGGATTACTCCATAACTTAGAGGCCAGCCGGGTATCCTAGAGGAAACGGCTGTTCAGATAGAGAAGGGAGCACCAAATAAAGGATGTTTGGAGGATCCTCCCAGGAGGGGAGATGCATGTCGAAAGTAGACTATGGACTGAACATGTTTGCCACTAAATGCCTCTTTTGCAGACCACAACACCCAAAAGGAGAGAGAGAACACGGGATTGCCCTGCCACAGAGGCAGGGGGGGATGGGGGGATGGGGGTGGGAGGGATATTATCCATGGTGGTGGAGAATGGGCACTGGTGGAGGGATGGGTATCTGATCATTGTATAATTGAAACCAAAGCACAAAAAATTGTAAATCTACAACTTTAAAAAAAATAAAATAAAATAAAGGGGAAAAAAATAAAGACAAATAGAAGATGGAATAAAAATATATTTTCTTCCCCCCCCCCAAAAAAAGAATTGATCTTAAGTAAACAATTAGAAAAGTAGACAAATAGATGTAAATGTTCACATCAATGTCATCTTAGCAGTAAAACATTACAATTATAAAATCTCAATAAACATTTTATAGTAACTGAAATTGATTATTTAAAAATCATACTTGTATATAGGCTAATATAAATACATAATTGAAAGACTCCAAAGAAATGTACCTTCATTTTACTTGTATGTTTATTGTGGTTCTATTTTCTTCTTAATATAGTTATCCCATGAACAATAAAAAAAAAAACTTGTATAACTTTATATGATCTGCCCCACTCCCAATCAGAGGCGGATCCCTGGGGAATAGCCACGCGGAGTTCCTGGCTCATTGCTGCCCTTGTCACAGCTCCTCCGTGCTGGCTCAGGGCTGGGATCAAGTCCACACAGCGGGGCTGGGATCGAGTTCAGGCTCTGGGGCTGGGTCTGAGTCAATGGTTTTGGATCTCAGCCCCCGCAGCTTCTCGGTGCAGGAAATGTGCCCTCGGTTGAGGATCCTGGGAACTCCGTGAGAGCCGGAGTATTCCAGCCTCCAGCTCCTGCACGCTGCAAAACTGCCCTCTGTGGCGGGTCTCCAGAGGCTCCGGTGGAAATGATCCCTTTCCCGTTGTCCCAGGGGATCCCAACAGCACCCTTAGAAGCCGCCCAGATGGGTTCAGATGCAGCTTCTCCTGCCCCCTCCACTGGGCCTCAGAACCCCCTCCTCCTGAGTTTGACGGGGTGAACTGAATGCCAGGGGCCTATGAGCTGGTCCCGGGGTGGATGGAATCCGTGGTCCGTGGGGGCTGGAAGGCTGATGCACACTCTCCACCTGCTGCCCTCCTGCGCCTTCAGGGCACGCCTGGGGCTGACGGCGGTGTTTCTCTCTGAGACATCAGGAAGCCTCGGTCCTGGTTAGGAGATGGCACTCGCGGAAGCCAGCACTGTGTGTTTGACTCCCGATGTTTATGCCGAAGGCGTCTCTCGCTACTGAGGCTGAGAGGAAGTAGCGAGACCCTCTGGGTTTGGAGGCAAGGAGACTAGTGGGGGCAGGGCTCAAGCTACTCTTCACCCTGGAGGTCTGCCAGGGAACACCTGCAAGGAACTGAAATGGGGAGAGAAGTTCTCGTGTCCCGGCATCATCCTCGGTTTGTTTTTTTCCCTCTTGGTTTTGGAGCTACACCTGGCAGTCCTCAGGGATGACTCACGGCTCTGTGCTCAGGGATCACCTACACAGAGCTGGGGCTCAAACCTGAGTCAGTGCAAGACCAGCACCCTCCCCGCTGTACTCTCGTATCTCTCCGGCCCTAGATCCTTGACCAAGAAACTCGTGCTCATGCATCAGTGCTCCTTGACCTTTTCCCAACCCTGCACCCATTCTGACCTTGTTTCCTTCCTGGGCCTGACCCCTCCTACTGAGTGACCCCTGCTCCAGTCCCCGTTTGGCACGAGTTCCACCTGTGAGCTCCTTGGCACATTCTGGGGTCGATGGGGGCCCGGATGTGCCCTGGCCGTGACAGGGGAACCCCACCCACCCGCCCCAGGCGTCCTCCTCTGAATCTCTGTCGGTCTCGGCACAGACGTCCTGGCTCACTGTGTGTGACTTGGGTGGTTGTTTGGTTTTCGGGGATAGCGCTGGGCAGGGCTCAGGGCTTCCTCCTGGCCTGTGCTCGGGGTCCCTCCTGACGGGGTGGGAGGATGGTTACATGTGGGGTCAAGGGCAAAATCTGGGCCGTGTGCAAGCTCTGCCCACTGTACTCTCCAGCCCCAGCATTTTTGGCAGTTTCCTGGCGCCCTGTCACCCCATTCCCCTCCGCCTCTCTCTCACCCTCTGCCCCTTTCTCCTCCCTCCCCCAGTGCCTGCCTCTGTCTGCCCCTTTGGCTCGCCACCATTGCGAAGGCAGCAGTGAGCACCCCAGACATGTTCTGCATCTGTCAAATTCTTTTCCCATTGGCACAGAATTTTATTTTTTAAGTAGACAACGTTTGTTCTTTTCTTTGTTTCTGTATCCGCAGTTATGAGATAATTGTCCTCACAGCTGCAAAGACAGGGTCTGTTCCCATGCTCAGGGTGACCCTGGTGTAACGAGGCGTGTCTGGAGTTGGAGAGGAGCGGACCATGTGCGCGGCCAAGGTGGGTCTCACTCTTACAGAAGGCTGCAGGAACAGCTTCATCAAAGCTTTAATGAAGATTAATTCCTGGATGGAGAGGAGAAGGGACCTGTGAATTCGGGGTCATCTGCTTCAGAAAACACATCTCTCCTCTGGGCTCCCAGTGGTTAAAATTCTGCAGAGAACACATTTATCTGGGGATTAATCTTTTTTTCTTTTTTTTTTAAATTGAGGTGTTTCCTTTCCCCCAGCGATGATTGCCATTCCTCCGGCATTCCACTTGTTCCCGCATCTCTCCTGCAAGCATGCCACCTTCTGCAGCTCAGAATCGAGCATCCCGGAAGCCTGGTGAACTGGTTTCTTCTCCTTAAGTCTGGGTGGGTAGACTGGCGAGATGTCTTTGTGAGATGATGAATTCTTCACTCTCTCAGAAGTAGCACGTAAGAACCATTACAATGGAGAGCCTAGACCGCAGGAAAACAATGTTGCAAAGATGAGAGCCTTTATTGCTACTCATTCTTTTGTTCTCCCTTCCTTTTTGCCCCCTCTACAAATAGAGCTCAGTTCACCTCTTCTCCTTTCTGCCAACCTCTCTGGATGGAAAGGTGATAGATTGAGTTTAAAGCCTCAGATCAGGTGACCCTGGATTTATAGAGTGTGTTCCAAAGTGCGTCGGCTTCAAGTACCCTGCCGGGACGCAGCCAGAGCGATGGGTTTCATTGACAGGGTCACCATGTGTTGTGATGAAGTTTTGTTTGGGTCGGGCCCAGGCTTGATGCACAGTGAGGCTTTCCCTGGCTCGTGCTCCGGGAACTGTGTGGTGCTGGGGATGAAATCCAGGCCCCTGGCTTGTTGTCATCTCCCCAGGCTTGCTAGAATGTTTCTCTCCTGTGGTTCTTGAGCCACAGCTGGTGGTGCCGAGGGCTGCTCCCACTGTACCTGCTCTCCGAGCTCTCCCCATGGCCCTCAAGGGAATCTACACACGTGTCTTGAATGGTTGACATGGTATGAGCAACAGATTCCAAATGTCCCTGCAGTTACTGAGACTCTTTAGCGCTTTGACAGCAGAGAGCACCTTCCTGGCGCTGAGCAGAGGAAGGGGCGAGCTGTGAGCACTCCCCGCCAAGCCCACCCAGCCAGTCACCAAGTCCTGGGGCCGCGTCACACCTGGAGATGCTCAGGGATGACTCCTGGCCCTGCACTCAGGAATCACTCCTGGCGAGGCTCGGGGTGCCGGGGATGGAACCCAGGTCCCCTGTGCCCGATGCCCCTACCCGCTGTGCCACAGCCCCATCCCCCAGGTGCCCACATTCCCCCCAAGCGCCTCCCTTGACTCCTTCCAGGCCGGGGTCCGTGCCGTGCGTTGAGGTTTAGCTCATTCAGTAGCTCTGTGGCCCGCACATCACTGAGGGCACCTGGTCCCGCCTGGCGCATGGGTGGGTGGACAGAGCCCCCCTTCCTCTGTGCAGGCACGTTCTGCTCCTCTGGCTCCCGGAGACAGCGTCAACGCCCAAAAGCTTACAAAGCAGGAGGGCTCAGTGGTCAGCCTGGTAGCAGGGGAGGTGCAGGGCAGAAGGGGATGGTAGGGAGCAACAGGATGGCGGGGAGGGCATTGACCTCGGCCCTGCAACTCGGGTCGACCCCTCCATCCCGTAGGGTCCCCCGAGCACCTCTCGGAGTGATCCCTTAGTGCAGAGCCAGGAGGAAGCCCTGAGCACCGCTGGGTGTGACCCCCAGAGAAACCGGGCATGCTGGGTCTGGAGAGGGAGGAAGGCGTGCGCAGAGGTTGGCTGGCCGCTGGGGAGGCTGTCTGCGTCCCTCGTGTCTCGATCCTGGCGTTTCCTCTCAGCTCAGCCTCCGGCTCCCCCAAGCTGTGCTCATGGACCCTAAGCAGCTGCCGTGTCCTCGAGGAAACGCTCCTCCAGAACCTTCCTTGGGGTCTCGTACTACCAGCATTGCTGGTGCTGTCCGGAGTCCACGTCTGTGACAGACCGTGGCCTGCATGGCTCTGTCCCCTGGTGGGGCGTCCTGGTCTCAGGCTGCTTCTCTTGCCCAGCTCCGGGGAGCCGGTCTCCTGCCTCCTCCTGCCACGCCTGTCTCGGGCACGTGCGTCTCTGCCTTCCTGATCTGCTCTCTTGGGTGTCACGGGATGTTTGATTTTTGGTGTTTGTCCTGATGAAGCTACTCGTGGACTCCGGAGGTAGAATACATCCTGTGTGCTGCCTTTCTCATCTTGTCCCGGACTTCTGTCCTCTTTTTAAAATTGTTTTTGGTCACCCCAAGTGCTGCTTAGCGGCTACTCTTATCATTGCCAGCGTCCACCAGGCCTCTTACCTGCAGACTCTGAGCTCAGCCATCTGGTCCATTTCTCCAGCCTTGCACTTGCCCTTTTCCACACACTTTGCACACAGTGATAGTGAATTTGCTTCACGAGAGGACGCAGTAGCAGGAGGCAGGAACTCTGAATGTCAGCCCGGGCCTGTTGGTCTCTTCCTGGGTGAAGCCGGCCTTTCTGCAGAGTGGATTTTGCGGGCAGCAGAGAGCTCCTGGGGCGCGTCACGGTTTCCTTTGGAAAGTTGCCTCTCCCACCCCGAACTGCAAGTCAATTGCATGTCATTCGCGAGTGGCGTTTCCTTTGTTTTCAGCAAGAAATTGGGATGATGTGGGTCTTGGCGCATCTTCTCTGACTGTAAATAACTGGGTATCGACTGACGTGGAAATCCCCCACATACGAACATGGTGGCTGCCTCCTGCCTGGCATCCCGGCCCACTTCCTTGTCTGGTTATCTGCTGTGAGCGAGCCCTCTCTGCTTAGACCTCCTGGGGGACACGAGGTACAGAAGTGCGCGGGGAGGCAGAGGCTTCATGCCGAGGGGGCTGTGACCAGGACTCATTCTCATGTGCTGCCCTGCAGGGAGGGCGGAGTCTGGAGAGCCTCCGTGCTGACTCCCTCAGGACCCAAAGGGCTTCAGGACCAGAGGGAGGTGGAAAGGGCTGAGAACGCGGTTTGCATGCAGGAGGCCCTGGGTCCAGCCCGCAGACCCCCAGATCTAGACGTTGTACTGAGCCCCAGCAGGAGGGGCTGCGTCATGCCACCCCTCTCCCCTAAAGAAAAAAAAGGAAGCAAGGAAGCGGTTCTAGTCCCTTCTGGAGCAAGGTGCAGCAGCGAGTCGTTGATTCAGTCTCTGGAGGGAGCCTTGCGCCTTGGATCATCGTGAAGATTTTTCCTGACTCGTTCATAAAACGAAATGAAACCACAGAAAACAGTGAAACATAACAAAAAAAACCAACAAGGTGCTAGAAGTGCAGCGGCAGCTGGAGCTCAGGCATGGAGCCACGGAGCTGCATGTATGTCTGCGCAGGTATGTTTGCTGTTCCCGCAGGGGATGTAATTAAGAGCCCTGTAAAGTTGTTTTGAAAGTACTTTTCTCCCCTCACCACCGCCCTCTCCGTGGGTCTTGCATTTTTTCCTCCTTTGATAATGGAGTTTTCACAGGAACTTTACAAAGGCGCTGATACTTTGTTACCAAAAAAAAAAAAAACCCAACCCCCGAAACATATCTGTTGTTCCTTTCCCTTGCTGACCCGAGGCGGACTCCCTCTCCAGTTTCCTTTCCAAGCCCAGATGGACACTTGCCTCGCAGAGCAAGTTGAAACAGAGGCGAGTCCTTGGACGCAGCCTCTGAGCATGAGCTTCTCGTAGCTTCCAGATGGGTGCCTGACGCTCCTGTGTGTCTGGCCGTGGACGGAACTTTCTGCATGCAATGGGCAGCCTGTCCGGGCCTGGCCGAGCCTTGCTGCGTTCCCAGTGGAGTCGGGAAGGCACCCCAGTCCGCCCCACCCCTCGGTGCAGAGGCCACGTCTGCCCACCTTCACAGTGGCAGCACTGCTGAGTTTACCCAGCTCGCTCCATCATGCTCCCCACGTCCCGGGCCCCAGGGCAGCTGCCCGCCACGGAAATGCTCTGTCTCAGCGGGAGGAGCTTGCCGCCTTGCACTGAGTGTCGAACCCGATGGGTAGTCCCTGCCGGCTGTGTAGTATGGGGACCTTGGGGTCCCAAGGATCTGTATTGTGTCCCTGAGACGTCCCAGGACACTGGCATGGTGCTGAGGGGGTGCGTTGTGCTGCGCGTGAATGCTGGCAGGTGGTTCTTGCGGGTTGTCCCACTGTTGTGTCAGGGGGGCTGTTGGGGGCTAGTGGGAGCAGCAGTTGGGGTGCCAGGGCCCGCACCCCACAGACCTTCAGAGACCCCCGAGCCTTAACCTGACAGGGCTTGGTCCCAGGTGCCTCAGTGCCCACCATCACTGGTGCTGAGGGTCTTCCCCGACCTAGTGGCCCGTGGCCCTCCCCGCGCTCTGTGGGTCCACATTCGGGGTGTCTGCTCTCAGTCCCCTCAGATGCTGCAGGGAGGCTGGTTTGGGTCGGGGGTGTGGGTGGCCGGGGACAAACCAAACACGCACTGTTCCTGCCCTTGGGACCACATGTGCCCCCCTCCTGGCTCCCCTTGGGACTCCTCCACCTGGCACTGTGCAGACTGTGGCTGACTTGGACCCCATCATCCCACTTCCCCTTACACCCATCCACACCAGCCTCATCCCACAGATGCTGCCTTCCACTCTCTCCCGGATCGGGGCCCTGTGCATGGAGCTGTGGTCTCAGCAGTGTCGAGCAGATATTCACTTCCTGCCGGTTTCAGCATCCCATCCAGATGCTGGTTCCAGTGCCTGGTGATTCTTGACCATTGCTGCTTCATCAGCATTGCCTGCCCGGCCCTCTGGGACCCCGCTGATTCTTACGCTGCCCCTCTTGAACTCAGCCCCCAAGTTCTCTTCTCGCCTCTTTGCTTCTTTTCAGGCTCTTCCCCCGATCTTCTGCTGTCGTCTGAGGTTTTCTGCACCTCATCCTGGATCTCCCAGATTCTGCCCTCAGCAGCCGTTACTCTGGTTTTCCGTTTCACCCACCAGGGTTTATTTTTCCACTCTGACTTTTCTGTGTGTCGTTTTCCCATTTCTGCTTTCATATTCTCTTGTGTTCTGTTGCTGGTCCATTCCACGGTTTCCCTGGGCCGGTTAAACATGTTAAACACGCTCTGTTTGGGGTTCTGTCCGGGTCTTCAGGACTTCTGTCTTTGCCCACTGCCCATGGCTGCGGTCTGCGTGGCTTTCCCAGGCTTCTCTTTGTAATCTGGGGCTGTGTCTTGCCCATGTCACTCTCGGCGTCCTCCCTCTCTGCAGGGAGATGTCTCAGGCAGCTCTGCTGAGGGACAGAGAGAATCTTGCAGCTCTGCTAGCTGCCACCATTCGGGGACTGGAGCTGCTGGGCTAGGGGTTAGAGTTAGAGGTTAGTAGTTAGGGGTTGCGTTAGGGTAAGCTAGGGTTAGGATTAAGGTTGGATTGGGTTGGTTGGTTTAGGGGAGTATTAGGGTTAGGTTTAGGGTTGGGTTAGGTTAGGTTGGGTTAGGGTATGGTTAGGGGTTAGGAGTTAGGGTTAGGGTTGGGTTAGAGTAGGGTTAGTTTTAGAGTGGGGTTAGGGTTAGTGTTAGGGTTTGGGGTTAGGGTTAGGGTTAGGGTTAGTGTTGGGTTGCATTATGCATTATATATGTATGCACTTACATGCATTCATGGCTATAGGTAATACTGAAGTCACCTGGACTCCCAGGTTCCCAAGTACTTGGGAAATATGATGCAAATGAATCACTACATCTTTGGGTATAAAGCACTTCACAGGATGTACTTGGACAGATAGTATAGCACGCAGGGCACTTGCGCCCCGCACACTTGGTCCCCTGAGCACAGAGCCAGGAGTAAGTCCTGAACACAGCCCAAACGACCCATAAAGACTTGTCACAGGAGCACGTGCTCCTTGAGTGTCATATAGAGTTTGTTTTGCCTCTGTTCCGGGGATGACGGGAATGTTTAGGGCTGTGGTGGGTTTGGAGGGCGCTTCTGTGTGTTTGGTGTTGCGTCTCCACAACCGCCCATGGAGGGGCTGGGGAGAAGGCGCCAAGGGCTGCTTGGGGATCTGGGTGCTATTCCTGGTGCTCCACGGCCCCCAGTGTTTCTGGGAGATGCAGCAGCAAACAGAGAACTTACTCCTCTTTGTGTAGTCACCCCTCACTACACCTGGCTATGTTAACGTACGCATTGGCGCACACACACACACACACACACACACACACATACACACACGATGTGTTTCCAATCTCTTATTTCTTTAAATAATAGAAATAGACGGTCAATCGTCTTTATCCTTCCCATGGGTGGCTTGCCTCGGAATGAATGATGTGTTTTCTTTACTCGAGGCTTTTGAAGAATTTTTTTTTTCTCAAAGGAGAAAAGGTAAAGGTAAAGGTAAAGGCCCTCCCGTTGATCGTCGATTTGCTCGAGCAGGCCCAGTAACGTCTCCATTGGAGACTTTGTTGTTACTGTGTCTGGCATATCGAATACTCTCGGTAGCTTGCCGGGCTCTCCAAGAGGGGCGGAGGAATCGAACTCAGGTCGGCCATGTTGGCCGCTTGTAAGGCGAACGCCCTACCCACTGTGCTATCGCTCCAGCGCTCAAAGGAGAAAAAAAGAATCAAAAGATTGGAAATGGACAGACTTTGAACATGCCATCAAAAAAACATGTTGGTGTAGTGGGTCGAACGTTTATACTCTTTGAACCTCGGCTTGTGTTTGATCTGGTTAAACCAATAAAATACAAGATGTAATCTTTCGTAATTACTGAAGTCCCGGTGCCTGACGCTGCCTGCAGGTTACGTCAGTGATCCTCGAGGAGAGGGTGTCTTTGCTCTGATGACTCGAGGCTTTATCTCAGTTGGCAGGGCGCCAGCAGCAGGCTCGGGGCAAACACCCGACTTCACTTCTGTGGTTTGCCTCAATGGTGAAGGCTATTGTCAGTGCCGAGACCTCCCCCAGGCAGGACGCCGAGACGGACGAGCTGGTTTCTCAGAGGTTGTGCAGCGCTCGGGGTTCGCGGGACCAGGCAGCATCTGGCAGAGCAGCAGCGCATACCTGGCCGAGACTCAGGGGTGGGGCTGCAGCTGAGGATGCCCCCTGCCCTTCTCCCCACCCAAGACTCCCTCATGGCAGCAGCCAAGTTTCTTAGAAGCTCTTTGTGGCAATAAATCAGACGTCAGATGCCAATGGAAGAAGGGCGAAGCGTGGAGGGGCGGCTGGAAAGCTTTGATGGGGGAGATTTGTTTTAAGACAAACAGGAAATCCCAAAGCCTAGTGGAAATAGAGACACTTTTGGGGGTGGTCCGGTGGGGGGAGCATCTCTGTGCTGCCGGGCGTGTCCATGCTCGTGTCTGGGACATCTCAGAAGCTTTCTATGAACGTGAGTCCGTGGATGATTCCCAAAGACCAACCGTAACGCCCCAGAACTTCTCCACAGCCTGTGGAGTCTGGTGGCAGCCGGGGTCGACATGGCAGATGATGCCCAATGGTGCCTGGGCCGGCCGGAATAGGAAGGGCAGGGAAATAGCGCCACTCCGGACACTGGGAACACAGACTCAGCCAAGAAGGGCAGTTTGGGCTCCCCGGTCCGATCTCTCCCCACAGAGCACAGGGTCCTGCACAGGAGGACGGGTCCTGGCCCAGAACTGCGAGGGGAGCTGGGGGTAGCTGGGGGTATCATTCCGAGGGCAGCTGGGTCCAGCTGCTTCCTGCCCCAGCTGTGAACTGCAGAGAATTCAGTGTCCACGTGCTGGGGTTTGGGCAGTGGCATCTTTCTGGGCCTAGCAGGGCCATCAAGGGTCACTCGCGGGGCCATCCTGTGACACGAGGCCTCCAGGAGGCAGGCGGTCACTCCCAGACCCACATGCGCTCCATGGGCACTGGCCATCCAGCCCTTCCAAAGGGTTCTGGGCATGCCCCCTCCCCGTGAGGTTTCTCCTACGGGTAAACTGAGGTCTGGGGTGGCTAGTCCCTCCTCTCCTGCCCTTTCCATCGAGTCCATCCCTGGACATCCAGTGAAAGGGACTGAGAAGGGCTTGCCCGTGAGATGAACGCCCATGTCCACAGTGTGCAGTCAGTGTTGGTATGAACTGTCCAGATGCCCACGTTGCACCCCCGTCCCCGCCCCCTCTCAGTGCCCAGGAGACTCTGTGGATGCCATGGATAGAATCGGGCTCGGCCGTGTGCAAGGCAGGTGTCCCACTCACTGTACTATCTCTCCATCCCAGTAATTTGATTTTCAATGCATGTATTCCAGACATCACACGTATCCTACACATCTTGCGTAGATTGGATTGTGTTATCCGTTTGCCCAAATCTCCAACAAAATACCACACACACACACACACACACACACACACAGTACTCTACCTTCAGAATGGCATCAGATTTTACATTCAGTTTATGCCACCAAATGCAGTTTACAAATGCAGCCAGCGTTGAGTTCTTTTTTATGAAGGACAGTTTTTGACAGAGATCCCTTTTTTGAGTGGGCGTCCTTTTCACTTTGACTTTCCATTAGCGCAGCCCTTGTAAATGAGGGGCCAGCTGGCAATTTCTCACCAAGGCCTGAGAGTGGATATTTTCCTGTCACCCATCGGATCCCCAACTCCCCCTGAGTCAGTGACAGACAACATGTAAGCCTTTCCATCATTGTAAGGAACCTTTTTTATGGTCACTAATATGGGTCCATGACATCATCTTCCTGTCATAAAAATCTATGTTCCCCAACTCTTAAAAAATGAAGTTAGAATCATTCTTAGCTTCCCAGATCTAGCAAGATAGTTTCCAGGCGGAATTCTCTGTGGTCCTTTGTGAATCTCTTTTCTATGCTGTGACACTCACGTACGCAAAACCAACCTAAATTCCAACTATTCCTTTGCATTCTTCTGTCCAAAGAAATAGCTCTTTCCATGTGCTCCAAACCAGATGGTGGGGCTGGAGCAATAGCACAGCGTGTAGGGCGTTTGCCTTGCACACGGATGACCCGGGTTCGATTCCCAGCATCTCATATGGTCCCCTGAGTACTGCCAGGGGTAATTCCTGAGTGCAGAACCGCTGGTTGTGACCCTTCCCCCCCCAAAAAAAAACCAGATGGTTTCCGTCCTTTACTGTACGTGCTCTGCACTGTCTTGGGAAGATGTTGTGAGTGAATGAATGGTTGACATTGGTGAGAAAAATCTCACCTCCGTCACCGTTCATTTCTGAAAATTAAAAATCTGATGATTAGAGCTGGTCAAAATGAAACGAGGTCCGCTCAGGGGAAGGAAGACTCTGCATGTCCATTGTCTGCCCCGTCCCCTGCTTTCAGCATTTGCCTGTGTCTGATGTCTTTGAGCTTCTTGCTTCTGGTGCCTAAGTACGTTTGTGTGTGAGCTGTGCGTTGCCCCTTGGAGAGACCCGCGTCCCGTTACCTTCCCCAGCATGTCTCTTTAAAGCAGGCGCCCTCAGGATACTCGCCCTTCCGCCTCTGGGTGTGAGAACTCCCTCCCTGGACACTTGTTTCCCATTTGGTCTCGAGGCTGCATGTGGGAACGGTGGTGACTTGGGGCCTATCTTGGCCTTGCATGCTGCTTTGATTTCAGTGGGCATCTGGGTATTAGGAGAGCTATGGCTACGAATTCTTCCTCATTTTCTGGGTGTATTCAGAGCCAAATTTAGAGGTGAGGAAAATTGGTTTTGTGTAAACATCTGGCCATCTTCATTTGACATCTGTGAAATTTGTTGGATGAGGGTCAAACCTCTGAAACACAACCAAATGGGAGTGTGGAAGGTTTCTGGTTTGTGTTCTGCACTTCCTAGGATCCACGTAGTACTGGCTATAAAGGGAAACAGAGCTCACTGTCCGTGAGGGTGCCAAATTCCAGTACCCCTCTACCTGCCAGTGTGATTCACGTCAGGGGACCCTATATGTGCCTGTGCGACTCAACTCAGGGACCCCTAGACCAGCCTGTGTGGCTCTCCTTAGGGACCCCTGTACTGCTTGTGTGACCTCACCTCAGGGACCCCTATACCTGCCTGTGTGACCTCACCTCAGAGATCCCTAAAGCTGCCTGTGTGACCTCACCTCAGGGACCCCTATACCTGCCTGTGTGACCTCACCTCAGAGATCCCTAAAGCTGCCTGTGTGACCTCACCTCAGAGATCCCTATACCTGTCTGTGTGACCTCACCTCATAGATCCTTATACCTTCCTGTGTGACTCACCTCAGAGACCCCAATTCCTGTCTGTGTGACCTCTCCTCAGGAGCTCTGTACCTGCTTGTGTGACCTCACCTCAGGGATCTCTATACTGCCTGTGTGACCCCACCTCAGGGACCCCATACCTGCCTATGTGACCTCTCCTCAGGTGCTCTGTACCTGTCTGTGTGACTCACCTCGACGACCCTATCCCTGCCTGTGGGACTCTCTTCAAGGAGCCCAGGTTCTGGCCATCATGACGTCACCTCAGGGACCTTATATCTGTTTATGATCTCAAGTCAGGGACCCCTTTTCCTCATCGTTTGATTCACCACAGAGCCCCGTGTGTCCTCACCCCACAGCCCCATCCCTCCCTCTGTGACCTCAGCTCACAGCCCCTTTGGTCCCTGTGTGACCTCAGCGGAAAGACCCTGTCCTCCCTGTGTGACCTTTGCTCAGAGCTTCCTGTCCCAGCCTCTTCAGAGCTTCTTCACAGCTGCTGGTCTCTACCTGTGTGACGCCACCTCACAGCCTCTTCTCTGCCTGCGTGACTCCACAGAGAACTCCATCTCTGTCCATGAGACCCACCTCAGATACCTGTCCCTGCTTGTGTGACCCACCTCAGTGCCCTTGTTTCTACTTGTGTGACCCTAGAGAAGACCTTTCCAGTTCGTTGCAAGGCCTCATGAACCATTCTGCCCTATCCAAAGGTCCCCACCGCACGATCCCATGTCCCAGCTTAAGTAACTCACCTCTTCTGTGACCTAACCTCAGCATCCGTGTCCCTACCTGTGTGACCCCACCTCACAGTTCTGTGCTCCTGTTTGTGTTACCCCACCTCATAGCCCTTGTTCCTGCCTCTGTAACTCCACCTGAGTCCTGTGTCTCTACTTGTGTGATCCTACTTCAGAGCTGTGTCTCTATGTGACCCCACCTCAGAGTCCTGTCTTCCTGCCTGTGCGATCCCCACCTCAGAACTCTGTGTCCCTGTTTGTGTGACCACATGACAGAGCCCATGTCTCTGCCTGTGTGATTCCACCTCAGAGCCCCATGTCCCTAATTGTGTGACCCCTTGGTAGAGCCCATATTCCTGCCTTTGTGACTCCACCTCAGAGACCTGTGTCCCTTTCTGTGTGACCCCACTGCCTCTGTGACCCCACCTCATAGTCCTGTGTCTCTGCCTGTGTGAACCCACTTTAGCTGGATGTGTGACCACACCTCAGAGTGCAGTGTTCCTCCCTGTGCGACCCCTCCTCCGAGTGCTGTGTTCCTGCCTGTGTAACTCAATGTCTGAGCCCATGTCCCTTCCCGTGTGACCCCACCTCAGAGTCGTGTCCCTGCCTGGGTTCCGGAGGGCAGGACCGTGGCCCACTGGCTGCTTGTCCCAGAGGAGCAGACTGCATCAGGAGGAGGCGAGTGTCCCGTCTGCAGGTGTCGCTCAGGTTACATTGGGGTCAGGATGAGCTGTGGCTGTGCGGCGCTCACAGTCACCCCCTTCAGTCCCTCCCAGCGCCTGGGGTTTGATTTCTCCACCCCGACTCCAGCCCCCGGCCCCTGCAGTGGGGGCTGCTGACCAACGGGCAATAATCTGTGCAGTCCTCAGAGAGAAGCAGGCAGCCCTGGGGTCCGCTGCCTGCAGCCTAGAGGCTTTAAAACAGCTACTGATCCCTCCCAGCCCTCCCCTATGAGTTGATCGAAATATTTTCAAGCTTGGCACCAGCCCCGGTGCTGCTCAGGGTCACCTCTGACTGCTCTCGGGAGTTACTCCAGGGGACTGGGGGCAGGTACAGGATGCCGCAGTTGGAACCCGGGTGGGCCTTGTGCCAGGCCAATGCCCGCCCACTGTCCTCGGGCTCTGGCCCCATGCCCCGATGTCTCAGTCCCAGTGTTAGAGGTGTTTGGAGTTTGACCTCACGAGGAGCGAGCCCAGGGCTGTCTCTGCCATGCGGGTGCCCCCGCTGAGCCCCCCGCCCCATCTCTTTTCCTGGTCTTCAACCGTTCGGCTGCTTGTCTGGAGGGCACAGTGGTGCTTCAGATGGGGGAAGGGCATGGCCTGGGGCAGGGCTGAGTGGAGCTAAGTGTCCCACCGATGGGCAAGGGCCCTCAGCGTGGTGGAGAGGGGAGCCGTGCTGAGCATCTCAGCGCTCAGCATGGGGAGCACTGCAGAGCACCCGGCTCCTCCCTGCCCTACCACACCCCAACGGGGTGATGCCCGCTCACCTGCTCGGAGAGAAAAGCACAGTGCAAGCGCCACGCAGGTTGCAACAACTTTATTATAGAACATTATGCTATCATATTTTCTAAGTTAAACTATAGGAGAACATACTTCATGGAGTGACTCATACACTGAGGAGTTGATCTAAGGTAACTGAGCATCATCAGCTATTGACCTTATGATGAGGATAGTCCCGGTACCCTTCTGGTGACAGTGTAGACCAATGTTCAGTCATGATACTCAGGGGAGAAAATTCTGGGACGGTGGGGAGGTGGGTCGGGAGGGAAGGGTGGGTGCCCAGATGGTGTCTGGCAAAGCACATGTCCATGGTGGGCAGCAGGGATGGGTACCAGGTGGTCATGGGGAGACATTTCTGGAACAATATGGATGGTAATGGGAGGTGCTGAGAAACCTTTCAGACTGGGGGTCCCCAAGTTGTCTGAGTAGGGGTGTCTGACTGTGAGGCCTCAGGCCAGAAGGGCCCCATGAGGCAACAGCCCCTGAGCCCTGCTCCCCCTAGCGCCTAAACTTCCGGGCTGGAGCACCCTGACCTTGCTGCCCACAGGGGGCAACAAGAGATCGCAGGTGCCATGCGAGGTGGGTGGCACCGCCGCTCGAGCCCTGCTGGGATGTGGTCACATGTGGGGGCACACGCTGCCATGCAGGTGGGACCTGGTTGGCGCGACTGACTTGTGCCCCCTGGTGCCACACTCGCCCCTTGGCACTACTGCTCAGGCCCTGCTGGGGTGCGGACACATAGGGGGCATGCGGTGCCATGCAGGTGGGACCTGGTTGGCATGACTGATAAGTGGCTGCTGGTACAATGCATGTTGGGTGGCACTCCTTGTTGAGCCCTGCGGGGGTGCGAGCACATACGGGGCCACAGGCTGCCACGCAGGTGGGACCTGGTTGGGGGCAGCCACAAGTGGCTGCTGGTACCATATCAGCCGGGTGGCACCACTGGCTGAGCCCTGCTGGGCTGCAGGCACAGGCTGCTTCAGAGTAGCAGGAGCCACAAGTGGCCGCTGGTACCACCCCTGCTGGGTGGCACTTTTCAAGCCCTGCTGGGGTGTGGGCACATAGGGGGCCACAGGTTGCGGCACCTGTGGGATCTGGGTGGCGGGTGCAGGCACAGGTGCCCCCTGGGTACCGCGTGGCCCTGGTGCCTTGGGAGGCACGAACTGCCTTGGGGGTGCAAATGGGAAGGCTGGCACAGACACAGGCCCACCCTGGGGGCCACTTGGCCCTGTCATATTGGGAGGCCCGAGCTGCCATGGCAGCGCAGACTGAAAGGCTGGCACAGGCACATGAGCACCCTGGGTGCCACTTGGCCCAGGCACATTGGGGGCACGAGCTGCCGAGGAGCTATGAATTGAAATGCTGGCATGGGCACAGGGACTCCCTGGGTGCCACTTGGCCCTGGCACATTGGGGGGCACAGGCTGCAGCACCGATTGGAACTGCATGGCAGGCACAGGGGCACCCTGGGTGCCACTTGGACGTGGCACATTGGGGAGAACAGGCTACAATGCTGATTGGAACTGCATGGCAAGCACAGGGGCACCCTGGGTGCCACTTGAACCCGGTACATTGGTGGGCACGGGCTGCCGCGGAGGTATGAATTAAAAGGCTGCCACGGGAATAGGAGCACCCTGGGTGCCACTTGGCCCTGGCACACTGGGGGGCACAGGCTGCGGCGCCATTGGGAACTGCATGGCAGGCACAGGGGCACCCGCCCGGCTGGTGTCTCTTACTCTGTGGGCTTTGCAGCTTCATAAGGTTGTTCCACTTCCTCTTCGAGGGCTGCTGTGATGTCCCTGCAGCCTGTACATGGTTCGTCTGACCCTGGGGTGCAGCCACCACAGCACGTGGCTGGGTCACAGGGACACTGGGTGGATCCACCTCCATGTCGCTGAGTGGTTCCCCTTGGGATTCAGCGTCCATGTCGCTGAGCGGTTCCCCTTGGGATTCCGCATCCATGGACTGAATGCTGCTCCCGCAGGACACTACTTCCATCGATTCCACGTCACTAAGACAGGCCTGCGTGTCCTTGGTGGACACAACCTGGCCATCGTCAGGGGCTTGTGGCCACCCTATGACTGCGGGTTCAGCTGG
The DNA here is from genome assembly GCF_029834395.1 of Sorex fumeus. Classification (NCBI taxonomy): domain Eukaryota; kingdom Metazoa; phylum Chordata; class Mammalia; order Eulipotyphla; family Soricidae; genus Sorex; species Sorex fumeus. The sequence continues at coordinate 3,203,849 of NW_026606133.1, read as the reverse complement.
GGCGGGCACTGCCGCTGGGGGCTGAGGCGGAGGGGCCTCCTTCTGGGGCGCTGGGGCCCCCTTCTGGGCTGGGGCGGGGGTCACCACCTGGCCATGAGGGGTCTTCTGGCCTAGCAGGGCCTGACAGTGATGCCTGCCCCTCTGGAAGCAGGGGGCTTTCTGTGGACAGTAGACCACTGCCTCACCCCAGTCCTCCTTCTGGCGAATGGGGCATCCGTGCTGGTCAGAGGGGACTAACTGTGGGCCCTGGGGGCGAGCCCGCTGGCCATAGTGGCCCTGGCCAGAGCGCGGGCCTACCTGGCTATGGGAGACAGGCCCCTGCCCATAGGCCCCCATGGGCTGGCCACTGGGCCCCGGCCGTGGGTAGTAAGTTGGTGGGCCGTGGAGATAAGGCCCCGGGTTGTAGGGATAAGGAGCATGGGGCTGAGGCTTGTGGGAAGCTGGCCCTTTAACTGACCAAGGCCTAAGTGCCTGTGCTAGGTATGGTCATCTTGACCTACGACCCCGAGGCAGGCACAGCCTGTGCTATGTATGGCCATCTTGACCTACGACCCCGAGGCAGGCAAAGCCAGTGCTATGTATGGTTATCTTGATGTATGGTTATCCTGAGAGAACATCTGTCATGGCTGTCAGTAATAACAAGAAGTAACTATCTCGTGTCTGGTACGTGATGCATGTAAATTTTATAAATCATATGGACATGGCCCTTTGTGTAACTACCTAGTGTCTGGTACAAGATACGCATAAACTTTATGCGTGATATGTGAAAACAAACCTTCCTAACCATATATGGGCACGACCTTTTGTGTAGCTGCCTCACTAATGGATATATACCCTGATTGCCCCCAATAAAGTTTGTCCCTTTTTCTCTCTTCTGAACTGCATTCTGTCTCTTGTGTCTTGTGTTCATTCGGTTGGTCCTTCCCTGCACCTACAGATCCTAGAGCCACCTCCATGGGCCGGAGAGTGGTCTGGCGGGGCCCCCCGCAGAGGCTTCCCCGGAGAGCTGTGCCCACAGTAGCCCCGTGTGCATGGCGCCTGGGCTGGTCGCGGCATCCCCAGGTCCTGGTGGAACCACATGTTTGACGGTCTCTGCATCATCCCGGGTCAGGGCTCTGCAGATCACAGGCCACACTCAGACCCTGGCAGCCCAGAGACGCACACCCCCTCTCTGCCAGTGGGGCCTTTCCTCCACCTTTGGGGTCCCCAGGGGTCACACAAAAACCATTTTGTTCGGTCGGCTTTGGGGCTACGCCCCATGGTGCCCAGGGCTGACTCCAGGTCTGCCTCAGGGGTCCCTCCTGGTGTGTCTGGGGGCCCATCTCTGGAGCCCGGGAGCAAGTTCAGGCCATGCAAGTCAAGTGCTGTCAGCCCAGATGACACCTCCTATCTGGGGACTCCCATCCTCCTCCCTACGGGCTCCCTGAACTCCTCCCACTGTGCTCACACCTTGGGCTCCTCCCTTGGGATTTCCCACCCTCCTCCCTGGGGACTCCCACCCTCCTCCCTATGGGCTCCCTGGACACCTGCATCTGGACTCCCAACCTTCTCTCTGGGGACTCCCACCCTTCTCTAGGGGATCTCCTCCCTCCTCCCTCAGGTCTCCCACCGTCCTCCCTCGCAACTCCCAGCCTCCTCCCTGGTGACTCCCACCCTCCTCCCTAGGGGCTTCTCTACTCCCCTCTTGGATTCCCACCCTCCACCCTAGGGACTCCTTGGAGTCTTCCCTCTGGACTCCCACCCTCTTCCCTAGGAACTCCTTGGCGTCTTCCCTCTGGACTCCCAACCTCCTAACTAGGGGCTCCACTCCCTCCTCTCTCGGACTCTCACCCTCCTTCCTAGGTGCTCCTTGGACTCTCCCCTCGGGACTCCCACCTTCCTACCCTGGGCGTTCCCTCCCTTCTCCCTCGAGACTCCCACTCTCCTACCTAGGGACTCCTTGGAGTCCTCCCTCTGGTCTCTCACCCTCCTCCCTGGGGATTCCCTCCCTCCTCCCTAGGGGCTCCCTGGACACCTCCATCTGGACTCCCAACCTCCCCTCTGGGGACTCCCACCCTCCTATAGGGGATCCTCTCCCTCCTCCCTCAGGTCTCCCACCCTCCTCCCTAGCAACTCCCAGCCCTCCTTCTTGGGGACTCCCATCTTCCTCCCTAGTGACTTTCACCCTCCTCCCTAGGTGCTCCCCGCACTCCTCCCTGGGGACTCTCAACCTTCTCCCTAAGCTGTTCCCCAATCTCCCTGGGAATTCCTATCATTTTCCTAGGGGCTCCCCATTCCCCTCCCTTGTGGCCCCCCACCCTCCTCCCTTGGGGTCCCCCCTTCTGTCCAGGGGCTGCAACACCCCCTCCCCTGGGGTCTACCTCCCTCGGGCTGGCCCCGTTTCCCTGATCCCTGGTCCCCCATCCACGCAGCCCCAGGTCTCTGTCCCTCCGTTGGGCACTCACCGTGGGCGGAAGGTTCGCAAAGGGGGTGATCGAGCTGTGGGCGGGTGCGGGTCTGTTGCGGAACAGTCAGTGGGCAGGCCCAGGCGCTGGGCACCAAGCTGGGCCTGGTCTGTCATGGGAATTCATGTCCCATGTTGGCAACCAGCGTCCCAGCGGGAGTGTGCTGGTAGGGCGCATCCCTAGGAACCAGCGTTCCTTCCGGGATACTCTTAGTGACATGGCCCGTGGCTTCAGAACTCGGGGTTTGGGGGTCCCGCATGTTGGAACCTCCCTGTGCCTCCACCCCCACCCCCGCCATATGCGCGTATGGGAACATCGGGAGCACAGAGCGGAGGCCACGTGGGCTTGGGTGCGTCCAAGGAGTGCCCGGGCGTGCTGGGGCGCGGCTTCTGGCAGAATTCAAACCTCCCCGGTAGCCTCACGCGCCCAGTACCGGGTCAGGCTTCAGCCCATTGGTCCTGCACGTGCCGGGCCTTCGCCCCTACCCACACCCCCAACTCAGAATTTTGTGCCCTGGCGCTCTGCGGCCACCTCTGCGCACTCTTGGACATCCTCCGAGCAATGCGGGGTGCGCCCAAGGTATGCGTGTATTTAAGACACTAGTCCTCGAAGTAGGGTCCTTGGATTCCCTCTTAGGATTTGGGGCAGGGTTTGGGCGGAGATACTTAGGGGACCGCAGCATAAAGGGATCTCTCTGGGTCCTGATATGGTTTAGGGTCCCCCTCTTTCCATCCTTGGGCTGCCACGCCCCCTCCCCTGGGCTGCCACACCCCCCTTGGGCCTCCCTCCCTCCAGCTCGCCCGTTTCCCTGACCCCTGGTCCCCCTCCCTGTATCCTGGGGTCCCCACCCTGCTGTAGCAGGTCTCTGCCACCCCCTCGCGGGCACTCACCGTGGGCAGAGGGGTTGGAAAGGGGGTGATCAAGCTGCGGGTGGGTGGTGGGCGGGTCCAAGGCAAAACACACATCAGGCAGCACCAGGCGCTGGGCACCAAACTGGGCCTGGTGTGTTATGGGAATTCACCTCCCGTGCTGGCGACTCGCATCCCAGCAGGATTGTGCCAGTGTGGCGTGTCCCTAGGAACCAGCGTTCTTTCCAGGATACCCTTAGTGATGCGGCGCGTGGCCTCAGAACTCAGGGTTTGGGGGTCCCGTGTGGTGGAACCTCCCTGCATCCCCCCATGTGTGCGCATGGGACCGTCAGGCGCACAGAGCGGAGGGCGCATGGGCTTGGGTACGTCCATGGAGCGCCCGGGCGCAGGGTCCCGCAGAATCGAGCCTCCCCAGAGCGCCCCACCTGCTCGGAGGTCGGGGTCTGGGTGAGGCCCAATGGGAATGGGGCGCAATGGAGACTCGGGGTGCATCGGGGGAGGTGGGGACCAGGCAGGGACTCCAGGCCTGAGATGCTGCTGAAGGGTGCACCGCATGGGCCTGGGAGTTTTGTTTGTATCCAGTTGGGGTCCCTCCCGTCAAATAATACGAGTTGACCCTATTTGTATTTATTGGCAACAAGGTCAGCCCACGCTGTTATTGTTGTCCCTAGTATGAAAGGAGGACAGTGTGGGTATCATTTGGACAAACATGGATATCTTAAATAATGGTTAGTCATGACCCAACTGTTTGCACGGTTGACTTGCGTAGGTCCAGTTTACACACACCAGACATTCAAATGGTGAGCTGGTTCCCAATGGAGAACCTGTGAAAACAGTAATGCAGTGTGAACATGTCACCTGCTTTTATGACAGGGCTCGAGGGCCACAAGCGACTGTGCCTAGGCTTGCTTAGCACTGCTCAGACATCTCCCCTGGCAATGCTTGGGTACAAAATTCGGGAATTTAGAGGGGATGTCTAGGACACCTCTTACCCCTTGGACTTTCATTCTCAGCCCTAAACAACATAATTTTGTTTTTAAAATCTTTTTAAATTGAATCACTGTGAGATGGACCCTTACAAAGCTGTTCATGATTGGGTTTCAGTCATACAGTGTTCCAACTCCCGTCCCTCCACCAGGGCACATTTCCGTGTCCCCAGTTTCCCTCCTCCCTGCCACCCCCTACTCTGCCTCTGTGGCAGGCACTGCCCCCCACTTTCCCTCTCCCTCTCCATCTCTCTCCCTTTCTCTCTCCCCTGGCCCCCTGGACCTGCGTGCACAGTGCACAGAGTTTTGCCATTTTTTTCTGATTCATTTCTATGTTCCATTACAGTTGTTATTCTCTTAGGTGTTGAGAGCATCTTTTTCATTTTTTTAATCGAATCACTGAGATATAGGTACAGACTTACAAACTTTCATGATTACGTCTCAGTCATACAATGGTCGAGTACTCATCCCTCCACTAGTTCCCATTTTCCACCCCTAATGATCCCAGTATCCCTCCTGCCACCCCCACCCCTTCCTAACCCCTGCCTCTGTGGCAGGCACATTTCCTCCCACTCTCTCTCTTCCTTTGGGTGTTATGTTTTGCAATACATGTACTAAGAGGCTATTATGTTTGGTCCTTAGTCTACTTTCAGCATGCATACAACCAACGGTATGTACATTTTCCCTTTTTGTATCAGGAAATGAATGAATTTCAATAGCACCCGGCCCAGACAAGGTCAGACCTGAACACCTGAAGAACCTGCCGTCAGTACTCATCAATACACTGGCTCGGCTCTTCACTCGCTACCTGTCTGAATGCAAGGTTCCGTCCCAATGGAAAACCAGCAGGACCGTACTACTGTTCAAGAAGGGAGACATCCATGACATTGGCAACTATCGCCCGATCTGCCTATTGTCTGTCATCTACAAGTTGTTCACTCGAGTCATCCTAAATAGGATTGGCAGAACACTAGATGAAGGACAACCATGCGAGCAAGCAGGGTTCCGCAAAGGATTCAGCACCATCGACCATATCCACACAATAACCAAGCTCATTGAGGTTTCTCGGGAGTTCAAGATGCCGCTCTGTTTAACGTTCATTGATTTAAAGAAGGCCTTTGATTCTGTTGAGACGGAAGCGGTCATTGAAGCCCTCGCCAATCAGGGCATTCAAGCCCAATACATCAGGATCCTCCGTGAGCTCTATTGTGGATTCACTACCAGGATCTCACCATTCTACAAAGAAGTGATCATTGATGTCAAGAGAGGGGTGCGGCAGGGTGATACCATTTCACCGAAACTCTTCAGTGCCACCCTCGAGAACATCATGCGACGACTGGAATGGGAAGGAATGGGAGTGAAGATAGATGGTCGGCAACTACACCACCTCCGCTTTGCTGATGACATTGTTTTAATAACACCAAACATCAGCCAAGCGGCACAAATGCTGGCCGACTTTGACCATGAGTGTGGAAAGGTAGGACTATAGCTGAATCTCACGAAGACAATGTTTATGAGAAACAGCCTTGTTCCTGACGCCCCATTCGCTCTCAATGGAACAACCATCTCCGAATGCAACAGCTATGTGTACCTAGGTCGAGAGGTCAACATGACAAATGATCTGGCACCCGAGCTGCGCAGGAGGAAGAGAGCAGCTTGGAACGCCTTCAAGAACGTCGAAGAAATAGCTAAGAGGACGAAGAACCTCCGGCTCCGGGCACATCTCTTTGATTCCACTGTTCTTCCTGCATTAACATATGCCTCAGAGACCTGGGCCCTACGCAAACAGGATGAGAATGCTATTCAGGTCTCCCAAAGAAGAATAGAAAGAGCTATGCTTGGAATATCACGTTTCACTCAAATGAGAGAACGAATCCGGAGTTCTGACATCCGTCGACGATCAAGGATCAGGGACGCTGTCTCATTTGCCAAGGTGTCGAAAATAAGATGGGCTGGTCACGTAATGAGATTTAAAGACGACCGTTGGACTAGAGCTGTTACTGATTGGATTCCACGGGATGTCAAAAGACCGCGTGACCACCCACCTACCAGATGGTCAGACTTCTTCGTCAAGATCATGAACGATCGGTTTGAGGCCCTTCATGTTCCTGGAGCGAAGAGATGCCATTGGGCTACACTAGCACGCGACAGGGACAAATGGAGACGTTACTGGCGCCCGCTCGAGCAAATCGACGACTAACGGGAAGTTAAGTGATTAAGTAATTAAGTATCAGGAAATAATGCCTTCACTGAGGCTCACCCTTCCCCTCCTAAATCCTTCCACAAAAAGGTCCTTGCCAGGGCTGGCATCCTGAAACCCTAAATGCTTCTTTAAATTCGCTTTCTCTGGTTCACTGAGCACGGTGTCTGCGGAATTCCCATTGCGGGCCAGCGTGGCCGCCTCTATTCTCTTCCGCTCTGGGCGCAGAAATAATCCCTTGCTAGAATCTTTTGAGAGAGGCACACAACTTTGCAGGCTAATTAACTGCGTACCTCCACATCTCGGAAATATTGCATGAGGTTGCGTGGCTGCACTTTCGTGGCTCGAGCCTCCACTCATGCAGATGGCTTTCCAGGGGCCATGGCCATCAGGGACTGGCCGGTGCATTTGCACTCTTTGCAGGCAAGCTCCTAGACCTGCCCTCTTCTCCACCCACCCTCTGCTCTCCGTCCCACACACTCCGTGTTTGTTTCCCTGTTTTGTTTCTTTGTCACTCTGAGACAAAAAGATGACCATACCCCTTAGAACTTTTGTTTTCCAACTGGTAATGGAGAACATTATGAGGAGGCGCGCACGCCAGCATAATGTTAAGGCACAGGCACTGGGAACTCCTCTCCGGCTCAGTTCTGCATGGCTCTGCACAGGCCGGCCTCAGCAGCTGCTCTCTGGCACCCAGAGAAGCATCCTTGGAGAGGCACACCTTTGCCCAGACAGCGGCAAGCAGCACACTGTGGCCCACAATGCCCTGTCCCGGGAGCAGGCACACATGGCACTGGCCAAGGCACGGGCTGCGTCCGGGCAGGGAACACGGCAACTCGGTTGTACCCGCCGTCCCTCTGGAAAGGAGCCTGCGGCTGGACATGGCAGGGCTCAGCTCTTCCGGACACACCTGCACCGGGCGGCAGCAACCAGCCCACAGGACTTCACTTCTCAGCGTCCCTTGGTGTAAAATCTTATCACGCTGAAGGTTGTGTGTTTACGGGCTCACTGGATGGCACTGTCTCACTGCCCGCGTTTGGTGCTCTTGAGCCGCTGTGTGTGGTCTGGATCAGAACAGCTGTTGCCAAGGGCAGACGGAAGAAGAAACGAGGGCCAGGCCGGTCTATAATAATAGTAGTTTATTCCGATCCTTTTCACTCCTGTCTTTCTCTGCCTCCTTCTCTCCTGGGCCCCAATCTTGGAACCTCTCTCCTTCTGGCTCTGACTCTGGATCTCTGGAGCCCAAGCTCTCTCGCTTCTGACTCTCTCCCTTCTCCGAGCTTACGTCTTAGTTTATATAGCAGTCACATAAGGCGGTGACATAAAGGTGGGTTGAATACTGACGAATCAACAAAGAGAGGTAAGACCACTCCTCCAGGAGATTAACTCAAGGATAAAATCTCATCTACAGAGATTACTTCAGATTACTAGGAGATCCGCTCAAGGGTGGGATCCCAACAAGGGTGTGGTCTTCCCTCAGTTAGTAATTTACTTAAATAGTTGTAATTAATCTACTTCTAATATTTCTAGCAATGTCATTCTGTATGAGCACAGTAAGAGATATAAATTTAGTTTGGTTCTTCCTGAGAACATCTCACTATACATTCCGTATTCTGCAGTCCTCAGGCCAGGTTAATCTTCCTAGCTCCAGCAGGGTCCTAGCCTTGTCGTTACTTACTTTTGGATCATGACAGCATTTGTTCATGATCATGCCCTCAACTTATAGTATCGTGACTCTTTGGCCTGGCCCATTTCGATGCCGGGGTAGCTCACTGCTTGCCCTGGGTCCATTCAGTCCCTCGTCGGGACCCTGCTTTTGGGGTGCTGGGAATTAAGGGCAACTGAGTCAAGAAATCAGATGCCCAGGAGTAAATATTATTCGGAGTCAATCAACTCCCAAGTTACAAAGCATAATATTAACTGTCTTCCTGTGTCCACACAGAAAGGACATTGCTTACAATACAAGTTCAGTGTCCTTAGATGGGTGTGACCTGACAAACCTAAGCTACCTGAGGAAGGACAAAAGAGTGTTATCCTACACCTTGGGGCACACTCAGGCATTTGTGGCGAAGCACAGAAGGTCCCACGCACCACAGCTATGTCACGGCTGGTGGGGCTCTTGTGCTTCAGGGGGGCTAAGGGACGTCTGGGTGTGGCTTGGGATTTGGCGGGAGCAGAGAGTGTCTCTTGCTGCCGGCTTTGCAGCTGTGTCTGTCCTGAGCACTTGACGCCAGTGCTGTGATTTGCGTTCCATACTCCCGTGGGAGCCAAGAGGTTATACCAGCCCTGGCATTAAAGTGTGGAACAGAGTCGCTGTGATGCTCAGGGACCACGAGAATCCTGAGACTGAATCAGGGAGGCAGCCGTGGCAGGGCGTCTGTCTTAGGCCCTGCACCGTCCCTCTTGGCCCCAACACGCCAGTTTTGTTGGAGGCCACACCCGGTGGTGTTCAGGGTTTACTCCTGGCTCTACACTCATGGGCGAGGCTTGAGGGAACCTGCTGGGTGCCAGGGATCAAACCCAGAGCAGCCACACGCACAGCAAGTGTTCTCCCCACTGGATGTTGACTCCAGGCCCAACGTCATTGTGTTTTATTTTTTCTTATTGCTTTATTGAATCACCATGAAATACAGTTACAAAGCTGTTCACGATCGGGTTTCAGTCATACAATGCTACAACACCCGTCCCTTCACCAGTGTCCCCAGCTTCCCTCCTGCCACCCCCTCTCTGCCCCAGCCTGCCTCTATGGCAGGCACTCTTCTTCTCTGTCTCTCTGTCTGTCTCTGTCTCTGTCTGTATGTCTGTCTCCAACCCCCCCCCCCATTTGTGCATTATGATTTGCAAAAGAGACATCACGTTTTGTCCTTTACCAAACCCTTTCAGCACACATCTCCCATCCCGAGAGATTCCTCCAATTATCCTTGTCATAGAGGTTCTTTTTCTAACCCAGCTGCCCTCTTCCCCAACTCTTCTTTTTTCTTTATTGATTCGCCGTGAGGTATAGTAACAAAGCTTTCATGTTTGTGCTTCAATCATACAATCATCAAACACCCATCTTTTCAAGAGCACACATTTTTGTATTTTGGTCACTGTTTCTTTTGAGGTGCAGAAGCTTCTTAGTTTCAAGATAGTCCCATTTGTCTATCTCTGTTTTCACTTGCTCGGCCAGTGGCATGTCATCTTTGAAGATACCATTAGCTTCAATGTGCACTCTTGAAAGGATGGGTGTTTGATGATTGTATGATTGATATCATCTCACACCACAGAGACTGGCCCACATCCAAAAGAACAAAAGCACTGGAGTTGGTGCAGATGTGGCGAGAAAGGGACCCTCCTTCACTGCTGGTGGGAATGTCAATTGGTTCAGCCCTTTTGGAAAACAATATGGACGCTTCTCAAAAAATTAGAAATTGAGCTCCCATTTGACCCAGCAGTACCACTCCTGGGAATATATCCCAGAGAGGAAAAAAAGTACAGTTGAAATGACATCTGCACTTGTATGTTCATTGCTGCACTGTTCACAATAGCCAAAATTTGGAAAAAAAATCTGAGTCCCTGAGAACAGATGACTGGTTAAAGAAACTTAGGCATATCTACACAATGGAATACTGGTTAACTGTTAGAAAAGATGAAGTCATGAAATTTACATACAAGTGGTTCTACATGGAAAGTATCATGCTAAGTGAAAAGAGCCACAAAGAGAGGGACAGACATAGAAAGTGTGCACTTATCTGGGGAATATAAAGTCACAGAATGGGAGACGAATACTCAAGAATAGTTGAGATAAGTACCAGGAGGTCTGCTCCGTGGCTTGGAAGCTGGCAGCACATGCTGGGAGGAAAAGGCAGCTCAGATAAAGAAGGGAACACCAAGTAAAGGATGTTTGGAGGATTCGCTCAGGATGCGAAATGCGTGCTGAAAGTAGACTATAGACTGAACATGATGGCCATTCAATACCTCTATTGCAAACCACAAAAACCTAAAGGAAAGAAAGAGCAAAAGGGAATGCCCTGCCACAAAGGCGGGGCGGTTGAGATGGGAGGGCAACTAGGATCATTGGTAGTGGACAATGGGCACTGGTGAAGGGATGGGTACTTTATCATTGTATAACTGAAACCCAAGCATGAAAGTTTGTAAGTCTACAAATGCACCTCTTGCTGGTTCTCTAATATAAAAAAAAAGAGAGCACGTTTTCCACCACCAAAGTCCCTGGTATCTCCCCGACAACCCCCCCCCCCACATTCACCACCTACCGCTTCCTGTGTGGCAGACAATTTGCCCAATAATGTCTTTATCTACTTTGGTTAACTTCGATATTTGCGTCCAGTTCCAGCACCACTCATTCTTTCCAAAAATATAATGCTAGACAATGAGTTTTGTATTGCTTGCTATGGATACAATATAATGCCGTGCAGCTGTTCTTGCAGTTCCAAAGTTTTAATAATTAGGTTTTGGAGGATCGCTGCAGCAAGTTGCTCAGGTCCAAGATTCATTTGTGTGTCTCTGGATCATGGCTGTGTGGGAGCTTAAGTAGATGGTGGCTGTGTGGGGAGAAGGAGAAGGACCTACTCCTCTCCGATCCCATGAGGCCTGGCGTTTCCTGCCACCGCCACCCATACCTGGAGGTTTTCACTGTGTTCTAGAAGATGGTGTCTGCCGGGGTTCCTAGAGGACAGGTGGAGGGACGGCACCTGCCCCCAACTAGAGTGGCCCGGCAAAACACTCTGCAGTAGCAAAGTCCAGAGCCATCTCTGCAGCAAGTTGCTTGGGTCTGAGAGTCATTGGTGTGTCCTAGATCATTTATTTTCCCTTGCTCATTTTATGTATCATGAAAGATCATGTGGCTGCATAAGTGGCTGTGTGCTTCTGAGATTCTAAATTATAAATGGTTGGTTCCAGAGACATCGCTGTAGGGAGCTATTCCAATTCGGTTTGGAGAATTAGTCCCGACACCTGCATACCAGAGTATTGCTTGTATGCGTGCTCATAGTCACCGGGATTCCACCTGGAGAAGGCGGGAGACTGCACCTGCTCCATCCGGGGCATCCCGGTGAAGTCAGCTTGGTATTGGGTCTGGAGAAATCTCCAGTGCTGTGATTTCCTCTGGGATCATCACTACTATGTGCGGCAAGATGGTTCCTGGAGGCAGGTTGGGGGCCTGATTCCTGACATCGGGAGCAGACAGGAAGGCGGGATGAAATTGCCTGGTTCCAGTGCTGCCATGTGGTTTGGAGAGTTAGTCCTGACACCCACATACCGGAGCCTTGCTTGTAGAAGCTCATGATCACTGGGATTCCATCTGGAGAAGGTGGGGAGACTGCACTTGAAGAGTCATTATTTCTTACCATGTATTCCTGCCCCTTTACCTCAGCAGTGCCCACTGAGCATAGCACAAGAAAGATGAAGTCTTTCCTGCACGCTCACTCGCTGCCACGGATGCAAGGTCAGTTCTCACCTGGGGGCAGGGGTTGGGGGAAAGCAGGTTTTCCTGTGCATTCCACAGGATTAATGGTGCATGGCATGTTAATAACGTGGAATGCAATTTTATTTCAGGGATTTTGTTTTTCAATGTCAGCATTAACATTTAACTCTTCACCCGTTTTCTCCCCTTCTGCTTTGAATCTTCTGGATTTTTTTCTGTTGATATGGCAGCCGAAGACCTCCAGGACCAGCCACCACCATGCTGAGACCACTCTCCGCACACATGAAGGTACTGGCAGAGGGACAAAGCCACGCGGGTTCCGGGGCCGAGACCTCCAAGCCTACTCGAATTGAAGTCGAGCATCTTCCACCCAGATCCTCCAAATTCCAGTAGGCGGGGGTCACACCCACCACCTGGCCCCCTGGCGCCGTGTAATCCCATCAGCGGCCAAGACTCAGAGACTATAAAATCCAGATCCCGGACGAGAACAGTCTCTGCCCCCGCGCCTGGGTGTTCCTTCCCGGAGTCCCTTGGAGGGGAGCGGGTTGAGCTTTCCTCCCCGCCCCGACCAGGGCTACGGCAGCCGAAGACCTCCAGGACCAGCCACCACCATGCTGAGACCACTCTCTGCACACATGAAGGTACTGGCAGAGCATCTTAACAGAACTTTTTTTTTTATGACATCTTATTGTCTTATTCCTACTTTGGACAAACTTGCAGGCTATCGAATGTAGCCTGCCCACAGGGCAGAGTCTGGCAAACTCCCCGTGGCGTACCAAATATGCCAAATACCAGTAACAATGATGGGTCTCATTCTCCTAAATAGCCTTGAATATAATCTCAGGGCTAGGATGAAAGAGACGTTACTGGGGCCTGCTCGAGGCAATCGACGAATAACAGGATGATGAAATGAAATGAAATGAAATGAATGTGTCAACACCATGGCCTGGCCATGGTGAGCTCAGCGGTTCTGTGCAAAGATGCCGGCCCCTCTCGGGTTTATCAGTTGCCAAGACAACCACTTTGGAATATCTGGAAGCCTCTTTGCTCCACGGAGCTCCTGGACCTGAGCCAGGAGCTTTTGATCTCGCGCAATGTTGCTCAAGTTTGCTGGAATCTTCTCTGCTCAGCAAGATCCTTTATTTGTGGCCCAGCAACTTCCTGTGGGCTTTGAGGTTGGCCGAAGTATCAGCTGGCCAGAGTGCACACTCTCCAGGCCAGTGTCCACCCAACTGGATGCAGAATCCCATGATTATGATGCCCGTGGGGTGCCCAGGTGACTTATGTCCATTGGAGAAGAGAGACGGAAGCCTTGAGAAGGGGACCTGCCACTTTCTCCCCATCAGCCTCTTCCACCCTGGGACCAGCTGGGAAGACTCCAACTGGTGACGTCTGCGATGAGCCCCTGCATGGCACTCACCTTACATCCTGCCAGCCCCGATAGGCAGACACTGACTACACCTACGTCTCCTTGTTGGCTGCTGCATGGGAGTTACTCCCAGCACCCAATTTCTTGGGGGACACGGGCTCAGGCTTCAGCCAGCCACAGCTCTACAGCAAAGGAAGTAAATCCTCAAGCTCCCCCAGGCTTCTCTGCTCTAAGGGATTCCAGAAGGATACAACATTCAAGCGAAAAAATAGACGATATTGGGAGGTTTTAAGGAAGGGGAGGGAGGGAAGAGAGAAAGAGGGAGAGATAGATAGAGACAGACATAGAGAGACAGAGAGATAGAGGGGGAGGATAAAGGAGAGAAAGAGAGAGAGTACAGTCCTTCTGGTTTTCCACTGGGATGGAAACTTGCATTCAGACAGGTAGCGTGTGAAGAGCCGAGCCAGCATATTGATGAGTACTGACGGCAGGTTCTTCAGGTGTTCAGGTCTGACCTTGTCTGGGCCAGGTGCTGTTCGTTTCTTTACCAATGAAATGGCGTGTCATATTTTGGAGGGGAGAACATTGGGAACGACATATCCATCCTGTGGAATTTGGTATGTGGGCAGGTGGACATGGCTATCGAAGAGATCTGAGTAGAAGTCATGGATAATCTTCTCCATTGCCCTTCTGGAAGATGTGATAGATTCATCAGGACGTCGTAGGGTAGTCATCTTGGTCTTGTAATTGGCGAAGGACAGGCAGGCATTACAAATGCTTTTCCCGGCTTCTGCCGCATCTACCAGTACTTCTGCTCTTCTCTGTTTGAGGTCTTCCTTGATCGCATTTCTGCACTGCTTTGCGAACTCGGACGTTTGCTTGCGGTTGCCTGAGGCATGCGCCAAACCACGTTGGCGAATAAGCTCAAGAGTTTTTGAAGCCAGTCGTCTTTTTGTGACAATCTCTCTTTTGGCGTTCCTCGCACAATCATGGAGGTGCTGAACCAGTTGATCGTATTCCTCGTCAATGTTGTCAACAATGTCATCCTCCCATGTTGCAGCATTAGTGCCAAAGAGCTTCTAGTTGGTGGTCGTTCTGGGAGTTCTCTTCTTAAACTTTGCAGCCCTTTCTCCCCACTCTGTAAAGTAGAATTTTGCATGAAGGAGACGGTGGTCCAATCCTGTTTGGAATTTTGGGACAACAGCAACATCAGTCAGGGAAAACCATTGATTGAATATAATGTGGTCTATTTCGTTGTGGAACCATCCAACGGGAGACTCCCATGTCCAACGTTTAGATTCGACCTTCTGGAACTGTGAGTTACCATGGATGGTCTTGGTCGACATGATGAACTCAGACAGTCTCTCACCCTGTTCGTTCCATTCTAGGCCATGGGTCCCGATGTGGAGTTCTTCGGCTGATCTTCTCAGTCCTATCTTGGCAATAAAATCACCAACAATGATCTTATAGAAGGTGTGGTCTTCTTTATAGAACTTCTCCAATTCCATGTAGAACTTCTCATTTTCTCCTTCATCATAATTGGATGTTGGTGAGTAAATAACAAAGATAGAAACTGCCAGCAGTGAGCCACATCTATTCAAGTGTAAACGTCCGATTCGGGTTGTTAGGCATTTGAATGAATCAATGCTTATGGTCAAGTTCGTGATGCTTCATTCACTCTCAATGGAACAACAATCTCTGAATGCAACAGTTATGTGTACCTAGGTGAAGAAGTCAACATGCCAAATGACCTGGCACCTGAGTTGTGCAGGAAGAAGAGAGCTGCTTGGAACGCCTTCAAAAGCATCGAAGAAATAGCTAAGAGGACAAAGAACCTCCGGCTCTGGGCACATCTCTTTGATTCCACTGTTCTTCCTGCATTAACATACGCCTCAGAGACCTGGGCCCTACGCAAACAGGATGAGAACACTATTCCAGTCTCCCAAAGAGGAATTGAAAGAGCTATGCTTGGAATTTCACGTTTCACTCAAATGAGGGAAAGAATCCAGAGTTCCGCCCTCCATCGAAGATCAAGAATCAGGGACGCTCTCTCGTTTGCCAAGGTATCAAAAATCAGATGGGCTGGACACGTAATGAGATTTGGAGATGACCACTGGACTAGAGCCATTACTGACTGGATTCCACGGGACGTCAAAAGACCGCGTGGCCGCCCACCTACCAGATGGTCAGACTTCTTCATCAAGATCCTGAACGATCGGTTTGAGGCTCTTCACAGACACCATTGGGCTACACTAGCACACGATAGGGACAAATGGAGACGTTACTGGCGCCCGCTCGAGCAAATCAACGATTAACGGGAAGTCAAGTGATCAAGTGATCAAACAAAAACCACACTATTCCTGGAGGAAACCGCATACCGCTAGCTGACTTCTCATGCAAATACTTATTGTGCATGACTTTCCAAGGCCAAGCACTGTCGGGACCTCCCAGTCCTTGCCAGGGAAGCACCTGCCTGCCCTTTGTACTTAACCAGTGTCAGCCCAGTGTAGATGGGCACAAAGCTGCTAGCCAGCAGCACCTGGGTGGGCAGAGAAGAGATGGCGGGTGAGCCTCGGGGCCCGCACATGCCCTCGCTCTCTGACCTCAGGCCAGCCAGCGGGAGCTGGCATTTGGCAGCAGGAGGGTGGCGTGCCACATGACGGAGGCAAAAGGAACTGGACTAAAAGCGAGCACTGCAATGTCACCTGCCCGAAGAGGTGCTCGAGTGACTCCCGGTGGACTTGACATACGCTATGGGGCCCTGGGAATAGAACCCGGGTGCCTCGTGCAAGGCACAGGCCCACCCCGCTGGACCATCACTCCGGGCCCTGTTCATATTATGCGGACTGGCAGATCTGGAGCCCCTGGTACCTCATGGGCCAAGTTGGCAGCACCTTGGAACATCTCCCTGGGGTCCCGAGACGGCCGTGGTTGATGCACACTGGCTGTGTGTTCCCCTTCGCTCGCCCAATGAGCCACAGGTGCAGCAAAGAGCTTCTGGTGGGGGGCCAGGAAATGCGGGGTGTGGTGGCCGAGAGCTCTGCCCGGGGCGGGGGGGGGGGAGAGACTGTGCAGGCCACTCCAGCAGCTGGACGTGCTCCCAGCCACCCATGGACGTCCCCGGAAACCCAGGAAATTCAGCGACTGGCCCTGAGCTCAGATGAGCCGCACTGACTGTCCCTCCGGGGGCTCATCCTCCGTTCTGAGTTTTGCTCTGCAGGGACGAATCTGGCATGGCTGGGCAGGTTTTCCCTTTGCAGTTTGCCAGTCCACAGCTGATGGTAAGAAGAGGATGGGGAAACGTGTTTCTCTAAGGTGGGACACCAGAATAGAAGGAGCCTGGGCCTGAGGGGTGCTGAGTGATGCTGGAACCTAGGAAGTCACGGACTCATTTCTCCTGGGCGTCCGTTTCCTTGGACAGCTGCGGTCACAGCCTTCGAGCACAGGAGCAGCTGTAGGTGACACCCGAGGCCACATCCAAGCGTCTGCTGCCCCCACTCATCTCAGCCCGTTCCCCACGGCTCTTCCCAGACAAACTCTCCATGCGTGCCCTTGCCTGCATGTCTCCGTGTGTGCATGAACTGTGTGTACTATGCACACGGGGACAGTGAGCTATCGCAGGATGGTGTATACACACACATGGGGACAGTAAGCTATAGCAGGACGGCGTATACACACATGCGGGCACAGTGAGCTATAGCAGGTTAGTGTAGACCACACACGTGGGGACAGTGAGCTATAGCAGGACGGTGTGTCCCACGCACGTGGGGACAGTGAGCCAACATGACCCGGGTGAGGCCGGGGCACAGGGAGGGTGGCCGAGCGCTGGGCAGAGGCGTCAGGAGTCAGTGCGGGCACCGCCGACCTTGATGAGGTCCTCCTGGGAGCTGAAGCTGGACACCAAGTAGTTTTGCCTGGTCCTGGTGTTGGTGATGGACAAGTGCAGTCGGCGGTGGGCCAGCTGGTGGGCTTTGGCGGGGAGGATGGACTCCATCCCACACCTGCAGGGCACAAACGGGTGCTGCGTGAGCCCCCCGCATGCCCGCAGGCCCGCAGGCGGCCCAGGCAGGGCCCTGGCAGAAAGTGGGCTGGGAGGGGCGGAGCAGGGCTGGCCGTGGGGGCCACTGACCTGAGTCGGGCCACGAAGTCGTAGCTGGGCTTCACGGCCCCGAGGGACTGCCCGCGGATTTCTTCAGCAAACGTGTAGATGAACGCTTTACATTCCTGAGAGATCATGAAGAGTCACTGCCTGCGGGGCGGGGGGTGTCCAGACGGATGCGTGGGGTTCTGGACGCAGAGTCGCGTTCTCTGTGAAAAGCACCTGCACCCTGCACCCTCCCCCTGCCCCATCTGGCTGTACCCCAACTTCCGACTCTGCCACCTGCTCTGGGCCTGGGCAAGCAGGCATCTCCGACCCTCAGTCTCCACCCCTCACCCCCTGGGTTCTGAAACCATCCCGGCCCCGGCTGGCACAGACGTGGGGAAAACAGGAAACATCTCACGTCTAATCTAGCACTTTTTTCTGCTGCTTCCTCTCTCATCCTGAAGCCCTCGCCACCCTGAAAAGGGATGGGAACGATTTCTGTGTCTGTGTGTGTCAGTGTATTCCTATGTGTCTGTGTGAATCTGTGTGTCTGTGTCTCTGTGTATTTCTAAGTATTTGTGTGTGTCTGTGCATTTCTATATGCTGTGTCTGTCTCTGTGTGTACATATGTGTGTCTCTATATTAGTGTGTGATTGTGTATTTCTACATATGTGTCTGTGTGCGAGTCTGTGTATATGTCTCTGTGTATTTCTATGTGCGTCTGTATCTCTGTGCACTTCTGTGTGTGTCTGTGCGTACATCTATGTCTGTGTGCCTATGTGTATCATTGTGTTTCTGTGTGTGTGTGTGTGTGTGTGTGTGTGTGGTTGTGGGGCTGTGGGCAGGAACTGAATCCAGAGCTTCTGCCATGTAATTCAAACACTCTGAGGCTGAGACTGATGCTCAGCCTGGGGGATGGGGGGAGGGAGGGGGAGTTTGCTGGCCTGTTTTCCTGCAAGAGGAGGTTTCTGTCCTCCCTTCTGAATGTCCAGGCCAGGAGCAGCCTTCGTTTCTACTGAATTACCTCTAATTTCTGCGGTGCTGTCAGCAGGACCGTGAACGCCAAGGAGCCCGCAGAGGCGCCCGCGAAGGCCTTCATGTCCTTCAGCAGCTTGCTGCCGTGCTTGCAAAGGGCAGACGCTGCCCCCAAGTGGTAGATGCCCAGGAATCCACAGGCGGCAAAGGACAAATTGATGTGCTTCATTGTAACTGTGGAAGCGGCAACAGAAAACAAACAGACCAAAAAAAAACAGAGGCTTCGGTAAGCTGGGATTGTTTCTGAAACTGGGATCTTTTGCTACAAGCTGTCATCCCCAGGGGAATGTTATATCCAGGGGAATGTCATCCCCAGGCTGCCCAATAAATAACTAAGACTCTCTGGGAAGCCCCCAGCTGCCAACTCCTTGCCCCTTACACACACACACACACACACACACACACACACACACACACACACACACCCCTTTGCAGGGAACATTTTCTTTCTCCTCTCTCACCTGGACCCAATAGTGTCACGAGAGACACAAAGCTACAACAGACCCGTAACTGACCCCTGAGGATGCATCTGCTATGGCTATATTGGTGCTAATTTTTATAATCTTTATTCCTTGACCAGAAACACGAATAAGGCCCAAGGTACTTGCCCCCACTCCCCGTTCTTATTTTATTATTTTCCCTAGATTTTTATGGAACTTTGGGGGGGTTGGAGAGAGGGTAGAGAAAAATAACATCTGCTGAGATCAGAATTCCAGATGCCAAAACAAGTAACACCTGCAGAGATCCGAATTCCCGAAGATCCCAAAGGAATGCATCCCAGTTTGCCAACAGCACAGGGGTCATTGGGGGCAGCAGTCCTAAAGCTTGATATTACTGTCTTGATAGAAACGTTGATGCTTTAGCAGATTTGAAACAGAGGCCCCTGACCCCCAGGCCTGGCCAGGGTGAGACTGTATCTACATAATTTATGTAGATACTGTTAGGGCACCGATCATGATCTCCCTTTAATGACAAAGAGACTCCAGAGACTGCAAATATCAAGCAAGGTTTATTGTAAGACTGGCTAGCCAGGGTCAAGCCGCCTACACAGACACGCAGGTCAGTTAGGTGAGGCAAGACCCCGAACCTCTTCAAAGGGGATCTTATATAGGCCTTCACTGGCCGTTACAGCAAAGCCCGCGCATTTCATAGCCAATAGATTTGTAACAACATATGCTTTCTTAACCAAGCCAATTAAAGGTACATCACTTCTTAGCCTATAGTTTAAAGATCAGCATTTTGCGTTGGTGCCTAGGAACTGACAGGTTTTTAAGGCAGTTCTGGGTCTTGCACATGGGTCTTGTGAGAGACATCCGGTTATCTGATCTGACCCCCACCCTTCGAGTACCTGTATCTGAATTCCTTGCTCAGGGGCAGAAAAACCAGTTATTTTGCAGTGCAGGCTCCTATAAAGTATATCTGAAAAAGCTTATGTAGACCTGTTCCTTGAAAAACAAGTTATTTTGCAATGCAGGCTCCTATTAAGCTAAGCTAAATTAATTCTGGTGGTAGTCCATTTTGGGCCTGTCCCTCACATTCCTCCTTCTCTCCACTTCATACTGAGGAATCTTCCTCAGCAGGCTGTAAAATCTGATACTGTTGTTTTAGTACCAGTAGCTAGACAGTGTTATTTTGGTGCCTAACAAAGTTCACAAAGCGGTCGAGGACCCAGGGACCAACAGTCACCAAGAGCAAAGGGATGACAACTAGTCTGTCTGGAAGCAGGATGGCAGCGGCCTGAGTGGGCCGGCTGGGCGTCTGGGTCACTGCAAAGCCATCTCTTCGGAAGTGTCAGCGGCGTTGTCGGACAGCAGCTTTGGGCCACTCACCGTCTGCGGGGGGACTGCGGGTGCACAGCTCCTGCCGGGCCCAGCCAATCATGGACTGCAGACTGGCCCCACTCGGCAGCCCGCTTGCTTGCTGCCTCTGGCTCCTGGAGCTCGGGCCATTGATGCGCACCTTTGCACAGCCTGCCAACCACTCTTCTGCTCAGGACTGAGCCAGCAGAGATGAGCTCGAGACCCTGCCCCCCAACCACCTGTCCGCGGTGAAGTTCGAGCTGGACAGGCACCTCAACGAGGACTTCCATCAGGAGGTGTTCCTGGGTATGTAGACGGAAGGATTTGAGGGGGACACCGAGCTGTGCTGGAGCAGCGGGAGCTGATGGTCATCTTCTCCAAGGTGGCCGCTGACACTGACAGGAGGGTAGCTAACCAAGGAGACTGGTTAAACCAGGGCTTGTGCCAGCTTTCCTGGGCCTCCCTTTCTCTTCAGCACTGCTCAAGGCCCTCCCCGAGCTTGGCCGTGGAGTCTCAGACCACCCCTGTGTAATCAGTATAGAGAAGCAGCATTTTTCTCCCAACACCACACATAAATCCCCATTCTTCATTGCCTTGGGAGGGGGCCTTCCTTGTCTACCTTCCTACATCCTATTGCCCCCCCCTAGAGATTCCACCACCTTGAATCTTTAAGGGAGAATGGGAGAAGGTTCATCTTCTGGAGCTGCTTCATGCTGACAATGGGGCGCTGGCCCTGCCTACACAAGGGGTGAAATCTCATGCTACCTCAGCTTTTTAGTGGCCCTCAGCAATGAATTGGTTGGGTTCCCGAAGTTATCTGAAAGAAAAGATCAGTTCGATTAGACTAAGGGATATTACGTTGAAATGGTTAGACCCTGGAGGAGTAGACGTTCCTTTCTGACCCAGTAAGGACAGAGTTCTCTACCCACAGGTTTGGCTGATAGAAAAATGACTTCCTGTGTCCAGATTTTTCTACTGGACACAGAAACACCAAGCCATTCTCTGGCTTTCTCAGTGCAGATTGGAAAAGCTTCTGCCCATACACTGAAGCTATCAATAAGAACCAACAGATATTTATACCTTGAACATATTAGCATTTGATCATTTGCATAAGGTCAAGCTGTGATCCTCCTCTAAGTTCCTTGATGCTGAACAGGTGTTAGGAGAGGAGGATCAAGATTTCCACTAGGTTCATTAATGGCACAGAAAGCACAGTTCTGAGTTACTTCTACCTTACTTGCTACTGAGTCCCTTCCCATGGAAGATGGTTTTCACTAGTGTTAAAGCATAACCCTTTAATAATATTCCACTGCATTGGTCCAGGAGTTAGCAACTTTCCTTGTTGGTAAATCATCCATCAGCTTCCTTTTGGAAACCTCCAATGTCCATCGGTCCTCTTCTGCAGAGCATTCTGGCTCAGAGGAAACATTCTCTGGTGTTAATCCCATGATGCAACAAAAATTAAGAGCTGTTAACATCCTTGTTCTCTCCAAATGATTGTTCACAGAAAATGAGATGCAATACAGAAAGTATAGAAAGAAAATTCACAGTATTTTAGAACTAGATATTAATCCATTCTAATTTAACCAGTTTAGATGCCCTTTCTTGACACTTCGGCCAATTCACAGACTGGGGGAAAGCAATTCTGCCCTTTGAGATGAGCTCCACCCTAGTAAAGCTCTGGCTTCCAATGCTCTGATCAGACCAATGACAGCATGTGTAACATTGAGTTCCTTTATAGATTAGGCTGTTTTTCTACAGTCAGTAAGCCAAGTTTTATCTAAATTTCCCAAAAAGGGGGTACCTTTTAGATCAAGATTAGGATACGTTTATTCAATCATCTCTTGTAGAAATAGAATCTGATTCTTACAAAAAGCAAGTGACAGAAACATGGTTTTCTCTCCACCTTCATTTTAAAACGTTGCAAGATAGCTTAATAAACCTGGCTTGTTCTTTTGCATAAACACAGTAAGATTAGAGACCTCTCCATTTGGGATACCCCATTATTTACTGATAAGTCCTGGAGATCTGCTAAAGACAGGAGACACAGCAATAGTGGCATTAATCTGATTTGGCACGTCAGAGCTACCCAGGCCTGGCCAGAAGATGTCCCGCAATGAATTGGAATGGATGGCCTCAAGCCTTCAGGTTGAGCTGGATGTAGCTTTGGGCCTCATTTTCCACAGAGATGTCCTGGCAGAAAGGAGTCCATCCCATCCCTTCTTCAGGGCTTGGAGAAATCCTGGTTTCCAGGTTTTTCCTTGGCTCTGAGAGTAGGCCCAGACTGAGTTAGTCATTGCAGAGTCCTAGATTCCGTATTCTCCACAGCAGTGATGATTTCCAGTCTTTTCTTGAGCCGGCCTGCCTCTAGGGTCGCCCTGAGGTTTGTAGGGTACTTGAAAACAGTACCTTTTAAATCCCTGCTCCTGTCATTTAGACAGATCCCCTGACTATTCCCTGGAAGAGGGCTTTGGGGTCTCATAGTTGGTTTTTCCTGTCTGCATGAGGGGAAGACCCTATTACAGAGAGGAAAGACTTATCTGGATTTATGCAAACCAACATAGTGTCATGAAACATCAAAAACATATTGAGGGTACAAAAGAAGAGAAAAGCAAGCATTTCACTTTACTCACAGAGATGTAATACACCCGTTTGCTGTGAGTCCTAGTCAAAAGAAGCTAAAATCTGTAGAGATAAAGCATACTGTTTAACATGTTTTCAATCCCATGTCAAAACCCTTGATTCCCTGCAACTTTTGAAAAATTCAATTATCTAAGAGCACTGTAACAGGAGTTCGGATAATCCACCTATCGTCTTTTTCATAGATCTTATTGAAAAGGTACTAGAACAATTCTGCATGTGATTTAAAGAGTTTCTTATAACAAAACAATTTGATCAGTTCCTTTTCTTAAACCAACCTCAAACCTCATATACACATTCCTTTTACAAACATTCTGTAACTGGATTCCTTTCCTTTTCCCACTGATATCTCCATCAATTATCTTTCTGACTTAAGACACACATCTCTATTCCTAATAGTCATCCCACAAGTTTAACCTCTTATTTTACTGAACTTAGTACAACATGATTCCCAAGTTTAGACACTAGTTACCAATCATCTCATTTAACATTGACAAAAATACCTGAAGTACCATTTCAAAAGCATTATATCAGTTCTATAGGTATGCAAAAGGCTTTAGAGATGCTCACAACTAAAGTTCTTACAACATACATTCACTGGGCAAAAGTTCACTTCACATTAGAAATTAACCAAGAGACATCTTAGAATTCTGATTTTTAGGAAAACACAAATACAAAAAGATTAAAACACTCATAGATGACCATGAAACAGAAAGCATTTCACATTTAGGTACAAAGTTCTGTGAAGGTCAGGACTAGGTTGATACCTGGAGACAAAGCTTGGCATGAAATAAAATTATCAAAATAATAGCATGCACTTTTAAGCAATAGACAGGCTGATTAACAACATAGTAAAATTTCCCACATTTTCCATGCAATTATCCATTCTCAGAAACTATTACAGAAGGCTGACATCTGAGGTGAACCCATTTTATAACTCTTAGTAAAAAGTAAAGTAAAGGCCCTCCCGTTGATCATCGATTTGCTCGAGCGGGCCCAGTAACATCTCCATTGGAGACTTTGTTGTTACTGTGTCTGGCATATAGGCTCTGCCGAGATACTCTCGGTAACTTGCCGGGCTCTCCGAGAGGGGGGAGGAATGGAACTCGGGTCGGCCATGTTGGCTGCATGCAAGGCAGACGCCCTACCCGCTGTGCTAGTTCTAGAAATTTTAGTTAACCAAGAGTCTCAGAGATCATATAGAGCACTGGTCGGGCAAATTTTGCAACCAATTTTATAACTCTAGAAACTCATGTTTAAACTAAACCATTACTTTTTGAACCTGTTTTCATGTGTCATAGTTATTTTAACTCCTTCTTGGTCAAATATTCTAATCCAATGCAGATACAAATATGTACATTAACATAACAGCATAAGACCTATAAACAATCAATTTTTATAAAACATGATAAAACATTCTTTGTCTTAATTTTAATTTCAATAGTTCTTGTACCTTAATTATTTAAAATCATGAGCTTTCTATACCAGACATTTTTAACAATTCCACAAAAATACAAACATGCTTTCAGACACAGAAAAAGCCCTTTGGATTTTTTTTTTACCAAACTTTGATATCAGCATAAGAAAATATTTGAATTGCTGTGTGAGCACAAAAAGGATGGCAACAATCTATCTTTCCCATCGCCCGCGTTCGGCAGTTTCCCCCACTCCAGGGAGATGGGCAGGAAAAGGAAGGAAATCTTATGGCCAGGCTGCTTGATCTTAGTTGCAGTTTATTCCAATCCTCTCTTCATTCACTCTCGTATCTCTTCTGCCTCTCCTAGCCGCCCATTCTTACAGTCTCATTATATCCCATAAAAGAAACTCAGGTTCTCTCAAGCATGTGTTCCCCTGTTCTCTCAGACCTCCTAGTCAAGAGCCCCGAAATCTCATGGTACTTCTAAAGGGCCAATACAGTGATGTCATCAAAAGGAGAAAGAACATTGAGGCAGCAAAACATACATTGCTTCTTTACATCTGCAGGCCAGTAATTTTGGCCTCCAGAAAGAAGATACAAAACCAAACTGAAACCTTTCCCAAAGACAAGTATCTGAGCTTTGCATACCAAAGATTAGCCTGGCTAGAGCTGGGAATCTACATCCCAAAGATAAGGCCTGGCTAGCACCTGAGATCTGCTCTGTGAGATAAGGGAAGCTGCCTCTTCCAGTATACTGAAATTATTTACTGAAGGCAGTTTGAAAGGGAAAAATGTTTAACTATCCAAACTAGTCAGGACATTCTTCTAGGACAGATTCTCATTTAGCAGATCGACTCACAATTTACAATACAAGCTCAGTGTCCTGGAAGGATCTGATCTTACAAATTAACAGATTCTGACTAGCGGGAAAGCTGATTAACTGGCTGGGGAGGAGAGCATAGAGAAGTGGTTACAGAAAAACAAAGGAATGGAAGTGACTCAGGAGCACTGTGATGGGTGTAACATGATAAACCTTAGCTCCTTGTGTCAAGGGTGAATGGACAAATCCAATTGTTATCCTATAAATTGCCACTGTTTAGGAAAATAAGGAAACTTCATTTTAATGGCTTCTGTACCTCTGTAGTTTGTAAAAGCGGCCTAATTTTTCGTTAAAGATAGCTGAGGCTTGTAAGATAAGATCTTGCTTTCTCTGAACTCTTATTTCACTTTAGTTTCAGGCTCTAGTTCCATAGCTCTTCTAGATAGTACAAGATTCTTAAGTTCAAAAGGATTTCACCTGTTAATCATTACTGTTCTTCTAACAAGAAATTTAGATTGAGAATTCTGCTCTCTCTGTAGGCTCAACCTTCTAATGAGGGATCTTCATTTAACCCTTGTCTAACAGGTTCCAAAAACAACTGCATTTCTTAAATCACTGGGTTGCATATCACTAACTTCTCTAAAATTTCTACTCCTGATTTCAGCCTGGTCCCAACACTCAAGTGTCCCACATAGACAGACAGATAGACAGACACAGACAGACAGACAGACAAACAAGACAATGAACTGACTAAAACACCACATGTACATGTGCACACATCTGTAGTTGATCAATCAATCTGACCCTTCAAAAAATGGCAGGGAGAAACTGATGGACTGAGAAAGGAAGGGACAGTCCCCAGGGTGAAGAAACCTTATTGCTGATTGGGAACTCTGCTCCCCGTTTCCCAGCCTGACCAGCCAGTCTCCCGCTTGTTAAAAATGGGTCAAGAAAGCGATTTTGTTGATATAAGCCGGCAAAATAAACTATGACAAAGATGTTACCATATTTTGGCCAAGGCTAGTTCTGAGGCAGGGAGCTAGTATCTTCTTAGATGTGGGGATAGGCTTTGTTTCTGATACCAAACAGTTAATCATATGATCTTGCATCTTCCTGCCTCCTCTGCTTTGATAATCCTATTTCTTTTATTACCTGCAAAGATCTGACTGCAAAATGATCTGGTAATGCAAACTGCCATTCACTGTATATCCTTTCCAATATTCTAACTTATACTCAGGCCACGTGGTGTTACAGAGGTCAACAAGATGTTTCTTATTTAAGCTATCTAGCTTCAGGTTTCTCTGGTGTTTTAACAAGCAACCCAAAGAAGAATGTTTAGGTACTGATGTAGAATTTCCATATCTCCTAAGTGTCAGCACCCACAGACACAAACATGTACACACATAGACATACAGAGACACACTGGCACCCAGCGGTGTGTGTGCGTGTGTGCACGTATGCATGATGTAAAGGGTTCAGGATTCTTGCAGGATGGCAGTTTGCAGGATTGCATGGTGATGCGCCCTGGGAAGAGGGATGTGTGTATGTGTGTGTGTGTATGTGTGTGCGTGCGTGTGCACGTATGCACGATGGAAAGAGTTCAGGATTGTTGCAGGATGGCAGTATGCAGGATTGCATGGTGAATGGAAATTGGGAGTCCTGAGGATGCTCAGACTCATTGTTGGAAAGTAGAGAGCCTCAGTTTATCAGCCTAGTAGCTAATAGGCTCGTGTATTAGAGATTAGGAAGGGGAAAAAAGAGAGGAAGGAACTGCTCTGGTGATGAG
Source organism: Sorex fumeus (assembly GCF_029834395.1). Classification (NCBI taxonomy): domain Eukaryota; kingdom Metazoa; phylum Chordata; class Mammalia; order Eulipotyphla; family Soricidae; genus Sorex; species Sorex fumeus. The sequence goes on along the minus strand of NW_026606133.1, from coordinate 3,176,978 downwards.
TTGTGTGGTGTTGGAATTATGTGCATATGTCCACATTATTCATAGTATGGTAAACCACAGAATTTCAATTAAACAGTTTTAAAGTAAAGCATAAGTACCAAAGGAAACAAAGTAGCAGAGAAAACAAAAGAAAGTCTGCAAGTGGGAAGGAATGTAGGGAAACCACTCTTTGTTTTACAGGGGCTGCAGACTTTCAGGGTAAGCAGGGTTTGCTGCAGACCCTTTCAAATGGAAAGTGGGTTCTTGGCAGGTGCCTGTCTGGCTATTTGCCCTAGGTATTGCCCATTTTCTCAGCCCTCCATGAGCCCAAACTCTAGGGCAGAATATTTGCACGGACAGTGGCTAACTCCCTGTTGATCTGAAAAAGGCCCGGAATTTTGCTGGAAGTCAAAACTGTAGGATGAGCCTGCCCAACCATGGGCCTTCTCCCTGAGGCGGGAGCAGAAACGGAGGCTCTCTCAGCAGCTCTGCGTGGGGAGGGAAACTGAGGATCTTGGTGGAGGGAAGGTCGTTCTGGTGGTGCTGGAACAAATGTATAATGAACAACTTGGCAAATCAGGGTGTTTTTCATAGAAAACTATTTTTAAAAAGTATGTGGAGCAGAGATAGCTAAAATACAGCCACTCACAGCCGAAACTGAGGCTTCCTCTTGCACTCACTCAACCCGGGGCCCTTTCCTTTATGTTCCAGGTGCTGGGTCCCCCATGGCATGCACAGATCCTGGAAGACAGAAGGATCAAAGACCGGGCCAATGCGGGTCCTGGCCTCAGGCAGAGCCCACCTGTCTACCTGCTGGTGAGTGACGGCCCCCACCAGATTCCCTTCTCAGGGCACTTTCTGGAAGCCCTCCAGTTTTAAAGTTTCTTTTGACTTTGGGGGCTGTGTGTCAGAGGTTTACTCCTGGCTCTGTGCTCAGGGTATTCCATCAGGAAATTCATAGGCAAAGACAGTGCAGGGGGGGATTAACCCAAAGCAGAAGTGGATGAGCCCAGCCCTGTCACAGCAGCTGTTTTCAGGACTGGGAGTGACGTCCTGGGCCAGGAGGCTTGCTTCACTAACACTGTTCTCTGTGGCTTCCAGAAGGTGCTGGCTTCCTTGCTTGGCGCTGCTCACGTCAGTGTGCCAGGCACACTGTGTGCCAGTGTGCCAGGTTCTGGGCTCTGTGGCCTCCAGCACCATTCTGAGACTCACCCTGGGGACAGGCCGGGTGAACACCGCGTGGGGACCTCGGCTGGGACTTTGGCCGGGTGAGTACACCAGCGATCACCACACGGAGCAGGGACTCGTAAAGTCAGCACCTGCTCTGACCACGGATCATGCTAAGGCCAAATAATGTAGACATATGTATATGTGTGTCTATATGTGTATGCATATATATGCAAAATGCAAAGAAGAGTGTGTGTTGCCTGCTTGCCGATTTCATTCCTAATAGAGCCTGAATCATCCTAGTCAGATTGACATCTCAAGGTAGGTCCTCTTCTGCATCAAAATAGTTTACTAGGTAGTGCAACACTTCAGTTAATTTTTAATATCTTAAATGTGTTTGAACTACAATTTGCCAAAATAAGAAAACTAAATGGTTCAAATAAAACCGCAGTAAATTAGAACATCTCTCCTGGCTGTGGAGGAAAAATAGATCTACATGAGATCCAATTCCTAAAATGGTACTTATTTGGCACATATAGAAACACAGGCACACGAACATGTACACTGATACACACATGAACACACAGAGACATACACATTCACAGAGAAGACATACAACACAGGCATACAGACACAGACATACAGAGAAAAGTATATACACATGCACACACTTGTACACAGGCACACACAGACTTATAGACAGATGCAGTCATACCAAACACATACACAGAGACATACAGACAGACATATACAAACACACAAAGACATACACAAAACAGACACATGCACACACAGAAAAGATACTTCGATGGACACCCATGTATACAGACACAGGCTACATGTGTATAGACGCACAGACATGTATATATGTGCACAGATATTGAAGTGTACACATATACAGATGTAGAAATATATTCTTAGACACATAGACACAATCACACACTCCTAAACAGACATATACACAAGACACAGACACACAGACATTTATACATACATACGGACAAACATTCACAGAGGGACATATACAGAGACACAACAGACACATTCATACAAACACAGTCACATGCACATGCACAATACAAATAGACATACACAGACAGACACATGCACACACAAACATAACATAGAGACATATACAAGAACATGTAGATGCAGACCTTTGTGCACACACACTGACAACAGATAATATATACACAGACACACACAGATATATGCAGACATACAACATGAACACAGACATAAATACAGACGTTCACAGACACACGTGCACACACAGACCCTGAGACACATGCAAATAGATATATACACAGATGTATATCACAGATGCGCTTATATTTACACAGATACACGCTGAGACATTTACACAGACACACAAATGCATACAGACAATAGGCATATAAACACTTAGACACGCAGAGACAAGGACAGATTTACACACAGACATGCAGAGATACATGCATGGACACACAAAGACATGGACACAGACATACAAAGACACACCACAGATATAGGACACGTGCACACAGACACATACAGTAGGACACAGACATATATACAGACAAAACAGACGTATATATGCAGACATACAGACATACACACATGTACGCAGAGACACATGCAATGCCGCACATAGATACATTTACATGTACATATACAGACATATACACAGACACATGCACACACACATACATATGTCTACAGCGCCACAGATACACAAACATATAAATACAGACATATACACAGCAACACATGTGGGAAGCTGGCCCTTTAACTGACCAAGGGCCTACATGCCTGTGCTGTGTATGGTCATCTTGACCTACGTGACCCCACGCAGGCACAGCCTGTGCTGTGTATGGTCATCTTAACCTACGTGACCCCGCGGCAGGCAAAGCCAGTGCTATGTATGGTCATCTTGATGTATGGTTATTCTGAGAACATCTGTCATGGCTGTCAGTAATAACAAGAAGTAACTACCTCGTGTCTGGTATGTGATATGTATACATTTTATAAATCATATGGACATGGCCCTTTGTGTATCTACCTCACTTAATCACTTATCACTTAACTTCCCGTTAGTCGTCTATTTGCTCAAGCGGGCGCCAGTAACGACTCCATTTGTCCCTGTCGCGTGCTAGTGTAGCCCAATGGCATCTGTTCGCTCCGGGAATATGAAGGGCCTCAAACCAATCGTTCATGATCTTGACGAAGAAGTATGACCATCTGGTAGGTGGGCGGCCACGAGGTCTTTTGACATCCCGTGGAATCCAATCAGTAACAGCTCTAGTCCAACGGTCGTCTTTAAATCTCATTACGTGACCAGCCCATCTGATTTTCGACACCTTGGCAAATGAGACAGCGTCCCTGATCCTTGATCGTCGACGGATGTCAGAACTCCGGATTCGTTCTCTCATTTGAGTGAAACGTGATATTCCAAGCATAGCTCTTTCTATTCTTCTTTGGGAGACCTGAATAACGTTCTCATCTTGTTTGCGTAGGGCCCAGGTCTCTGAGGCATATGTTAATGCAGGAAGAACAGTGGAATCAAAGAGATGTGCCCGGAGCCAGAGGTTCTTTGTCCTCTTAGCTATTTCTTCGACGTTCTTGAAGGCGTTCCAAGCCGCTCTCTTCCTCCTGCGCAGCTCAGGTGCTAGGTCATTTGTCATGTTGACCTCTCAACCTAGGTACACATAGCTGTTGCATTTGGAGATGGTCGTTCCGTTGAGAGCGAATGGGGTGTCAGGAACGAGGCTGTTTCTCATAAACATTGTGTTAGTAAGATTCAGCTGTAGTCCTACCTTTCCACACTCACGGTCAAAGTCGGCCAGCATTTGTGCCACTTGGCTGATGTTTGGTGTTATTAAAACAATGTCATCAGCAAAGCGGAGGTGGTGTAGTTGACGACCATCTATCTTCACTCCCATTCCTTCCCATTCCAGTCGTCACATGATGTTCTCGAGGGTGGCACTCAAGAGTTTTGGTGAAATGGTATCACCCTGCCGCACCCCTCTCTTGACATCAACGATCACTTCTTTGTAGAATGGTGAGATCCTGGTAGTGAATCCGCAATACAGCTCACGGAGGATCCTGATGTATTGGGCTTGAATGCCCTGATTGGCTAGGGCTTCAATGACCGCTTCCATCTCAACAGAATCAAAGGCCTTCTTTAAATCAATGAACGTTAAACAGAGTGGCATCTTGAACTCCCAAGAAACCTCAATGAGCTTGGTTATCATGTGGATATGGTCGATGGTACTGAATCCTTTGCGGAACCCGGCTTGCTCGCATGGTTGTCCTTCATCTAGTGTTCTGCCAATCCTATTTGGATGACTCGAGTGAACAACTTGTAGATGACAGACAATAGGCAGATCGGGCGATAGTTGCCAATGTCATGGATGTCTCCCTTCTTGAACAGTAGTACGGTCCTGCTGGTTTTCCATTGGGACGGAACCTTGCATTCAGACAGGTAGCGAGTGAAGAGCCGAGTCAGTGTATTGATGAGTACTGACGACAGGTTCTTCAGGTGTTCAGGTCTGACCTTGTATGGGCCAGGTGCTGTTTGTTTCTTTACTGACGAAATGGCGTGTCGGATTTCGGAAGGGAGAACGTTGGGAACGACATATCCATCCTGTGGAATTTGGTATGTCGGCAAGTGGACATGGCTATCGAAGAGATTTGAGTAGAAGTCATGGATAATCTTCTCCATTGCCGTTCTGGAGGATGTGATGGATCCATCAGGACGTTGGAGGGCAGTCATCTTGGTCTTGTAGTTGGCGAAGGACAGGCGGGCGTTACGAATACTTTTCCCGGCTTCTGCCGCATCTACCAGTACTTCTGCTCTTCTCTCTTTGAGGTCTTCCTTGATCGCATCTCTGCACTGCTTTGCGAGCTCGGACGTTAGCTTGCGGTTGCCTGAGGCATGCGCCAAACCACGCTGGCGAATTAGCTCAAGAGTTTTCGAAGATAGGCGATTTTTTGTGACTATCTCTCTCTTGGCGTTCCTCGCACATTCATGGAGGTGCTGAACCAGTCGATCGTATTCCTCGTCAATGTTGTCAACAATGGCATCTCCCCATGTTGCCGCAATAGTACCAAAGAGTTCCCAGTTGGTGGTCATTCTGGGAGTTCTCTTTTTGAACTTTGCAGCCCTTTCTCCCCGCTCTGTGAAGTAGAATTTTGCACGAAGGAGACAGTGGTCCGATCCCGTTCGAAATTTTGGGACAACAGCAACATCAGTCAGGCAAAACCGTCGATTGAATATGATGTGGTCTATTTCGTTGTGGAATCGTCCACCGGGAGACTCCCATGTCCATCGTTTAGATTCTGCCTTCTGGAACTGTGAGTTACCATGGATGGTCTTGGTCAACATGATGAACTCAGACAGTCTCTCACCCTGTTCGTTCCATTCTAGGCCATGGGTCCCGATGTGAAGTTCTTCAGCTGATCTTCTCGGTCCTATCTTGGCATTAAAATCACCCACAATGATCTTGTAGAAGGTGTGGTCTTCTTTATAGAACTTCTCTAGCTCCAAGTAGAGCTTCTCGATTTCTCTTTCATCATAATGAGATGTTGGTGCGTAGACAACGAAGATAGAAACTGCAGGCAGTGAGCCACATCTATTCAAATGTAAACGTCCGATTCGGGTTGTTAAGCATTCGAATGAATCAATGCTCTTGGCCAAGTTTGTGTTGACAAGGACACCGACGCCTCCAACACCTCTTTTATCGCATGTTCCAAGGAACAATTCTTCTCCAGTGTCGAAAACAGCATGGTGAGATTCGTGCCTTCTTGTCTCGGTCAGACCAATGATGTCGTACTTGATCATTCGCGCTTGTACCATCAGGTCCTCGATGGATGCATCTGATGCTAGCGTACGTGCATTGAAAGTACAGGCGATCATTTTTGTCTTCCTTCGTTGTGGCAGCCTAGGTCGGCCTTGAGATTTTGTCGGCCTCTCCTTTCTCATCCTTCTCAGTGCTGCCATGTCGGTGAAGCCTTCAGGGTCAGGTGAATGAGACCAGTTGTAGTTACTGGTTTTGTCATATCGAATACACAGCAGACTTCCACTCTCGACACTACTTCCACTACCACTACCCAGCCGTCGCCACACTCCAGGACGCTTTCCGGACCCACGTGGCAGCTCCGGCCCAGACCCACGCATGACTGAAGACCCACAGAACAAGATAAGCGGAACTCTCTGAGACCTTGGACTCCAGGCTCGGCGGACCCAGGGATAGAGCTTCTCTGCTTGCTCCCACCACCACAGGACGCTTTCTGGACCCGCGCGGCAGCTCCGGCCGAGACCCACGCACGACTGAAGACCCACAGAACAAGATAAGCGGAACTCTCTGAGACCTTGGACTCCAGGCTTGGCGGACCCAGGGACAGAGCTTCTCTGCTTGCTCCCACCACCACAGGTGACAAAGGGATTCTAATCAGGAGCCCCACCCTACCCTGCCCTGTCTGCTTCCATCAACCACCCAGGGATCGAATTGTGCACAGGAGACCCACCCTACCCAGATAAACACCCCACTGGCAGACTTCCACTCTCGACACTACTTCCACTACCCAGCCGTCGCCACACTCCAGGACGCTTTCCGGAACCGCACATCATAAGACACTAAATACCCATCTTCTGGAATTGTCGTACCATATTTGATAGGGTTCAAATATGGTAACACCTACAAGGGTGATTAGAGGTCACCCCAAAAGCCTCTATCCCTCTCAGAAAGACTGGCAAGCTACCGAGAGTATTCCGCCCGCACGGAAGAGCCTGGCAAGCTATCCGCTGTGTATCTACCTCATGTCTGGTCAATCATATGGACATGCCTCTTTGTGTACTCACCTCGTGTCTAGTACGAGATACACATAAACCTTGTAATGCATGGTAGGTGAAAACAAACCTTCCTAACCATATATGGGCACGACCTTTTGTGTAGCTGCCTCACTAATGGATATATACCCTGATTGCCCCCAATAAAGTCTGTCCCTTTTTCTCTGCTTCTGAACTGCATTTTGTCTCTTGTGTCTTGTGTTCATTTGGTTGGTCCCTCCTTGCACTTACGGATCCTAGGGCCACCTCCGCGGGCCAGAGAGTGGTTTTGCAGGTCCCCCGCAAACACACAGGTACAGATCCACACACACTGCATACACACATACACTCACAAACCTGTACAGAACCATACATATACCAAAACATGCAAGCATACACAAACACAGACATAGACACACAACGAGACATACAGACATATACAGACACACGCACAGTGCACATAGACATACCCACATCCATATGCATAGACACACAGATGCATACAGACTCACAGACATATACATAGGCACACAACCACATGCACACATAGAGAGACACCCACGGACATATGCACAGACACATGGACACGTAGACACATACATATAGACACAGGCACATCCATTGCATACACAGATACATAGGCACATACCCAAAGCACACACATCATCATACATCAGCATCACAGACTCACACATAAAGAGTCATACATACAAAGACACAAAGAAATACACAGAGACACACACGGACTCAGACAAGTGTACACATACTAAGATACATACAGAGACACATGCACGTATGCAGAGAAACACTCATGCTCACACGCCAACACACAAATTCACACACAGACTTATGGACACACAGATTCAGAGAGAATTAAGGAAACACATAGACACATGCACAATACAGAAATACATATGCACACAGATATATACACAGAAACACACATACCAACACATATATAGCCACACAGCCACACACAGACATACAGAAGACATACAAACACATGCTTGCACATGGAGACACAAACATATATTCACACACATGCATGCACGCATGCATATACATAGACACAAAACATATGCAAACAGACATGCACATACAGACACAAAGACACAGACACACATATATACACAGATACACAGACATATGTAAACAGACACACAGATATGCATAAACATAAACACAAACATGCACCCAATGCACACACAGAAACACAAACACATACACATGTGCACAGGCACACACATGTACACAAAATCACAGAAACACTCAGAGACACACAAACATAGACAGAGAAGCACATGTATATAGACATATACATAGGCACACAGAGACACGCAGATGTGTACATAGACACAAGCAGAAGCACACACAGACATATGTACAGACACAGACATTTACATACAGACACATACATGCACATGCAGGGACACACTAGACATTTACATAGACAGATGCGTGTGCACACATAGACATAAACACATACACAAATATACGTAGACACACGGATTTGCACACATGCACTTCTACAGACACAGACATATACACAGGCACAGACACACATCCACACACACAGACATAAACAGGCACACACAGAAAACAGATTCACACACAGATATTTCGACACACATACATATACACAAAAACAAACACATGACAGAGATAACACACAGATGCACACAGAAAGAGACACACAGACATGTACACACAAATACACAGACACGCAGAGACATATAGACAGACACACAGAGAGATGGACAGATCAACACATGCACACACAGACATACAGACACATTTACAGATATATACACAGACAAATACATGCACACAGACATACAAAGAGACACAGATATATACACAAACAACTGCATACAGATACACAGACATACACAGTCACACAGTAACACACAAATGCATGCAGAGACATAGACATAGACACAGACATATTCACATATAGTCACACAGTAACACACAGATATATACACAGGAATATGTAAACACATGCACACACAGATGCACACAGAGATGTACACACATACATATACACAGACACATAAACAACCCCACACAGAGACATATATAGAGGAAAACATATGCACACACAGACACAGGCAGAGACATTTAGACAGAGAGACACAAGATACAACATGTGCTTATAGGCATACACAAAGAAACACACACATGCACACACATACATAAAGACAGACCCACAGACATATGCACATGGACAGACTCAGACACACAGACATATACAATGACACGGCATGACGTATAGACATACACACAGACACACACCAGTGTACACACAGAGACATAAACACATACATATACACTGACACAAATATATGCACATACAGACATACTCAGATGCTCTCACAGACATATACACATTCAAATGTGCAAGACACACAGACACATGTACACACACATAAAGCATATAGAGAAGTACATAGACATAGACATAATCACACACAGAGACAGAGACATATACAGAGACACACAGACACATGCTCACATACACAACAATGCAGACATACACAGAGACACACAGATATAGAAATACATATACATAGAGACACACAGCTATATACACAGACACACACATGCACAAAGACACATGAATACAGACATATACACAGACGTATAGACTGACACACAATGACAAATATAGATATATACGCTGACACATAGCCACATGCACTCACAGAGTTACCCACAATCACATATACAACATGTGCACACACAGAAATATAGAGTCACAGACACACAGAGATACACACAGACACACAGGCACACCTAATGCACATAGAGATATACCCCGGCATATTCCAAGACACAGATAATCACACACTGATACACAGACTCATACAGGCATATAAACAGACACACCTACATGCAGCACAGTCACAACACAGTCTTATACACAGACTCACAACATGTGCACACACAGACACAAACAGATATACACAGACACAATGCCATGTACACGGACATCACAGACCCACACAGACATTTAGACTAGACAGGCACATATAGACACACGATACATATTCACAGACACACTTAATCCACACAAAGAAAAACAGACATACTAAAAGACATATAATCACAGACTCACAAAGACATATACATAGACACTCTCATGCCACACAGTTACAGCATTGACTTCTGCACAGATTCACAACATGCACACGCACAGACATATACAGACACAGACAGCCACATGCACATGTGCACCAACACTTTTGCACACACACAGGCATATACACAGTCACACATGCATACATAGACATACACAGAAACACACACACTAACATAGAGAGACAAAGACACACAGACACATACTCCCGTGCCAAGCGATCACAATACGGACTTATGCACAGACTCACAACATGCACACAAACAGACACAAATACATACAGACACAGACATAGACAGCCACATACACATGCACACTAACAAAGACACACACACACACACACAAACTCAGACTTATTCACAGACCCAGACCCATGTGTATAGACACATTTGCAAACACAGAGACATATATAAATACACACAGACATGTACAATACACAGGTTACAAACTCCTGCAGAAACACATACGCAGACAAAGACATATACAGATGTATACATAGAATCAAAGGCACGCACGTATGTACATAAACACACAGATTCAATGACACAGACATACACAGAGACACAGACATATAGACAGATACACAAATATACACAGACACACCCAGTGCACACACAGATACACAGGCATATACCAAGACACACATGCACTCAGATAAACAGACACATTCAGTGATACACAAATACACACAGACATGTACACTGATACACAAGCATATACCAAGGAACAAATACACTCCGAGAAAAACAGACACATTCAGTGACACACAGAAACACACAGACATATACATAGGTGCATACATATGCGGACACATATACATACAGACTATATACACATACATGCTCAGACACGGCAACACACAAAATCACACAGACATATATACAAAGATACAAAGACACACATACATAGACGCACAGACACAATGACACATACATATGCACATATCCACACAGGCATAAACACAAATACATATAGACAGACACAGACATGCAAATATATAAACACAGACACACCCAATGCACATACAGATATACAGGCAGATACCAAGACACACACAGACTCACAGACACCTGCTGAGATAAACACATACATATACATAGGTGCACACATGCACACTGACACATGCATACACATATACTTTCAGACTATATATACACACATGCTCACAGACAGAGCAACACACAAAGTCACACAGACATATACAAAGATACAAAGACACATATACATAGACACAGAGATACAATGACACAGATGTATACACAGACATGCACAGACATAGAGACAGACATGCAAGTAGACATACACAAACATACCCAAAGCATACACACAGATACACACAGGCATATCACAAGACACAAATAATCACTCACAGAGATTTACACAGACTCACATAGACATATATACACAGACACACATGCAGCACAGCCACAACACGGACATACACAGAATCACAACATGGACACTCGAGACACAAAGAGACATAGACACATACAGACATATAAACAGCCGCACATATGCGCATAGGCACATTTGCACACACACATATATACGACATGTGTGCACACACATTGACACATAGAGACTTTGACATACAGTGATACATATACAAAGACACAGGCTATACACAGACACACAAACATGCGCACATACAGAAGAACACAGATATACACAGTCACAGACTTAGACATACAATCTATACACAGACACACCCAATGCAAACAGATACACACACAGGCATATACGGAGACACACATAGTACACACAGATACAGACTCACATAGACATATACACAGACGCATTCATATGCAACACAGTCACAGCATGAACTTATACCTCGATCACAACATTCACACACAAAGACACACAAGACATATACACAGCCACACACATGTGCAAAGACACATGTGCATACACTGACTAAATACACATGCACACACAATAGTCATGTAGACACACATACTTAGACACACATATACATAAACACAACCAGAATGACACATTCACACTGGCATGTACACAGACACACATATGCAAACTCACAAGCACACTTAGACCTATACACAGATATAGACAGACACACAGACATAAAAATATATACACACAGAAACACCCAGTGCACACAGATACACACAGTCAGATATGAAGACACACACATATAGGCTACATGTGCACACAGACAGAAACAGACATATAAACAGACACACAGACATATACATAACCACACACAGACAAATATGCAAACAGACATATACAGACACATGCGTACACAGACACACATATTCACATACACATATCCACACACTAAACACAGAGACACAGACAAAAAGACACACAAAGCCATGTACACAGACACACATATATGTTCATACATAAGCATACATATACACAGATATACACGGACACACTGGTATATATAAAGACACGTATGTAGGCACACCCACATGCAGCACCATCACAACACAAACTTTGACACATTCACAACATTCGCACACATAAAAATTGGCATACACAGACAAACATAGGCATACACATACGTGCTCACTTACACAGGCATATACAGACACACTTATACACAGACATAGATGCACACATAAAAACACTGACACAGAACATATACAGACACACAAATACACAGAATTATACACAGATGCCTACACTTACACACAAAAAGACAGACACAGAGCTATATCAACAGACACAAACACAACAGACATATACAGACACATGTACATGCAGACAGAGAACAGACATACACACAGATTCAGACACAGACATATATCCAAACACACATGCATGCACACACAAAAACACTGACACACAGACACACAGTTATGTATATATACACATGTATGTATATATGTATTACATACAGACATAGACACACATACACACAAACATGCACAGACAAGAACATGTACACAGGCACAGATAGACATACAGAAACACACCCAGAGACACACGAATATATATACAGACACAGTGACAGGCACACACAGACACATACATGTGCACAAATATACCAGACATATAGACACAAAAGACATATACTCAGCCACATACATGCACACGCAGACACACGACATATACAGATACAAGTGCGCCCACACACAACATATCCACAGACTGACAGAGGCATATCAAGAGCACACATTACACACAGATACATACATAGACACACAGACTCAGTCACACAGTTACACACAGACATATACACAGATACACAGATATGTACACAGACACAGAAAAACAAACATTCACATACACAAGGACATATACATAGAGAATCAGACATGCACAGACATATACAACACATGCCCGTGCTCACCCATGGACGCTGGGAGGTACGCACAGACACAAAGATGCACAGACATATACAGAGAAGGATCTCTATGGATCAACTGACAGGAACTGTGATTTGGGCAGATGGAAATCTACAATCTACTTATGGCAACAGGTTATTCCTCAAGTTCATGACTCTTACCCAAAAGCTTGGGGGAAAAGTTTCCCAAGATTCACAGTTCAGCTCTTTGTTAATGGTTAGAAAGGCTGAAGTAACATTATGTGGAATTCATTGCCCGATTAAAAGACAATTTGACAAGGCTGCTCCCACTTGTGGGACTCGTGATATGCTGCTGTGTATCTTCTCCTTCGACAATGCTAAGGCAACTGTCAGAGGGCTTTAATAGCAGTAAAAGCAGCAAGGTGGATTATATCAAGGCTTGCGGTGATGTAGGGTACTGCACACAGCAGAAACAGCATTATGCATAGCAAAAATGCACACACCTAAATTGTGGGGATATTACTTAGAGAGCATGGAAATACAATCTGAACAACTGTGAGTAATGAGGTGGACTTCACAATCAGAGTCCTCTGCAATGGTTAGAAAATGTATAGTCCTAGTATGCAACAGCAGACTGCAGCCATTCAGATGGATGGCTTAATGAACAAATATAGAATCCAGTCAGGCAATGAATCTTACAAAAGGATTGTAAGTCATATCCATAATTTCTAACAGCAAACTGAGCCTCAGAACAATTTCAAAGTAAGTCAATGAATGACAAATATTTGTTACAGTGCCTGTTTTGTTTAATTGATTTGTGACCCATCAGGCAGCACTCAGGGCTTACTCCTGGCTCAGAGCTCAGGAATCACTATTGCATGGCTGAGGGGACCCTATGGAATGCCAGGGATCAAACCTATTATGGACTTGTGAAATCCAGGTGCTTAGCTGCTATACCCTTGCTCCAGGTCCTAATAACAGCACCTTTAATACCAAATGAAACTATCACTGTACTGGACTAGGTAGAGAAACCTAGAGGACAAGGAGAAGAAAATGGTGCATGAAGCACATGTGTGTAAATTAATGAAAATGACCAAGGACAAGGTCAGGTTCTAATAATTCAAATGAAGTGTGTGACACTACGGGAGAATGAAAACTGCATCCAAAAGCATGACTACAGTTCGGGGCTTATAAATCCAAACAAGTGACGTGAGTCTAGGACCACCTGACCACCTAGGAGCTCCAAAGTAATCTATAGGGGATGATTAAAGACATGCATGTATTTCTAGAGCAGGAACCCAAAAGATCCAGTTCTGAATATCAATGTACACATTTCCTACTTACTACAAAAGACACACACTCCCCTCCCACCCAGAATAAAAAGTCACCCTTCATCACAACTATGAGTTGTTCAAATGGGCTTTTGAATCTAGTAAAATTAATTGTACACAGCTCCGAAATGACACAAGGAACCACCACGGTATGTGAGTCTGAGCCTAAAATCTAAAAGTGAGCCAATATAATTTTCATTACTTTTTATTAGCAGTGCTATATAGCCTCTCAGCATCACTTTGGTGATACTCCTGGTTTTGTCAAGCTCTACCGAGCTCTACCAAAAACATCTGAAATAAGATTGTACACCAACAGAAGGCTGCAGTATGCAAAGCAAATATAGCAATGCTGCTGAAGGAAGCGTAGACAGACCCTCTACCTCAAATCACTTCACCATGAGTCTCAAGTTCTCCACGTTGGACAGAATCAAACAGTGGGCAAAGAGCGGCACATGGCTATTTAGCACTCACTTGGCAATATGATAAGTAAACTGAAGTACTACCATTATGGCGGGGATCAATTAAAAGGAAAAGAAATGAATCATTTATGTCTGTTGGTTTTCGCATTGAACACACACACACTAGCACTCAGATATAACACCAGGATCTGGGCTCGGGATCATGAAGTTACCAGGAAACGAAATCTGGCCCTTCTGTAAGCTGCAGCACATGTTCTATCTGGACCATCCCTCATTTAAAACCAGCCAGTGGTAAAAATACAAAGAAAAACACTTCGGCATGGGGGGTCACAACCCTTGCACACACAAGACCCAGAGCTAAGTAACTGGCACTTCGGCCCCAACCACAGCAATGTAATGTGAAGCCTGGTGGTCCCCGACCATCACACTTAGTGTTCCCAGTGGCGCACAGTGATCTGGCAAGCCAAGCATGCCCTAGGGGCTACCATGGGCCCATCTGCAGCCACAGGAGGGAACAGAATTCTATAATCCTGCCTTATGATGCGCTTCTGGACAACACCACAGGTGTTCATTGCCTGTTTATGCTCAGAATTGAACCCAAATGCTGCTCAGAGGACATACAAAGGATGAAACTGGGTGGGTGATCTGGTGGCCTAAGAAACAGCATCCCCCTAAAATGTATGTCTTGTTCCAAAGAACCAGGACTTTGTGGAAGGGGGGGGATTAGGGCTGGTAATTGTGCCCCCCGCTATTCAGGTCTCCCAAAGAAGAATAGAAAGAGCTATGCTTGGAATATCACGTTTCACTCAAATGAGAGAAAGAATCCGGAGTTCTTGACATCCGTCAACGATCAAGAATCAGGGACGCTGTCTCATTTGCCAAGGTGTCGAAAATCAGATGGGCTGGTCACGTAATGAGATTTAAAGACGACCACTGGACTAGCGCTGTTACCGACTGGATTCCACGGGATGTGAAAAGACCGCGTGGCCGCCCACCTACCAGATGGTCAGACTTCTTCGTCAAGATCATGAACGATCGGTTTGAGGCCCTTCATGTTCCCAGAGCGAACAGATGCCATTGGGCTACACTAGCACGCGACAGGGACAATGGAGACGTTACTGGCGCCCGCTCGAGCAAATCGATGACTAACGGGAAGTTAAGTGATTAAGTGATTAAGTGAATTGTGCCCCCGCAACAATGCCCTTGCTTTGCATATGGAAGGTCAGAGATCAATGATGGAGCAGCAGAAACTAGTCAGAAGAGATGAAATACTTCTTAATGCTGCAAACTGTGGATTTCTTAAAGTATAATCCCCTTATCATGTTTATAGTGATGTGAATGAACACAGCCAGGAAATAGTTGTATGATGTAAATGAACACACACAGAAAGTATGCAACAAGGATTCTGTATGTTACAGGCTTTACACATTCTAAAAAGTGAGGAACTTAATTCATGAATCATAGAGTTAGTCTTTGTAAAAGCTGAAAAATATTAAACACAGTTAAATGCCACAAAGCCTGGCAGAGGGACAAAGCCACGCGGGTTCCGGGGCCAAGATCTCCAAGCCTATTCGGATTGGAGTTGAGCATCCTCCACCCAGATCCTCCAAATTCCAGTAGGCGGGGGTCACACCCACCACCTCGCCCCCTGGCGCTGTGTAATCCCATCAGCGGCCAAGACTCAGAGACTATAAAATCCAGCTCCCTGAACCGCGCGGCCGCGAATGACATCTTATCAGGACATCTTTTTATGACATCTTATTATCTCATTCCTACTTTGGACAAACTTGCAGGCTATCGAATGTAGCCTGCCCACAGGGCAGAGTCTGGCAAACTCCCCGTAGCATACCAAATATGCCAAATACCAGTAACAATGATGGGTCTCATTCTCCTAAAGAGCCTTGAATATAATCTCAGGGCTAGGATGAAAGAGACGTTACTGGGGCCTGCTCGAGGCAATCGACGAATAACAGGATGATGAATGAATGAATGAATGAAAAAATGCCACAAAAACTTTTACACATGATGTGGAAAATGTGCATATGACACGACACACGTGTGTTGTGTGTGATCGGCGACGACTCACCTTTGCACAGCACCTCAGGCAACCCTTGAGCTGGAAGCTAACACTGTTGTGGCAGAAGCAGGAGCAGTCACATGGGTCTCCAGTGGAAAACGATGAGCACCCACTTATAAACACGTTCTGAGGCTGTGGAGGTTGACAGTGAAACTTAGAAAACAGGCACACACTGGTGACTGAAAAGCCATAGATATGGTCAGGGACACAATATGAGTGAAAAGGCTAGAGTGATATTTATAAGTGGCCACTGGCATGATGCCCAGCACACTCCATTTCTATGGATTTCTCCTTTAGACCTTTCTGGGGGTGGTGGTCACCCAGTGTTCTCAGATCTGTAGGCTCCTATGACTAAGTCTATCACTGTACAGAGGCAGAGCGGTGTGTGAGGACACTCCACCCTCCATCTGACAGTGAGCACTAGTCATTGTCTCCGACAAGGGGAAGCTAACCTGTTATGCTACAATCCCCTAGCCCATCACACAGGCCTTCACACATGCCAAGCTTGTTGCCTTCCTACTGATCCTCATTGTAATGCCTTCTCTTGACTGCACAGGAGCAACTGTGAATTCTTAGCTCATTCACACTCAAAATGAATGCAGTCTTAGAAGTAGTGCTGCCTTCAGACACTAAATGATCTTTTAGAACTTCTCCCTTGAGACACTTATGCTAAGAAAGGGGAGTAATGAACTTCTTATAGTAACGTAAGCCACTCCCCTGAAGGGAATCACAGTCCCCACACCAACAGGCAATCAATCAATCAGTTCTACCTCTAAAGCTCAGGAGCTCTGACCCATTCCGTAAAACTTATAAAATCTCTTACAAAGATGTTTGTCCCATTATACTAAAGCCCAGAGATGTGTAAAGGGCTAGCTTGAAGAGATTAATATAGTGAGGCATTTGACATATGAATGCTGTTCTCCTTCTGATAATCACTTAGTCTAAGAAATAAATGTTCTATGTGGAGGGAGATTAGTCAATGCTTTCAGTCTGTGAGGATGTTATCCCCCTGATCCCACACTTTTTTCTTCCCATATTTCCATATCTTAATCCTCGCAGTGTCCTTATGTCAAGCCTGTTCAGCTCGATCTGGCCACAGGCAATAGGTGATTTTCAAAAAAAATGTGTGTGCCAGTTACATGAGAAGTGTTCCCAGTGTATGAATGCAGACGACTCAGCTGTGTGTAGTACCTCTGCTCAAAACAGCTTGTGAACGCACAGTGACCACTGTTATGGCAAGAAGGAATAGGAAACAACGGGTCTCTGGTGTCATGAGATGAGTGGCTAGCAGGTGGGGCAAAGAAGCCATATTGCCTGGATTATGGAGGTTGTCAGGAAAACCTAGAAATCAGTTAAGACTGTGTAAACTCAAAAAAGGGGCACAGCTGTGGCGGCGGTTCTATCTCTCCTGCCACCCGCGTTCGGAAGTCTCACCCTTCTTCCCCCACCCCCACCCCGGGGAGGTCGATGGTGATGGGCAGGTGAAGGAAGGAAATGAGGGCCAAGCTGGTTGGTCTTAGTCGCAGTTTATTCCAATCCTCTCTCCATCCACACCAGTCTCTCTTCTCTGCCTCTGCCTCCTGCTTCTTCCTCCCCCATGCTACTTCATTCTTCTTCTCCATGCCCCTTCCTCCTCCTTCTCTGGATTCTGGATTCTGATTCTCATCTCCTTTCTCCTCCTTCTGATCCCCCAGCCCACTCTTACAGTCTAGTTAAATCCCAACGCATGAGGGGTTGGGGTAATAATTACACATTGGTGTGGTCACAAACAATAGGGGTAGAATTCTTTCCCTCAGGGAAAGCCGCTCCTGGGACAGATCCTCTCTCAGCAGGATGACCCACCCTAGAGTAGAATCCTATGGGTGTATCTCTCCTCTCCTTGTCCAACAAGCATATAAGCATATATAATATAAATCATTTTGTATGGATACAGTAAGGTAAAGGTAAAGGTAAAGGCCCTCCCGTTGTTCGTCAATTTGGTCGAGCGGGCCCAGTAACGTCTCCATTGGAGACTTTGTTGTTACTGTGTTTGGCATATCGAATACATCACGGGTGGCTTGCCAGGCTCTGCCGTGCGGGCGAGATACTCTCGGTAGCTTGCCGGGCTCTCTGAGAGGGGCGGAAGAATCGAACTCAGGTTGGCCATGTTGGCTGCGTGCAAGGCAAATGCCCTACCACTGTGCTATCGCTCCAGCTGCCCTCCTAGGGCCATCCCGATCTCAGACTATAGTGCTCAGGCCAGATAGTCTTTCCCACCCCTAACAGGATCCTAGTCTCGTCGTTACTTTTGGATCATGACAGCATTTGTATATGATCAAACTCTTAACCTATAGTTAAGAATCGTGGCACTTTGGCCTGGCCCATTTCGATGCCAGGGTAGCTCACCACTTGCCCTGGGTCCATTCAGTCCCTCGTCGGGACCCTGCTTTGGGGTGTTAGGAACTAAGGGCAACTGAGCCTTAAGTCGAGAAAGCAGATGCCCGGGAGTGAATAATATTCAAAGTCAATTAAATCCTAAGTTACGAAGCATAATTTTAACGGTCTTCCTGTATCCACACAAAAAGGGCATTGCTTTAAAGTAAACTGTTCATAAGGCATAAGGAGAGGAGAAAGGCAATATTTCACTCATCATATAAAATCATAAATTTTTGAGGAATCTAACCTTACAAATTAACAGAGTCTGATTAGGGGGAAAACTGATTAATTAGTTGGGGAGAAGAGCATAGGGAAGAATTTACAGATAAACACAATGGAATGGAAATGCCTCAGGAGCACTGTGATGGGTGTAACCAGATAAACCTAAGCTCCTTGTGGAGAAAGGACAAAGCAATGTCATCCTACATAAGACCTTTCAAAAATCATGCTTAAGATAAACCGAATACAGGTAAGGATATGCTGCCACGAGCAGGAGACTATCATTTAATAAGGACTCCCTGGATGATCCCCAGGACACCGACAGACCCAAAGTCACAAGGTGCGCAGCCCCAAACAAACAAGTACAAAAGAAATGCACTGAAAAGGACCACACTCCTATGAATAAGCCCATCACCATTGGGGATCTCAAGTGAGAACCAAGAAACTTGAACCTCGAGGTCATGTTCAGCAACAGTCAAGGTAGTATTCAGGGAAAAGGCAGCCTCTGAAAATCTGCTCAACGTTCTAAAACACTTATTTGTAAGTCACTGTGGATTCATACACACGTGCACCTCCCCAGAAAATTCCAAAGAGGCCATGAAATAAAAGCTTTATGATTGCAGTGCAACCCACAGGCAAGACACAATGTTTTGGCTTCAGAACTATGGACAGAACCCAGAGCCTCAGCGCCAGGTACCACGCGGCAGCATCTTCAAGAAGAAACCAATGAAGTCCGCCGCCTACAGCCACTGCGGGTACCGTGCCCGGCAAGGCGTCGAGACACCGTCCCACGGCCGAGTGCGACTCTGCCCAGGGTGACTGAAAGGCGACTCAAGGCGGTCCAATGCCCGGGGGCGCGCACGGCACCCCAGGGCGCCCGCCCCTTCCGCCGTGGAAACCCAGTGTCTGCAGGGTCCAGAGGCAGGGACGGCCGTCGGCGGGGGCAGGCAAACGGCCTGGCCCGGGTCCCTGCCTGCATCCCTGGGGAAGTCGGCGGACGCGGCGCCGAGAAGGCAGGCGGAGTCGGGTCCGGGCGGGCGGCCCCGGGGCGCGGGCGGCGCTGGAGCCGCGGCTCGGGTCGCCCCCGCGGCTGTTTCCCCCGAGCTGTCCCCAGGCTGGTCCCCGGCCCCGAGCTCTTCCCTCGGACTCTTCCCGCTCCCCTCAAACTCCTCCGCCGAGAAGAGCGTTTCGCCTCGCGAGGAGCAAAGGAACCAACACGCGGGGACTCGGGCCCAGGGAGCCCCCTCGGCCGCCGGAACACCCAGGCGGACCCGCTCACCTACGCGCCCCCGGGAGCCGGCAGCGCCCGGCGCCCAGGGGGGCGCGCGTGGGGGAGGGCGCACGCGGGGGGCGGGGAAGCCCCAGGGAACCGGCTCCCTCGGACCACTGAGACGCAGCGGCTGAGCTCGGACCCCCACGGAGAGAACCGCCGCCGCCCCACTGCGCAGACCCCCTGGGACGGAGAGGCCCGTCCACGCCCGGCTCTCCCGTCCGCGCCCAAGCACCTGTGTCGCGGGGCTCCAGCAGGAACGAGCCTCCCCTGAAACCGCGTCCGAAGCGGCCCCGAGGCTGGGGCAGGTCGAGGTCCTCCCAGCGGTGGGGCTGTGGCAGGAATCAACAGAAGGAAACCGGGACCGGGATCTCAGGTGAGCTGGCCGCAGGCCTCGTGCAATTGATGCCACGCCCCCAGGCATCACGCAGGTGAGGCCACGCCCCCAGGCGGCACGCAGGTGAGGCCACACCCCCCCCTCCCCGGTATCCTGCAGGTGAGGCCACACTCCCAGGAGGCACGCTGGGAAATGTGCACTGGTACAAGGATGGGTGTTGGAACGCTGACTGATTAAAACTCAGTCATGAACAACCTTCTAACTGTATCTCATGGTGATTCACTTTTTTTTAAGCTGGGGAAAAAAAGAATAGAAAGCACAAGTATTTCAAGAAGGTCTCAAATAAAATTCACCTTCAGGAAGAATGCACTGGCAGACAGTCCACACTCTGGCTTTGCAACAACTGGTGAGGAGAGGATATGACAATCTCTACTCTAACACTGCGCTCAGCACCGAGATGTTGTGTGGAAACAAAACCAATCATGCCAGGGGTCAGAGAGATTACAGCCGGTAGGGTGCTTGACTTGTACACTGCTGATCTGGATTGGATTTGATTCTCCGCATTCCATATGACCCTGGAGCACCGTCAGGAGTGCTCCCTGAGCACAGCACCAGGAGTATTTATTTTTCAAGAATAATGCCACTGTGCATAAACAATGTGGGAAACCCATGTGAGCAAGTAAACTAGGAAAGGCAGCCCAATAAGAATCATGACCTGGTGCTTGAGCGATTGCACAGCAGATAGGGCATTTGCCTTGCACGCGGCTGACCTGGGTTCGATTCCCAGCATCCCATATGGTCCCCCAGCAGTGCCAGGAGTAATTCCTGAGTGCATGAGCCAGGAGAAACCCCTGTGCAACACTGGGTGTGACCCAAAAAGCCAAAAAAATAAAAGAGAGAGAATCATGACCTGAGGAATCACTACACATATATGTGGAAATGGCAATCCAAAACAAATCACAAATCTTGCACATGAGCAATCATGTGGAAGTTCTACAAATGTTCACAGTATTCTGTAAAAATTTACTTGATAGTGTAGTTGTTCACCTATGCTATTCAGAAGACTCACTACCAAGGCATACAAATGGTACTTCCCAGGAAGGCTCCTATAGAAAAAGGTGATATGTTTTCAAGAACTGTTAAAATATCTCAGGGCATCAGTAGATATTCCACACATGAAGAAAACAGTACTGAATCCCTGAAACATAGTGTGTCCACACTAGCAAAACCAGATGTGGTTCTAGTGGACCGGAAAAAAATAACCACTGGACCTGAGTAGCATTCAACCCATCTTCCCAAGCAAGAACTTAACTTTCATCAAGTTGGAAAAATATCACAAGTAAGAGCTACCATGTACCTGAGCATCAATGAAAACACTAACAGTGAAAGAAAGAGAAAAGACCTGAGAACAATCAACCACTTGGATCCAGCTGGGTCCCTCATGGCTTGCGCACGATCACCTGTGAAAATGCAAAGGACTATTTGAAGTACTGTTGTGTACAGGAGACTGAAGGCATAAACAAAGCCAAAGGTGACCAATGGGGATGGTGATAAAATTGGTCAGGAAAGGAAACTGGCAAAGAATTCAGTGACATCAGAACTGAAGATAAAATGGTCCAATTTATGGAATAGTGGACAGCATACACAAAAGCAGGAGTCACTGTGTATGTGTGTGGGTAGAGATACAAGACAGCTATGCCTGGTGTGGTCAACATAGCAGTACTCCACATGTAAATTGTGATGCTTCTATTTGGAGAGAATGGCACTCATAATAGTACACAACATAGTGAATGTATAGTAATAGTGCAGGCTGCACCATTCAAATCAATGTTTCATAAGCAAATATCAAGTCTGGAAAGGTAATAAACATTATGAAAGGACTGCAAGTCAGATTAATAATTGCATAACAGCAACCCCATCATCAGAATAATTCCAAAGTAAGTCTTTGAACAGCAAGCTTTAATGATAACAACATAATCTTTTGGGTTTTTATGATACACCCAGGGGCACTCAGAGCCTACTCAGAGATCACTTCTGGAAGGCTCAAGGAACCCTCGGGAGTACCAGGACCTGAACACAGATCACCATGCAAGGAAAATTCCCAACCTACTACACCAACATTTCAGCCCATCACAATTAAAGTTGTACTATTAAGTAAAAAACAATTGCTGTGCACTCAGCTCAGTAGAAAGCCACTCTAGAAATGGTGAGGAATAAAGGGTATATGACTTGGTATTCTATGTAACAACAGGCATATCAATAAAAAAGAACTGCATCTATGTATACATATATGTATATATAGATACATATTATACATATATGTGTTAACTTATTATACATTTTATGGCACTTAGTCTGCCCGTGTTTGATGCCAGGGTAGCTTGTGGATTGTCCTGAGTCCATCCAAGTCCCTGACCAGGACTCTCCTTTCGGGGTGTTAGGAAATAAAAGAAGACAAGATTAGGTCAGAATTAATTAAAATGCATGAGATGAAGGAAGAAGAAAGTGTACACCAAAAGCTAGCTATCCTGACAGAGTAAAATAAACACTGCACCTGGCAAAAGAGCAAGATACAAGCCAATCTGTAAGGAACAAAGATCTGCATACATTTCAACGATCTGAACCCAAGGAAATCAGGCAGGTTCTGAGCACCAATGCACATATCCCACGCTAACTACTAACTCCCCAAACCCACCAATCCCCCCAAAAATGTATCACAACTGCTGCGATCTATGCATGTGATACAATATCTGACAAATACCTTAACAACAGTAACTAATGGGTTGCTGACTTAGTAACCAAGTTGTTCCCCGCCCTAAAAATAATGTGATAAACCACCACAGCATGCAAGTCAAAGCATAAAATCTACCAATGGAGCCAAGCAATCATTCTTGTTTTTTTTTTTTTTTATTAACTTGCCTGAGTAACACCAAGCAGTGTAAAACTAAAATCCCTCAACATTCAGGATACTCATGACTTTGCCAAGTTCTATCAGCCCCTCTGGAAACACTTGAACTATGATAAATGTTTACTGCGGTAAACAAAACGAAAAGCAAATATGTCAGTACTGCCTGAAGAAAGGTACAGTGACACTATGTCTGATATCACTTTGCATAATCTCCCAGTATTCACTTAAACAGTCATCTTAAATTTACTTAATATTTCTTGTCATTTAGTATGGGTGACTCTTCCTGGGGACACCTCGCTGTATATCCCAGACTACAGTCCTCAGGACAGGTTAGTCTTTCCTAACCCAGCAGGGTCCTTATTCAGTTACTTCTTTTTGGGTCATGACAGAGTTTGTTCCATAGCCGTGCTCTTAACTTATTATTTATGTATATATATAGACCAGGCACAAAGGCAGTGGTCCTGAGAACTGCAGTGTTGGAAGGGTGTAGTAATTTTATATCTCAATAATATAAAGTTAATATTTTATTTATCTTAAATATGGGCTGGAGCGATAGCACAGCGGTAGGGCATTTGCCTTGCGTGCAGCCAGCCAGGCCGAGCCGAGCTCAATTCCTCTGCCCCTCTCGGAGAGCCTGGCAAGTTACCGAGAATATCTCGCCCACATGGCAAAGCCTGGCAAGCTCCCCGTGACGTATTTGATATGCCAAACACAGTAACAAGAAGTCTTGCAATGGAGACGTTACTGGGCCTGCTCCAGCAAATCGATGAACAATGGGAGGACAGTCCCACAGTGCTACATCTTAAATATATTAAAATGAAATTACCTTGTGTTTTCTGAATGATGATCTTGTGGATTAATTATAAATGATATTGCGGAGTACTGGGAACTGAAGCAATAGAAGTAAAAGAATTACCTAAGTGAAAAAGTTAGGTTTTGTACACAGGCATACTGGGTCAGTGCTTAACTTCTATAGAAGTCATTCTCTCTTGAAAAGTCATTCAGCTCTAGGGGATTTTATTTTTTTAATTTTTTTATTTTTATTAGTGAGACACCATGAAGTAAAGTTGAAGAGTTACAAATTTTTGTGCTTGGGTTTCAATTATACAATGATCAAGTACCCATCCCTCCACCAGTGCCCATTTCCCACCACCACGGATCCCAGTATCCCTCCCAACCCCCATCCCCCATCCCACCCTGCCTCTGTGGCAGGACATTCCCTTTTGTTCTCTCTCTCCTATTGGGTGTTGTGGTTTGCAAAAGAAGCAATGGACGGAAACCATGTTTGGTCTATAGTCTACTTTCAGCATGATTTAAAAAAAACTGGGTGAAACAAATATTAGATCCTGGACTATCTATGCAAGTGAAAAAGAAAATGCTAGGGGGAAACGTTTCTCCTTGGTAACAGCATTGTTAGATAATTGTACATCACTGCTGAATAGTACACTTTGTGTAATCTCCAGCACCTAAATTCTGATAAAAGAGAATTAGTTATGAGCAATAAGTTACCAACAACGGGAAATAGTAATGAGATAAGAAGGCTACAATTTTCATACATCTTCACTCTCCTGTTTGCTTATCTTCGGGGCCCAAACTCTTTCCTCACCTATGTACGTGAGTGCTTCAGTAATGGATCTGGAGCTAAATGTCTGAAGGATGCTACCCTAAATACTTTTTTTCAGTTTTGAGTCTAGTCAGGTGGTGCTCAGAGCTTACTTTTGACTCTGCACTCAGATTTCACTCCTGGTAGGACTTAGTTCCTTGGACTAATTCCACATAGGCCATGTGCAAAGCAAGAGCCCTACCCACTGTATGTTCTCTCCAGTCCCCAAATTCTATTTTTGTTGGAATGGTGAGCAAGGTACCACTAATAGTGGCTGGTGATAAGGATCATGTCTGTCTCCTTCACTTTTCTGTACTAATTAGTTTAAGAATTATCAAAATTATCCCTGAGAAGGGCTGGAGCAATAGCACAGCGGGTCAGACGTTTGCCTCACACGCTGCCGACTGGGCCAACCTGGATTCGATTCCTCCACCCCTCTCGGAGAGCCCAGCAAGCTGCTGAGAGTATCTCACCCACACAGCAAAGCTTGACAAGCTCCCCGTGACATATTCAATATACCAAACAGTAACAAGTTTCACAATGGAGACATAATGAAGAGCCTTGGCAGCCAATCACCCTCCCTGGAAATTCTAAATACAACCATTCTACTGAGGATTTTTTATTTTATTTGGGGATCCGGTGTGTAGCTGTAGGGTTCTGGGGAACATGAGGAATGCCTGGGATTGAATCTCACCTGCCACAAGCAAGGTAAGTTTCATTAATTTTTTTTTCTTTTTTGGGTCATACCCGGCGATGCTCAAGGGTTACTCTTGGCTTTGCACGCAGGAATCACTCCTGGAGGTGCTCAGGGAGCATCTGAAAAATTCTGAGGGACCTAGGGAGCTATAGCGAGTTCTGGAGAGAGATTAGGACCAGGGGTGACATTTCCTAGAGAAACAGAGACACCCCACAGAGCCCTCTCACAGTGCGTTGGCGGAAGAGCCCTGGCCCGAGTTTCCTGCCTAAAGATTTCCAGCCCTTGGGTTCGCTTCCATGGGAACCTGCGGGTCACTAGGATGCAGCAGGCCGCCCCAGGCTGTGCGCGGTCCCGAGCATCGAGGGCGCTGGCCTCGCATGGGTGTTGGGACTGAACCCAGCAGCATGGCAAAGTGCTTTGCCCGCAGTCAAGCCCCGGTTCCTGTCCCGGTCACCCCACACCTCGCCTTCCGTGGGGGAAGGTGGAGGAAGGAAGACTCAGCTCGGCATGCCCCCGTTTGGGGTGAAGGAATCCTCTGCCGAAGGCTTTTGTTTGTTTGTGTTCCGGGGACCACACCCGGCGAGATTCGGGATCATCCCTGCCCCTGCATTCAGGGATCCCTCCTGAAGGTCACCCCATACAAGGCAAGCAAGCGCCTTCCCTGCCCAGGATTCGATCCGTGGCTGCCCCTAGGCTGCCTGCTTTGATCCTTAATGACGCTATTTTTAAAAAATTCATTTATTTATTTTGACTTTGGGGTCATACCCAGCGATGCACAGGGCTTCCTCCTGGCTGTGCACTCAGGAATTATCCCTGCCGGTGCTCAGGGCACCATATGGGATGCTGGGAATTGAACCCGGGTCAGCTGCATGCAAGGCCAACACCCTACCCGCTGTGCTATGGCTCCAGCCCCAAGGGCTGGGAATCTTAAGCGTGGCAGTCGGGCCGCGGTAGTTCCGCCAAAACGCCACGCGATGGCGCTGTGGAGCATTTCCGTTGCTCCCCAGGGATGTTTCTTTACAAATTTCCTCCCTTGGGCTTGCTCCAATGTTAAGTATGTGATAATTAAGGATCAAGCACGCAGCTTCGGCCTTGCCTTGCCTTCACAGGACCATCATCTGTCCATCAGCTCCCCATCTGGTAGGCCAGTCGTGCCCGGTGGGATTCCTGCAGAGCCAGGAGAGTCCCCTCTGGGTGTGGCCCCAACCATAAACAAACAAGAAAATTAAAACAAAGCAGCCACAGTCCCTTGATGGCGAATTCCATCGTCCTAAACTTGGGGGTTCCAAGTTGTAACTTTTTCCATGCCCCCTCTTCCTTGTAGAAGAGGGTTGGGGCACCCTCCGAATGTGGGGTGATGGGGGTTGGGTTGCCCATAACAGAAAACATTTGTAATTGTCTTGGTCACAGTCACAACAAAATGGTTTCAGAACTTTTTTTTTTTTTTTTTTTTTTGCCTTTTGGGTCACACCCGGCAATGCACAGGGATTACTCCTGGCTCTGCACTCAGGAATTACTTCTGGCGGTGCTCAGGGGACAATATGGGACGCTGGGAATCGAACCCAGACTGGCTGCGTGCAAGGCAAACACCCTACCCTCTGTGCTATCGCTCCAGCCTCTTCAGAACGTTTCTTCCTCAGAGCGAAGAGAACAAAAAATAAAAGGAAAATAACCCATCCTTACTCTTTCCAGACCCGACTCAGACCCCTGCACCCCTCGTTGTCCAGAGATCAAGCCGGGGCAACCCACCCCAACTCCCAGAGGAGATTCAGCTATGTACCCCACAGAGGTCTGAAGGCGGGAATTGGACCCGGGTCACGCGCGTGAAAGACAAGCAACCACAGGGCTCTCCTACCGCTGCACCTGTGCAAGCTGCGTGCTTGTTCCTTAATGGCCCCATACTTAACACTGAAGCAAATTCAAGGGTGGAAGATTCTTAGAGAAACGGGTCTGGGGAGGGATGGAAACGTCCACACCGCCACCTCGTGGCGTTTTACCGGAATTTCCGCTGACCCGAATTTTCCCATGCTTGAGCTTTCCAGCCCTTTTCTTTGATTCCGTGTGAAGTATAGGGTCATTAAGGATCAAGCAAGCTGCTGGGGCCTAGGCAGCGGGAGCAGAGAGGTTGGGGCTCTTGACTTGCATTCATAGGACCCGCGTCCATTCGTAGCTCCCCACAGGGTTCTCCAGTCATGCCCGAGTGATTTCTGAGTCACGTCTGAGTGATTTCAAGTTAGGTCTAGGGTCATTAAGAATCAAGCACATAGTTTGGGCCTATGCGGCACGAGCAGAGAGGCTAGTGCTCTTGCCTGCAGTCACAGGACCCTGGTTCTTTCTCTGGCTCTCCATACAGCCCCACCGTCATGCGGAAGTGATCCCTGAGTCAGAGCCAAGAGAGCCCCTGAGTCAAAGGAACTGGGGGTGGGTTAAGAAGAATTTTAACTAACACACAAATAATGAGCCCAAGACCAAGCAATCTCCCTCTGTGGAAATTCTAAATAAACTTCTGCTGAAGATTTTTTTCTTTACTTTTTGGGTCACACCCAGCAATGCTCAGGGGTTCCTCCAGGCTCTGCACTCAGGAATTACTTCCGGCTGTGCTTGGGGGACCATATGGGATGCTGGGGATTGAACCCAGGTTGGCTGCGTGCAAGGCAAATGCCCTACCCACTGTACTATAGTTCTAGCCTCAAGGATTCTGCAGAGGGGGAGGGCTTTGATGTGGGCCCACAGGGTTCTGGGGACCACTGAGTAACTGGTATTGAACCTTGTCGGCCACAAGCACGGCAAGATTATTTTGTTGTTCTTCTCTTTGCTTTGAACAAGAAGAGTTCTGAACCCACTTTGCTCTGTCTGACCCCGCCCTTTGGAAAGGTTCCCTGTTATGGCCAACCCCACTTGCCAACACCCCACGTTCTGAGGGTGACCCAACCCTCTTCTACAAGGAAGAGGGGCCATGGATACAGCAAAATACAGCTTAGAAACCCCCACGATGGGGTGAGGGAGTCCGCCATCGAGGCTCTGAGGCTGTTTTGGTTTTATTTTGTTCTTGGTTTGGAGGACACCGACCCAGCAACACTCAGGGGCTCTCATCGCTCTGACTCAGGAATCACTTCGGCATGTCGGTGGGGCTGTATGGAGAGCCAGAGAAAGAACCAGGCTCCTGTGATGACAGGCAAGAGCACCAGCATATCTGGTCCCGCTGCACAGGCCCAAACTGTGTGCTTGGTTCTTAATGACCCTAGACCTCATGTTGAAGCAAAGAAAAGGGCTGGAAATCTTAAGCGTGAAAAATTCAGGTCGCGGTAGTTCCAGTAAATCACCACGAGATGGCGCTATGGGAGTTTCGGTCTCTCCCCAGACCCGTTTCTCTAAGAATCGTCCACCCTTGGGTTAGCTTCAATGTTAAGTATGGGGCAATTAAGGATCCAGCACGCAGCTTGCACAGGTGCAGCGGTAGGAGAGCCGTGCGAATGCTTCTCTTTCACGCGGGTGACTGAGGTTCGATTCCCGCCTTCAGACCTCCGTGGGGTACATAGCTGAATCTCCTCTGGGGGTTGGGGTGGGTTGCTCCGGTTTGATGTCTGGACTACGAGGGGTGCAGGGTTTGCTCCCGGTCTGGAAAGAACAAGGCAAGGTTGTTTTTATTTTATTTTATTTTGTTGTTGTTGTTGTTTTACTCTTTGCTCCGAGCAAGAAAATTTCTGAAACCACCTTGTGCTGTCTGTGACTGAGCCCTTTGAATGTTTCCTGTGATGGGCAACCCACACCCGGTCACCCCACATTCTGAGGGTGTCCCAACCCTTTTCTAGATAAGCCGTGGGGGATGGAAGAATATACAGCTGAGAACCCCTCGAGTCGGGGTGAGGGAATTCGCCATCAAGGAACTAAAACTGCTTGGTTTTCATTTTCTTGTTTGTTTGTCTATTGTTGGGGACAAACCCGGCTATGCTCAGGGGGTTCTCCTTGGCTCTGACTCAGAAATCACTCGGGCATGACTGGAGAACCCTGTGGGGAGCTACGAATGGACCCGGGTCCTATGAATGCAAATCAAGAGCCCCAACCTCTCTGCTCCCGCTGCCTAAGCCCCAGCAGCTTGCTTGATCCTTAATGACCCTATACTTCACACGGAATCAAAGAAAAGGGCTGGAAAGCTGAAGCGTGGGAAAATTTGGGTCGCGGCAGTTCCGGTAAAACGCCACGAGGTGGCAGTGTGGACGTTTCCGTCCCACCCCAGACCCGTTTCTCTAAGAATCTTCCACCCTTGGGTTTGCTTCAGTGTTAAGTACGGGGCCATTAAGGATCAAGCACGCAGCTTGCACAGGTTCAGTGGTAGGAGAGCCCTGTGGTTGCTTGTCTTTCACGCGGGTGACCCTATTCGATTCCTGCCTTCAGACCTCGGTGGGGTACATAGCTGAATCTCCTCTGGTGGTTGGGGTGGGTTGCCCCAGCTTGATTTCTGGACAACGACGGGTGCAGGGGTTTGAGCTGGGTCTGGGAAGAGCAAGGAAAGGTTATTTTTCCTTTTATTTTTTTGTTCCCTTCGCTCTGAGAAAGAAAAGTTCTGAAGGGGCTGGAGAGATAGCACAGCGGGTAGGGCATTTGCCTTGCACGCAGCCAATCCGGGTTCGATTCCCAGCATCCCATATGGTCCCCTGAACCCCGCCAGGAGTGATTCCTGCATGCAAAGCCAGGAGTAACCCCTGAGCATCGCCGGGTGTGACCCCAAAGAGAAAAAAAACATAATGAAAACTTGCCTTGCTTGTGGCAGGTGAGATTCAATCCCAGGCATTCCTCATGGTCCCCAGAACCCCACGGACCCACACCGAATCCCCAAATCCAATTAAAAATCCTCAGTAGAATGGTTGTATTTAGAATTTCCAGGGAGGGAGATTGGCTTCCAAGGCTCTTTATTACCGTGTTAAATAAAGTTCTTCCCAACGCACCCCCAGTTCCTCTGACGGCCGGTACCTCCACCCCCAAACTTCTAGAGATGTTGGAGTTCAAACTGGCTTCTGCCATTCTCCTCCACGGAAAACAGAGGATCTTGGGACTTTTCATATGTATAGGAATCCCAAAGTTCTCTCAAGGAGGGTGGAAGATACACTGTCAGAAAGGTGGGGTGTTGGGGGGTGGGATGAAGGGGCCGGAGACCTGTAAGAACAGGTCGGTTCGAAGAGATCGTACTGCAGGAAGGCACAATCGTCTTCTGAGCTCACATCTCAGAAACCATACATATAATTGCCGTGAGCCCCCCAAGAAATTATTGCAGCCACCCGGAGCCCAAATCCCAAAATCAAGAAGCCAGAGCCACTTGGTCCATCAGCACTGTAGGCTATGCAGTGGGATGAGGATTCGGCTTCTCTGTACAGAAACTGTTATATATATATTTTTTTTCCTGCAGAAATTCTGAGGGTCCTGGGGAGCTATAGCGAGTTCTGGAGAGAGATTAGGACTAGGGGTGACATTTCCTAGAGAAACGTCGCAGGGGGAGGGACAGAGACGCCCCACAGCGCCCTCTCGCGGTGCATTGGCAGAAGAGCCCTGGCCCGACTTTCCTGCCTAAAGATTTCCAGCCATTGGGTTCGCTTCCATGGGAACCTGTGGGTCACTAGGATCCAGCAGGCCGCCCCAGGCTGTGCAGCGGTCCCAAGCTTTGAGGGCGCTGGCCTCGCATGGGGCGACCTGGGTGTCGGGACTGAACCCAGCAGCATGGCAAAGTGCCTTGCCCGCAGTGGAGCCCCCTTTTGCGAAGGGTTCCTGTCCTGGTCACCCCACACCTTCGCGGTCTTCCGTGGGGGAAGGTGGTGGAAACAAGACTCAGCTCGGCATGCCCCCGTTTGGCCTAAAGGAATCCTCGATGAAAGGCTTTTGTTTGTTTGTGTTTTGGGGACCACACCTGGCTAGATTCGGGATCACCCCGCCCCTGCATTCAGGAATCACTCCCGACGGTTCTTAGGGGAACGTTTGGGGTCATACCATATGGGACCATATGGGTCATAGCATATGGGACCCTATGGGACGCTGGGAATCGAACCCGGCTGCCACTGCGCGCAGAAGGCACACACCCTGCCTCTTTGCTAGCTCTCCAGCCTCCAAATCATGCAAACCCTCCAAATCCTTTTTGTGTTCTTATTCCGTCACGGAAGGGAGGGAATAAGGACACGAAAAGGATTTGGAGATTCACTGCTGGTGAGAATTATGTCCGTTTCAGCCTGGTGGAGCCAGTATGGAGAGTTCTCAGTCCATTGAAAGGTGAGCGGCTTCGGGGTCTGGAACCCCCAGGAGGGAAAAATATTCCCTCAAAAGGCTGTCAGCACACCACTCTTCATGGAAAGACTAAGGAAAAGAGCTAAGCTACATAATCAACCTGGAGATTCAACAGCCATTCAGCGGATCCTGAAGATGGATCAGAAAAACGGTGTCTCCGTGTACATCTATATCCTACTCAGCTATCAGGAATGATGAAGTCCTGCAACTTGTTGCAGCATGATAGAGAACTGGACCAGATTGTGTTTACTGGAGGACAGGAGGAGAAGGAGCAACAGCAGAGGAGATCGCTTAGAAGTGGGATTTCAGGGAACTTGAGATGTTTAGACCCTTGGACCCAGACCATAGAGACTGAGGAAGGAAAGTGTGAGGAGAGGGGGGGGGGGGCAGAGGTGAAGGGAACTCAGACACATCTGTGGGAGTGACAAAATGCTAGAGCTAAATATTCAAACCAATATTCGGTTCATAACACTGCAATTCCAAGACTCAGACTTTCCTGACAAGCATTTTAAGGTGCCTGTCAAGAGGACATGTTCAAACTGGGGGAGGTGTAGAGGAGAGAGTGTCCAGAAATACTGGTGGAGGGATTGGGGATGGAATATTGGACGCCAAAAGCCACAGTCTGAAGAACTTTGGGATTCCCGTTGCTTTAGCACTGCACCGTCCTCCCGGGGTTCCTCGATTTGCACGAGCAGACCCATTAACGTCTCCATTTTGGAACTTGGGTTGTTGTGTGTTTGGTCTAGGCAATACATGGAATCCGGCACGGGGAGCTTGCCAGGCGTTGCCAAGCTGGCCAGCAGCTCTGGGGAGCTTGCCAGACTCTCCAGAGAGGGGCGGAGGAATTGAAGCTGGCAAGGCTGGGCAGGCTGCACCTGCGCGGAAGGCAAACGCCCTGCCGCTGTGCTAGCGCTCCAGCCTCCAAATCCTGCAAACCCTCCAAGTCCCTTCATATACTTCTTCATAAGGACAGGAAAAGGATTTGGAGAATTCACTGCTGGTCATAATTATGTCCGTGGTGGGACCAGTATGAAGAGTTCTCAATCCATTGAAAGGTGAGCCCTTTGGGGTCTGGAACCCCCAGGAGAGAAAAATATTCCTTTGAAAGGCTGTCAACACACCACAATTCATGGAAAGACTAAGGAAAAGAGCTAAGCTATATTATCGACCAAGAGATTCAACAGCAGTTCAGTGCATCCTGGAGATATATCAGATCAACGGTATCAGATCCACATCCCTACAGAAAGTATCATCCTCAATGGGTAAAAATCTGAGCGCCTTCTCTCTAAGATCAGGGATGAGACATGGATGCCCACTCTCTCCACTGCTTTTCAATATAGTACTGGATGTTCTTACAATAGCAGTTAGGCAAAAAAAGAAATTAAGGGCACTTAGGTAGGAAAGGAAGAAATCAAGATC
This sequence comes from Sorex fumeus, assembly GCF_029834395.1. Taxonomy (NCBI): domain Eukaryota; kingdom Metazoa; phylum Chordata; class Mammalia; order Eulipotyphla; family Soricidae; genus Sorex; species Sorex fumeus. The sequence goes on along the minus strand of NW_026606133.1, from coordinate 3,142,639 downwards.
TCACTATTGGCAGATGATATGATACTATACTTAGAGAACCCTAAAGCCTCTACCAAGAAACTCCTAGAAACAATAGACTTGTATTGTAAAGTTGCAGGCTATAAAATCAATACGCAAAAGTCTATGGCATTCGTATATGCAAACAGTGAGAGAGAAGAAATTGACATAAAAAACAATCCCGTTCACAATTGTACCCCAGAAATCAAGTACCTAGGAATTAGCTTAGCTAAGGAAGTAAAGGACCTGTACAAAGAAAACTACAAAATGCTACTTCAGGAAATAAAAGAGGACATGAGGAAATGGAAAGATATCCTCTGCTCATGGATCGAGAGAATTAACATTGTCAAAATGACAATTCTTCCCAAAGCATTGTACAAATTCAATGTGATCCCTATAAGGATACCCATGACATTCTTCAAAGAAATGGAGCAAACACTCCTGATTTCATATGGAACATTGAGCCCCCATGAATAGGTAAAGCAATTCTTTTTTTTGTAGGAGTACTGCTATTTATTCAGCCACTGATTAGCTTATTGAATTGGGCATGAACTCCACCTTAATTTTTTTTATTTTTATATTTATTTATTGAATCACTGTGGGAAAAGTTACTAAGCGTTCAGGTTTAAGTCTCGGTCATACAATGATCAAACACCCCTCCCTTCACCAGAACTCATTTTTCACCACCAAGAACCCCAATATACCCCCCACCCCTCCAAATGCCTGTGAGGCAGATGATTTCTACTTAACTCTTCTCTACATTGATTACATGCATTATTTCGACAAAGGATGCACCATTATTGTTTAGAATTTCCCCCCAAACAATCAGAATTGCTGAAAAGGAATTGTGAACTATTTTGTTTTCTCATAGCTGGTTATGAGAATCATATAATGTCACGTGGCCACGATTTTGGATTTCTGCAAAGAGCCAGATAATTACGAGATTGGTTTCTGTGTGTCTGGTGTTATGGCCGTACCGGAGAGCTGCTCCTGGGGGGTAACTTGTGACCTCGGTAGGGCGTGAAGAACGTGCCGGTACCGCCCCCCTTCCCATGAGACTGCAGTTGCCCCATCACCATCAGCTCATATCTGGCTTTCCTATAAGCTCTGAGGAGGCGGCCACCTTGCTGCCAGGGGGGGGAAAGGCGGAAGGGAACAACACCATTTCCCTCCTGGGGAGGCATGGCACCGTAGTTTAATGCATGGTCAATTCACTTTTCTTCTGTAAGCTGCTGGGCTCTGGAATAAGTCCTTTTGCCTCTGGAGCCATGGCCATGCCAGAGCGCCGCTTGTGGGGGCAACTCATGACCTCGGTAGTGCGTGAAGGACAAGCCAGTACCGTCCCCCTTCCCATGAGACTGCAGTTGCCCCTTCAGTGCCGGTTCATACCTGGCTTTCCAATAAGCTCTGAGGTGGCGGCTATCTTGCTGCCAGGGGGAAAAAAGGTGGAAGGGAGCAACACCCTTTCCCTCCTGGGGAGGCATGGTGCCATAGTTTAATGCATGGTCCATTCACTTTTCTGCTGCAAGCTGCCGGGTTCTGGATTAAGTCCTTTTGCCTGTGGAGCCATGACCATTCCAGAGAGCCGCTTGTGGGGGGCAACTCGTGACCTCGGTAGGGCGTGAATGACAAGCCGGTACCGCCCTTCTTCCCATGAGACTGCAGTTGCCTCGTCACTGCCAGCTCATACCTGGCTGGTAAAGCAATTCTTGAGAAAAGAAAATGGGAGGAATCAACCTCTCTAACTTCAAACTCGAGGAAAATGGGAGGAAAATGGGAGGAATCAACCTCCCTAACTTCAAACTCCCTAACTTCAAACCCTAACTATTGCCCGATCTGCATATTGTCTGTACCTAGCCCTAGCCCTAACCCTAACCCTAACCAACATTACAACATGCCTTCAAGTATCCCATTATGTCCTCCTCCTCCTTAAGGGAGCTCAGGATGGCCTGGCAATCCTTGTCAGCATTTTCAAAAGTCTGGACAAAATTTCCTGAGTTTCCTTACCCTTAACCTGCCTTTCAATGCCTTCCATCAACCTCCCTATGAAATCTGCATGTTTCTGAGGCACCCTGAATAATCTTTGTGTAGCTCCCCTTAAATTCAGCATCTGCATCAATCCTCTCTTAGTCCCACAGGGCGACGTCAAGGACATGAGCAAAAACAGCACGAGGCAAGGTGACTTGCTTTTTAGGGTCGTGCCACTTCCCTTCACCTATTAACATCTCGTAAGTCAATTTAATCCCTGAAAATTTCCGTCCAGCATGGCCCAGGCTATGAAGTTTTGTCTTGGCCTCATCACTGAACCACATCCTCCACTGCATGTACTGAGAAGGGCTTAAGCACGTCTTAGCAACTACATGAAAATCTTGAGGTACCCAGTGAGCCCTTTTACTTCAGCCTGTAAGATACTCCCTACAGTACGGAGACGTAGGTTCGTACAAGGCACAGGCCTTTTTGAAACTACTGAGTGAATCCATTCTTAACCCTTCATAAGACAGAGACTGATTCTCCTCCAGTTGCATGGGAAAAAAGAGATGGAGCTCATGGGATCTGGGTAGGATTGACCACTTATGGTCGAGAGGTCTCAGCTGTAAGCTTCTATCCAGAGCATGTCCTGAGCGGCCTGGATGCCTCTTGGCTGAGTGGCGGCCCTGTGAGAAGCCTTATGTACCAAGCCGTTCTCAGACTCAGAATCTGAGGAAGTGGTAGCTGGCTCATCATATGCATCATTTTCCTCTGTCGTACTAGAAGCGGAGTCATATAGAGGAGGTGGGGGTCTCTCTGGATTGATATCAGTAGTGAACGTTAATTAATTAGTGGCAGAGAAATTTTTACTCTGAGAACATGTTTCTACGGGAAATGCCTTGAGCTGCTTTCGGGACTTGGGTACAGGAGCAGTCAAGCATTGAGCATCAGGCTTCTTTCTAGGCTTGGGCATGGGAGGAGCCAAAGGTAAGGCTCTCTTAGTAGTAGGAACTTTCTTAATTTCATCCTTGATTTTAAAATTCTCTCTGTTTAACTCCTGAGGAAAACCTTCCATACTATATCTAACATCCTCCTCCTTGGAGGTATCTTCCAAAGCCTTAAGAATGGAGTTAACAATTTCCCAAGTTACCCAGAATTGTCTAGTAATCTGAGCTCCTTCTTTAAATTCCCTGAAAACATTACCTTTAATCTTTTCCCAAACCTGAGGCGCCAAAGTACCCTTATCTGGAAACCAGGGGTGAAATTTATAAACAGTTTTTAGGCAGGACCGGAGTTCGTACCGAGAAACATGATGTCCAGTTCTCTTTGCAAAACGCTTAATCAATTTAATGAAAAACTGGCCACGTTCAATTTGGCGCGAAACATTTTGAAAGGACTTCAGTCGGCACTGTTTTTGTCCCATCTTAGTGGGGAGTATGGCTAGTATTTTGATTCACTTCACCAGAAAATCTTAGTTGTCCCACTAAACTTTTCTAGAGTGGGGGGTCTACCGAACACTGTTCTTACCTTTATTTGTGCACTGGTTGGAGGCTCGACGCCAGATGTGTAAACACCCAAAAAAGAACGGGCAAAAGGACGGCAGCGGCCAATCTCTCCCACCGCCCGCGTTCGGTAGTCTCAGGCCGTTTCCCCACTCCAGGGAGGTCGATGGTGATGGCCAGGCGAAGGAAGGAAATGAGGGCCAGGCTGGTTGGTCTTAGTTGCTATTTATTACATGGAAGAGATGTATGTCATGGAGGCCCCAGGATTTCTCAAGTACATGCTCCCCCAGAGAGCCCCGAAAATCTCCTTATATAGATCATAGTACCTCTAAAGGGCGCAATATAGTGATGTCATCAAAAGGAGTTACAGAAAGAACACTGAGGTGGCAAAACATACATTGTTTCTTTACATTTGCAGGCCAGTAATCTTGGCCTCCGGAAAGAAGATACAAAACCAAGACTGAGACCTTTCACAAGCTATAGCCACTTGGATTTGCATCAAAAGACCAGTCTGCTAGAGCTTGGAATCTACATCTCAAAGACTAGCCTGCCTAGAGCCAGGCATCTACAACCCAAAGATCAGGCCTGGCTAGCAACTGAGATCTGCATATCTAAAACCAGTTAGGTTTCTGTGAGTTAAGGGAAGCTGCCTCTTACAATATACTGAAATTATTTACTGAAGGCAGATGAAGGGGAGAAATGTTCAGTCTCATCCAAGCTTGTCAGGACACACGGAAAAACTGCTTCTAGGACAGATTCTCATTTAGCAGATCAACCCACACTAGAACAGAATTCCCTGGGTGTGTTTCTCCTCTCCTTGTCTGGCCAACATATAAGCATACATAATATAAATCTTTTTGTATGGACACAGTAAGAAATACTTTAAAAGGTAAAGGTAAAGGCCCTCCCGTTGATCGTCGATTTGCTCGAGCGGGCCCAGTAACGTCTCCATTGGAGACTTTGTTGTTACTGTGTCTGGCATATCGAATACTCTCGGTAGCTTGCCGGGCTCTCCGAGAGGGGCAGAGGAATCGAACTCGGGTCGGCCATGTTGGCCGCTTGTAAGGCAAACACCCTACCGCTGTGCTATCGCTCCAGCAGAGGGACAAAGCATCTTCCACCCAGATCCTCCAAATTCCAGTAGGCGGGGGTCACACCCACCACCTGGCCCCCTGGCGCCGTGTAATCCCATCAGCGGCCAAGACTCAGAGACTATAAAATCCAGATCCCAGACGAGAACAGTGCAGTCTTCTGCCCCCGTGCCTGGGTGTTCCTTCCCGGAGCCCCTTGGAGGGGAGCGGGTTGAGCTTTCCTCCCCGCCGCGACCAGGGCTCCAGCAGCCGAAGACCTCCAGGACCAGCCACCACCATGCTGAGACCACTCTCCGCACACATGAAGGTACTGGCAGAGTGACAAAGCCACGCGGGTTCCGGGGCCGAGACCTCCAAGCCTACTCGAATTGGAGTCGAGCATCTTCCACCCAGATCCTCCAAATTCCAGTAGGCGGGGGTCACACCCACCACCTGGCCCCCTGGCACCGTGTAATTCCATCAGCGGCCAAGACTCAGAGACTATAAAATCCACATCCCGGAACCGCGCGGCCGGAACTCTTATCAGAACTTTTTTTTATGACATCTTATTGTCTTATTCCTACTTGGGACAAACTTGCAGGCTATCGAATGTAGCCTGCCCACAGGGCAGAGTCTGGCAAACTCCCCGTGGCGTACTAAATATGCCAAATACCAGTAACAATGATGGGTCTCATTCTCCTAAATAGCCTTGAATATAATCTCAGGGCTAGGATGAAAGAGACGTTACTGGGGCCTGCTCGAGGCAATCGACGAATAACAGGATAATGAAATGAAATGAAAATGAAATAGAGAAGAGCGTGTAGGGTAGGTAACCATCTTTGAAGCAATCGCCTTAAGGACACATGCCAGGAGCACCCAGTGCAGAGTCTGACGTGGGTTCCCAGTGTTCCCACAACCATCATGGACGTTGTGAGAAGGTTCATGCGGATGCTGGGTGCGGTGGGGAAGGGCAGCCATCGACGGGGGTGCAGGGCAGAGGGCGCACCCATCCCCTTCCCCGTCAGCCCGCGCTGGGGAGGTACAACCCCTGGCACCGGAAGAACAGCCTAACTCTTCCCAGCTGCAGCCTCTTCCCGTTTTGCAGCCTGGATGCCGGGCGTTTGCAAGGTCATTTAACGCTGAGTTTCCTGCAGACCAGTCACGCAGCCCAACCTGCCCCCCCAAACCTGAGCAGCTGCTCAGTGGAACAGGAATATCTTGGCATTGATGGGAAGGGGGAGCCGCTTGGCTAAAGGGCAGGCGCTGTTCCTGGCTCAGCGCCCCCGCTGGGCCCTAGCAGGAGGAAAAAGGCCCGCAGCATGGACAGTGGCCACTGAAGGCTCCTGCTGGTGGACGCACAGACGGTGTGTGGACACGATGTTCAGGGGGCAGTGAACACGCCTGCGCGGGCATCTATTCCAGGTGTGCGGGGGCGCGCTGAGGTGGAGACAGCCGCCATCTGCCCCCTACCCGGGGGCACAGAGGTCCCGCGCCATGGACTCTGAGGCCACTGCCGGGTCGGACACCCCGAGAAAGCACCCGCAGCATCCTCATCCATGGGTGCAGGACTGAAGGCACAGACACGCCCACCCACAGCTGACTAGGCTCCCGAGTCTCAGCAGGGCTGGAGCCCCCAAACACTCGGTACTCCGTGCTCAGGGCTGGGCTCAGCTGGCCCGGCCACACTCGGTACTCAGTGCTCAGGGCTCAGGGTGGGCTCAGCTGGCCTGGCTGGCCCAGAATTTCTGGAATTGGGGTTGGGGCTCCCCTGCCTCAGACAGACATACAAGCCAAGGAGAGAGACCCCCTAGGATGGATGTGGGGCCGTATCTAGTGCCTTTACAGCCCCATGCACGGATTTTTCCCACTGAAGACAAGGAATGGCCCAATTGCTTTCTTGGCAAGACACGGTAAAATTGCTTCTGGTTTCTTGGCGTGTGGGGGTGGGTTTTCCTTCCTTTTTTGGTGCTCGCATTCATTTGGCTGATTCTTGGTTTCACAGGTATGCCAGTGGCTGGGCATTCTTCCTGGCTTTCCTGTTGAGTTTGCTGTGCTTGTGGGTGTGACAGTGTCGTCAGTGCTGGTGGTTGTATCTGTGTTGCTCGTGGTTGTGCTGTTGTGTTAGTGTTGTGGGTGTAATTTTCATTGTTGGTGGTGTCAAACCGTCCGAGATCTCCCCAGAGCACTCACACGAAGACAAGTTGCGATACAATAAGCAAAGGGTTTTTATTAGCTAGCTCGGCTAGCTCAAGCTAGGGCCCTCATCAAGCTCACCGACACAGTGGCAGCCTTCTCAGAACGAGTGGCCCCGAGTCTCAAAACTGAAGGACTTTTCTCCCATAGCATCATGGAACAGGGACTTTCCGCAGACTACCATTTCAGCTGCAGTATGAGGGGTTTCTCACTACTTGTACTTAGCTGATTGGGTATAAGTTGGAGTTACATAGGGAAGCTTCCCTACCTGCACCTGATTGGTAACCCATCATTGACCTCACCCAGGCTATCTCGCTTCAGGGAAATCATGACTCAGTTCCAGGTATCTGTGCCCAATTCGCAGGAAATCCAGAACTGAAACCTACGGCCAGCTTTTTCTGGCTTCTGTAAGAGCCTGTCATGGCGCTGCCTTTGCTTCTCTGTCTCTCATTCCTCCCCTTTCTTTTATGCCCGTGGTTGAGCAGGGTCAATCTTGACCCCTACAGTTGTTTCAGAGGGAAATACTTTTCTGAGTACCTTAAGCTGAATGGTACTGACACGTTCTTTCACAAACTCCATGCCACCAACTCATCCAGGAAACAGGGGCCCACAGTCAGGAACAGAAGCAGGAGCACTAGGGGTCCCATGAGGGGTGGGATCAGGGTGAGAAGTTGACCTTCCCAGCTCCCCTTCCATAACAATATGCCTGTACCGGAGTCAATGAGATAGGAAGGGGACAAGCCAGACGTTAGGTCATATGTGCAAACAAACCAAGTCTTCTAGCTGACCCTTGGTACAATTGCTGGGAGTCTATCCTATATTTCTGGGTTAAAATCGGCTCAGCAGGGGGAATCTTACAAGTTATAGGTCCCTAAACAAACACAAGTCCCAGGATGGGCCATAACTGGTACAGACCAAGGTGAAACTGTGCAGTCTCCGTCTTTCCTGGGTGTCATTGGCTATAATTCTACCCGTCATAGTGGCAGAAAGTACCCAGTGCCAAAATTTGGGCTCATAGTGAGTGTGCTTCACAACTGAGCAAACAGAAGCAGAGAATAACCCGTGCCACTCCCTAGGATCCCTTCAATCACTTTCTTCAGTTTTATCTTGGAGGGAGAGGCTCCAGTTGGCAGGACACACCACTGGCCGTTGTCGTCCTGTCTTCAAGGGGGGAGGCAGTTTTCACATGTGAAGCATGGACCCAGGCTTTGATTCTTTCCACCTTCAGAGTGAACGGCATGATCAGGGTCATGGGATAGGGACCTCTCCACTGAGGTTCAAGGATGGCAGTCTAATGTCACCGAACCTAGACCAGGTCTCCCAGTGAGTATAGGTGAGGAGTTACCGATGCTTTGGTCATACTCTCAAAGCCCCATATGGAGCTGGACCTGAATGACCTCTAGGGCCTGTCATAACCTAAGGCTTTTGGGGCGACCTCTAATCGCCCTTGTAGGTGTTACCATATTTGAACCCTATCAGATATTGTACGGCAATTCCGGAAGATGGGTATTTAGTGTCTTATGATGGGTCCCGTGGCCGCGAAGCGGCCGCGCGGGTCTGGAAAGTGTCCTGGTGTGTGGCGACAGCTGGGTAGTGGAGGTAGTGTTGGTAGTGGAGGTCTGCCAGTGGGGTATTTATATGGTCCTGGTAGGGGTAGGGTGGGTCTTCTGTGCGCATTCCGATCCCTGGGTCTTGGGTGGTTGGTGGAAGCAGACAGGCAGGGTATGGTGGGGCTCCTGATTATAATCCCTTTGTCACCTGCGGTTGGTAGGAGCAAGCAGAGAACCTCTGTCCCTGGGTCCGTTGAGCCTGGAGTCCAAGGTCTCAGAGAGTTCGCTTATCTTGTTCTGTGGGTCTTCAGTCATGCGTGAGTTTCAGCTGGAGCTGCCGAGAACCATTTATTAAAGGGATTATATAATGTATTCTGACATTTTCTCTATAGTATTTCACTTGATTTATTTATTTCACCTGTAAAGGTGATTAGAGGCTGCCCCAAAAACCTCCATCCCTCTCGGAGAGCCCGGCAAGGTACCGAGAGTATCCCGCCTGCACAGCAGAGACTGGCAAGCTACCCCGTGGCGTACTCGATATGACAAAAATAGTAACAATGATGGTCCTCATTCCCCTGACCCTGAAAGAGCCCCCAATATGCCATCGGGCTACAATAGCACATGACACGGATGAAGAGAGACATTACTGGTGCCCACTCAAGCAAATTCATGAACAACGGGATGACAGCGATACAGTGACAAGGATATCATTTCTGACTTTAAAGAGTTTAGCCTTCTTTATTTGGAAACATGTAATTTTGGAGAACTACAAATCATCCCTTAACTTAAAGTTGTTTTTCTGTTTTACCTACGTCTTTTACCTTCCATTGAACACAATGCCTGCCAAGACAAACAGCCTTCCTGTTTATTCTTAGTGATATTGGCAGTATGAATATTATTCCTAAAAAATAAAAAATAATTAAAAATATGATTCTTCATTCTGGGATAATGCTATGAGCTCCAATCATGTTAATTAAGTATGAAACTAAAACTGTTAATATAAGCTAGTACTTAATTAGTGCTATGACTAACCCTCAAGTCCCTATATATTGAAATATCCATCACCCTCCTCCTTCTTCATGGAGAAACCTAGAGAAAAGTCCTTCGGAGTTTCCAGCATCTCAGACATTGTTTAGCTATTTTCTGCTGTGTCTTCTTCTAGTCGTGCCAAGCCTCAGCTATTCATGATGCTGCTTCCTCTCGGCAGAAACAAGAAAAGACATTTCTTATATTCCACTGGACCTCTCAGCATAAGCCATTACCTGGGTCTTGTGTTAGAAGTTTGAAATATTATCTGATGCTTCCTTTAATTTAAGAATACTGGGGCGGGGCTGGAGCGATAGCACAGCTGGTAGGGCGTTTGCCTTGCATGCAGCTGACATCGTCAGGTGTGACCCAAAAAGCAAAAGAAAAAAGAATAAACTGTAACTTTGACTGTTTCAATGTAGTTTTTTACCCCCCATTTGATTGTTTGAGCCTCTGTGATTGAAAGGCAGTTAATGGTGCTTTGCATGCACATCATCCCGACACACATCTGGCACTGAGTACCCACCTCCCTCCCCCAAGGGCCGGGCTCAGTTTGCCCGCGTGTTGCCTTTGGCCCTCCTTGCTCCCTGGCTATGTCTCTGTAAGTCCTGCAGTGAGAGAGCACCGTGTCAGCCCCTGTCCCTCGGACTGGCTGGACTGGCATGATGCTCCTGGCTCCATTCATGGGGCTGCAGGCTGCATGATTTTGTTCGTAGAGCAGAGCGGGTCCCACTGTGTGTCTACGTCTCACAACTTCTTCATCCCTTGGTCCGTGGTTGGGCCTTTGGGTGGTTTCCACGTCTGGACTCAACACTGCAGTGGACACAGGCGTGCACGGGTCCTTTCTAATGGAAACCTTTGTGTTTGGGACAAATCGAAACCTTTCAATGTAGCTTGGAGACTCTTGCGAGCTGGAAAAAGTTCCTTTGGGCCCTGGGAGACGACTCCCTAGGTTTGGGCACTTCTTTGCATGTTGAAAGCTCAGACTTTGAGGCTCTCAGGCCTCGCAGGAGGAATACTGAGCTAGGAGTACTTCTTAGAGCAGAAACAAATAACTTCCTCTAGCTTGGTTGTTAGTAACATGCACAGTTGTTCTGTCTAATCCAGACCACAGAAATGTCCTATTGAGGCAAAACATCGATGACGCTTACATGAAAGATATTTCAGTCAAACTTTGAATGAGATAAGTGGAAGTATTTTCTCCTCCAACTCCCATTTTAAATGAATCTATTTGTCTGGAGTTCAAGGTTTCTCAGCTTTGACACTCGATCATTTTTTTGGCGTTTTCAGAGGGTGAACAGTCGGCGGTGCTCAGGGGGAACATGCTCAGGGGGTACTCGTGGCTCTGCACTCAGTAGTTTCTGCTGGCCGTGCTTGGGGGACCAAGTGGGATGCTGGGCATCAAACCTCAGTCTGCCGCTGCAAGGCATCCCACCAAATGTTCTGTTGCTCTGACCCACCGTCTGGATAATTTGTTGTTGTTTTTGAATTATCGAATCTCCCTGAGATATAGTTACAAAGTTGTTGCTGATTGGGTTTCAGTCATACAGTATTGCAATGCCAGCCCCTCTGCCAGGTTACATTTCCCACGACCAATGTCCCCAGTTTCTGTCCCGCCACCCTCCCCCCAGCCTGTCTCTATGGCAGGCACTTTCCTTCTCTGTCTCTGTCTCTGTCTCTGTCTCTGTCTCTGTCTCGTCTCTGTCTCTGTTTCTTCCCCCTTTGGGCATTATGGTTTGCGACACAGGTACTGAGAGCTTTCCTGTGTGTCCCTTTGCCTCCTTTCGGCACAAAGCTCTTGTCCAGAGTCACCATTTCCAGCTGTCTTTGTCCTGGTGGTCCCTTCTCTGTCCCCCTGCCTCTCCCCCAGCCCCTGAGGCCTGGTGGGTTGTTTGCTGGGGGCTGGCTGGCAGCAATTCTCCCCTCTTCCACCAGGTGGCAGTGGTGTACTCTCCCATCCAGGTAGTGGGACTGTTGGTTCCGCACCTCCCTTCCCCTTCCCCTTCCCTTTCCCCTTCCCCTTCCCTGCAAGCAGACCGGGTGCGAGCAGCAATTCCCAGTCGCCGTCATGGGTCCTTCCTAATTACTTCACGACCTAAGAATCCCAGCCAAGATCAGATCAAACAGGACTGAGCACGGCTCCTCATGATATTATGCCCCCGCACGGTCCCCTGAGCCCCTCGCAGGTAAGACCTGAGTGCAGAGCCAGGAGTCAGCTGGGCATAGCCCCAGCGACTCCCAAAAACCAATAGAAAATCATTATTATTTACATATACTTTTCCCCTAAAGGCACTCTTCTGAACCCAGTAACTATTATTAGGTTCTAAGAAACCTTCCCAGGCAGCACATTAAAAACAAATAAATGTGCCTTTCTGACATTATCGTGAGAATCTTAGATGTATGTTTCAGATTTTCTGGGTACATGGCAAGTTTCTACTGTGTAACAAAATCAGCTCTTTTTCCCCCAAATTCTAACCCCTCATATCCTATGCCCTGTCTTGCAAAGTAAGCAGCTGAAATAGTTCATCGTACTGAAGGAGTTAGGATGTGTCTCAGAGAAGATGGTTTGAACCACAGACGAATAAATTGCTGTAGACATTTGTATGCTTGCTGACTCCCCGGCAGAAGGTGGTCACTGAATGAATGTGTCCATATTTATCATAGGTTGCATAAAGAAGAATAAACTGACATCCTGTTGCTCACTGTTCAATTTTGAATAAAGTGATGGGCTGTGCTGTATCGAATTGCAAGTTCTTACCCCACAAGAGATGTGATGAATGATATCCCCTTTCAACAAATGTATCTGCTAGTTCTGGCCTCTGGGAAGGAATTAGGAGACATCTATAAAAATTCAGACACTGTCCCATTAATCCGGTGAGACTTTATGATCTTACTTTTCCTCTGTAGTGAAAAAAGAACACAAACGTGAAAGATAATCAGCCCAGAAGCCTTCCCGTTTTATGTGTTCTTTATTTGTTTTTAACAGAAAGGAGAATACGGGGCATTTTATAAGATGAAATACAGCGAGGCTGGCTGCAATTTAATCAGCACATTATTCCCTGTGTTAGGACAGAAGGTACCTTTGTGACTCCATTGCTAATCTGCCTCCGGTAAGCAGACATCTTAATCTTTTCACAATCTAGGTCTTGTTCAGCTGGGTAGTTGATTTCACAAGTCAGAAAACCGACTCGTCTGAACTGCATTGATGATGGAGTTTGGTGGTATCAATCCCTATCTTAAACCTTTCAACATCCTGCCAATTCTACCCAGCTAGAGGAGATGGCGGTAAATAATTCTTGCCCTTGCTGTATCTTCCTTTGAGTGAAAAGCTCATCCATAGTGTTAAGAGCCACCAACAATCTTTTCTTTTGCCTTTGGTCCCCAGACTAGAGCTTGGGGCAGATCCAACCTACCTACTGTTCTTGTTGATTAAGTTTTGTAGGGACACAGTTGCATCCATGACTTTCTCTATTGTCCGTCAAATCCATACTGTCTGCTATTCTTGTCAGTAGTCTTATTCAGACACAGCCACATCTACTCCTCTCTGTACTGTTAAAGTCAAAGTGCCTGCTGTTCTTGTCAATAAAGATGTATTGAGGCACAGCCATATCTATTCCTTTCTCTGCTGTCTGTGATATCTGAACTGCCTGCTGTTCTTGTCAATAAAGGTTTATTGAGACACAGCCACATCCACTTGTCTCTGTCCCATCCAATTTGAACTGCTGGCTGTTCTTGTCAATAAGTTTAAGTGGGACACAGCCACTTGTCAGTAAGTTTTATTGGGACACAGCCACATCCATTCCTTTCTCTGCTGTCTGTGAAACCCAACCTGCCTGCTGCTCTTGTGAGTAAAGTTTTATTGAGACGCGGCCACATCTATCCTTTCCTCTGCTGTCAGTGGGTAATTCGGTGATGGAGCTGGGAGTTGCCATAGGGACAGTTTGAGCACAGGCTAGCAAGCATGTCCTGCCTCTTTCCAAAACACCTTGGCTGGCTCCTGCCTTAAGCTTCTCCCGTGGATTCTCCTGGCAGGTGGTGTTGCTTGAGTCTGGGCAAAGCTGGGTTCACTGTAGGTGGTTTTGGATGCCACGCCGTGGACTTTGGAAGGGCTTCCTGATGCTAGTACATTTACTAAGCTTGCTTCTAGCCATCACCCTTAGCATCTGTTTGCCAGATGTGAGCACATCTTTCATTTGCAGCTTGATCAAAGCTCGCTTGATCAAGGGGATTTTTCCCACCCAAATCTTCCTTGAGTTTCCAACCAATAGAACTCTCTCCTTGTGTCCTAGTTTTAAATTTTATTTACAGTTTTCATGACTCGAAACAGATATTAATTTGTTCTCTTCAACATTGTGGTAATGGCTCACTTCACCAGTTAGAGCCAATACAGGATGCTTTGTTAAAATCGATTTTCAGGTCAATGGCAGACAGATCTTTAGTAGCAATGTGTCCCTTGAAGATAGAATTCAAAGTCACAGGGTGTCTTGTGTTTGAACCTGGCTACCCTCATCCCGAAGGAAAGTTTTAGTACATCCCATTTTCTAGTGAAGGTCTAGGGAAGCCAACCTAGGTCTAGGGAGCACAGACCCAGGAGTTTTCCTTTAGCACAGAGATAGGAGGAATCTAGAGCACAGACGAGGAGTCATCCATGAGCACAGAGCCAGAAGGAGCCCTGAAAAGAGAGCCAGGACTCACCCCTGAGCACTGAGCCAGGAGTCAGCCCTGAGCACTGTCAGTTGTATCCCCCTGAGAGATAAGTCAACACAATGGGGAAACAGATTGTTGTTCGCAGAAGGGAGAGAAATGGATCCTGTGTTGATCCTCCTCGTGGGGTCCCGCAGGCAGAGCACTTCCCCGGGACTGTGAGCACCTCCTGTGCCCACACCAGACCCAGCGGTGACAGAGGAAGAGATCCCCGCTCCTGCCGCCCTGTGATGGGCCCTGTGGCCCTCAAGCACTGTGGCCCTGAGCCCTGTGCCACGTCCTGTCTGGGGGACACCTAAGCCCATGGTCGGGACCAGGGCTTGGCCACTCTGGACTGTGCCGTGGAGACTGTGCAGAGGCACGTGGGCGTGCGGGGAGCCGGGGGCACTGTCGGGACGAGGCAAGGCCTGGTCGGGAAGGACCGGCCTCTGTGTTGGTCCGTTTTCTCCCCAGCTCCTTCTGCTGCCACAAGGCGCAGTCCAGCCGGAAACACCTCTTTCCCTTCCGTTCTGGCCCCAGGGAGCTTTCTCAGGCCGGGGCTGGTGAGAAGGCCCTGGGCTGGACATTTATCGCCCGATAATCCCATTGCAGCTGCTTTAAGTCGTGTTGGAGCAATAATGTGGAATCCATGAGGCGTCCTTAGAGGTGGGCTGGGAGGGGGGAGGGCGAGGGCCTTGGTGCAGGGAGGGAGCACAGCGGGGTTGGCGCTGGGACATTGTGTGCCAGAAGCAACTGTTAGCAATAACTTTATGGATAACGGCAGTGTAATAAAAGTAACTTTAAAAAATTTCTAAAGCAATAAAAAGAGGAAGGAAGAGAAGGAAGGAAGGAAGGAAGGAAGGAAGGAAGGAAGGAAGAGCGGGAGGGAGAGAGGAAGGGGGAGGGAGGGAAGGACAGAGGGAGGGAGGGAGGGAGGGAGGGAGGGAGGGAGGGAGGGAGGGAGGGAGTTCAGGCTGCCTTCATGACACTGGATCTCTGTTGGGGGTCACAGGGTACACAGCATCCCCTCAAACTTTCCCACTTGTTCAGTTTGACCTCGCGACTATTGCTGCCCTCTGGTCAGGGGAACTTTCATGCTTGTGCCACAGCCTGAACCTGCATTCCCCGACCCTGCAGGCTCCTCAGAAGCCAGGAGCCCAGAGCTGCAAAGAGGCGTTCCGGAAGGGAGCTGCACCTTCCAGAACAATCCCCAGGAAGCCCTCCTGGGCCCTGGAGCTGTGAAGGGGGAAGAGCCTGACACATGTCCACCAGGTGCCCCCAGAAACCTACGTGCAGAGCCCCGAGCCCATTTTCCGTTCAGGCCGGTGTGACGCAGTGAGGCAGGGAACTAAGCCACCCCCGCTCTGGAACCCGTCCAGTGGCTGGTCACTGCGAACAGGGCTCAGTGTCCAGGCGCTCAGCGTGACTGAGGTACCTCCTGCCCGTGTATGAGCTGTTTGTCTGTGTGGACACTGGGGGGCGCTGTTTCTGCCAAAAGTTGCCTGTGACCTTTTCCTGATGCTTCTTTCATTCTATTATTTCCAAGGTTCAAGGAACATTGAAAAAGAGTGAGAGAAAGAGAAAGAATGGAAAAGAAGAAAGAAAGAAAGAAAGAAAGAAAGAAAGAAAGAAAGAAAGAGAGAGAAAGAAAGAGAGAGAAAGAAAGGAGGGAGGGAGGAAGGAGGAAGGAAAGAGAAAGAAAAGAAAGAGAGGGCGCTAGAGAGATAGCACAGCCGGTAGGACCAACCCGGGTTCGATTCCCAACATCCTATATGAGCACTACCAGGAGTAATTCCTGAGGGTCCATGCGCTTTCTAAACAGAACAAAGCATCCGTATTTATGAAGAGCACCTGCTAGTCCTTTCAATGTTCAGGAACGAAAACGAGAACACAAGTATGTTGGTTTGAAGAGCATTTGTTTAAAAATGCCTTTCAAAGTGTCACTGTGCCACATTTTCATCGTGGCACTTTGGGGAATGGGGAACACATCTTGCAGTGCTCAGGGCTTCCTCCTGGCTCAGTGCTCAGGGATCACACAGGACAGCGTTCTGGGATAAGCGACACGTTGGGGGTCGGAACGGGGTTGTCTGTGTGGAAGGCTAGCACTTTGCCTGCTCCAGTGTCTCTGGTCCATAGATATATTATTTTCTGTAAACAACGCATTACCTGTTCCACATCCAAGTAGGCTGCTGAGAGGTGCCAAGTTTAAAGGTCTGTCCTTTCAGATTTAGCCCAGACCCTCTCGTGTAGGTCTCCTCTGATTTG
This sequence comes from Sorex fumeus, assembly GCF_029834395.1. Taxonomy (NCBI): domain Eukaryota; kingdom Metazoa; phylum Chordata; class Mammalia; order Eulipotyphla; family Soricidae; genus Sorex; species Sorex fumeus. The sequence continues at coordinate 3,126,385 of NW_026606133.1, read as the reverse complement.
CCTGGTCTGGGGCTTCTATAAATGGAAGGTTGGGACCGAGCCAGCAATGTTTCAGTCCTGTAGAGACCCGGACAGTAGGCCAGAGTGTGGGACAGTGCCAGCAGCCAAGCCCACTGGGGTCCTGGCACCTTGCGGGGTTCCCCAGCACCCTCGGGAGAGATCCCTGAGCTCTGAGAGGAGGCTGGGGCTGAGCTGCAGGGACCCCAGGAGGGGGCCACGAGGCACCATGTGCCCCTCGGGGACCAGGGACAGAGAAAGGGCATTCTCTGGGGTACTTTCCATCCAGCACCAGGGCCACGAGAGTCCCCCTCAGTGCAGACGCCTGGACAGTGGCGTGCTCTGTCTGCCCATCCCCCACAGCCTCATCCCACTTTCCTTCCAGACCCTGCCCTGTCCTGATGCTTGGGTCCTAGTCATTTTTAGATGTGAATTTAACTCTTTAAAATTTAGTGCTTTTTAATTTTTTATTTTAAAATCTTAATTTTAAAATTTTAAAATCTTCAGGCTGGAGTGATAGCACAGCGGGTAGGGTGTTTGCCTTGCACGCAGCCGAACCGGGTTCGATCCCCAGCATCCCATATGGTCCCCTGAGCACTGCCAGGAGAGATTCCAGAGTGCAAAGCCAGGAGTAACCCCTGAGCATCGCCAGGTGTGACCCAAAAAACAAAAATTTAAAATCTTTTTTAAAATTAAAACTTTTTATTGTGAGCTTTTAATTTTTAGTTTTTTAATTAAAATTAATTTTATTTTAATTAATTGTTTAATTCAAATTTTAGTTTTAAATTTAATTTTGTTTAAATCCTTTATTTTTCCCCCATTTAATGACGGTGAGATATACAGTGACAAAGTCGTTCACGATTGGGGGAGGCCTGTCATCTTCTGTTCCCCTTTCATTATCTTCTCCTCTGGCCCCTTGAGAATCCCTTGGGAATACTCTAGAGATGCTGATACAGACTAGATTTCCTGCCGAATCTAGGCACCAAACTCGTCAGTCTCATTGCTGGCGATTTGGGGTAAAAGTCAATGCGAAAGGAACTCCTGGGAAGCAGTAGAAGCTGGCCAGCCTGCTGCTGGACAACCTACCTACTTCGAGGCGTTTGGAAACTGGTTTTCTCCTGGCTCAGGACCTTGGTGCAGTCACTGGCAGAGGCACCTCTGCTACATCTCAACCTGGATACTGTTGCACTTAGTGAAGATCCCTCTTGAAAGATCCCGGCTGGTTGGTGACAGGTGACTGGTGCCCTATAGGTGCACACACAAACCTGCATTGCACCGTTTCCGAAGAGGCTATTCATTGCCTTGCTGGCTGATGTGGTCCTTTCGGGGAATATCTGCTTTGCAAGATCTCTTTCATTGTCGGAAATAAGAGCATGCACAAAAACCTTGTACCAATTCCATCCCGGCTACTCCACAGGATCCCCTGTGCACCGTCAGCCACCACCCTGAGCACAGAGCCAGAAGTATGCCCCGAGCTCTAACAGGTGTGTCACAAAAACAAATAAAGAAGAAACAAGAAATCTCTCTGTGTCCAAAGGCTGCCTTTTAGCGGGCCATGATGGTCGTGGCCATCAGCGATGGGTTTGGTTCAGTTGCATCACCTTTGTACTCACCTGCAGACGTGGCAGGAGAGAGGGCAGGAGGGAGAAGCCCAGGGCCCGTGGCTCTTCCTTCTCGTGCTCCTGGCTTCTCAGTTCCTTTTCTTCTCTGGGGTGTCCAGGAAGACGGGGCTGGAGCACACTTTTGGGGGAGCAGACTGAGGGACGCTCTGCCCCGACATTGGGGCACCCTCACGGGGGACTGTGCAGGGGGTAGGCTGGGTCCCTGCTGCCGCTGCTGCGTCCCACCAGGGCTTTCTCGGACGTGAATTCCTGCTTCTGAGAAAATATGCCAGTCTAGGGAGCAAGACTCCATATGTGACACCCTCTGTCTCCTTCCTGGGCACCATAATCCTCGGTAACGCCCTGACAATAGGGGTCAGCAGTGGCACCAAATTAAGTGTGTGTGTGTGTGTGTTTGTGTGTGTGTGTGTATGTGCATTCCCCCCAGTTCTCGAGAGCCAGTTGCCCATCTGTCCTCTGAAAAAGACAGTTCGGAGGCCAGTTATGGCCCTTCTTCTTTGCCAAAATTGCCCAGAAGGCCTTAGAAAGACAGACTGAGTGTCTGGAAAGGTCCCAAGTGAGTCTGGCCAGAGACGGATGGAGGAAAAAGCAAGGAGGTCTGGGTGTTTATGACGATATGGACAGAGCCAAGCCCCAGGATCGGCTAACGCACACCTCAAAGAAAGGGGCTTGGATCGGAGGCCGCCACAGCCCGCGCTATTGAGACCTGAGCTTGCACTTCGATCCCATGCTGTGGCTCTTCCAAACAATGGTTGTTCCCTGGCTTCCCGCCTTGGACCCTAAGGGGGCGTTTAGCCTCGAGGCACCGGAGCCCCGAAGGTGAAAGCTCACAGGCTGGGAGGGTGCTTGGTGCATGGGAGTCAGCATTGGCTTCCTGGCACCAGTCACCTCCTGCCCCTCGGAGCACTGTCAGGAGCCATCCCCGAGCACTGAGCCCTGCAGTCATGAGCACAATCAAGCCACGGAAACGAACACTGAGAGCCCAGTCTTCTACCATAGACAGATTGAATCTGGCTTTCTGAGAGAGGGCACCTGGCTCGGATCTTTATAAGGACCTCAGAGGTTCCTAGTGACCTAGGGGTGGGAGGATGGTGGATGAGGGGGAGAGGCAGGAGCAGCGGGAGCTGGAGGGCTGTTCCGCCTGTGAAGAGACTTGCCCTGCGTGTCCCTGCGGTGGCCTGAGCAGGCTGGACCCCGGGCGCGGCTGTGCTGTGCTGGACAGGCATCCATGCGGGGCCTTGTCCTTGCCCACCCGAGTGACCGCCTTCCCTGTGCTATGCTGAATTTCCTCTCCAGATGGTATCAGGCTGTCCATACTAGGCTTGGTGATTGGCTCCCCAGGATGCACAGCAGGGCTTGTGCTTGGAGAGCACCATTGCGGGTAGGCAGGGGAGGCCGCTGGGTGTGACAAATCTTGAAAGGGAAATGGTTGAAGATCCAACTTCTGGAGTTTCTTCCTGCTGACAAAGGGATGCTGACCCTGACTGCACAAGGGGTGAAACCTCATGATAACTTAGTTTTTAATGGGTGCCAGACAATGAATGGGTTGGGTTCCTGGAATCATCAACCTCTGAAAGAAAAGATCAGACAGATTAGGCTGAGGAATATTATTAGAGAGTCTTAGACCCGGGAGGAGTAAAAGGTCTTCTCTGGCTTACTGAGGGCAAAATGATTTCTCGTTTCAGAGAACATGAAAGTTAACAAACACAACAGTCACCAAAGCAGCATAATGGCATACCCAGTCTTACCATAAAAATGAAAAGTAATAACTCCTTCACCCATGCCTTTGGTTGATAGAAAATGACTTCCTGTGTCCAAATCTGTCTAAACTACATAGAAACACCAAGCCACGTCTCTGACTTTCTCAGTACAGATCGGAAAAGCTTCTGCCTATCCATGGAAGCTATCAATAAGAACCAATGGATATTTATACCTTAAACATTTGAGCATTTGATCCTTTGCATGAAGTGAAGCTGCCAGTTGTACACTGGATAAGTCCCTGATGTGGAACAGGTGGTGTTAGGAGGCTGTTAGACCCGAGATTTCCAAGATTTGTTGGTGTTGTTGGTCTTTGGAGGCCCAGCCATCAGGGATAAGACCAGGCCATATCAAGGGTCAGCCCTAGGGCGCGATGCATATCCACCTGTTCGATCCACTCCCTGACTCTGCTTCCTGTTTTTAATCAAAGTAACACTGTAGCACTGTCCTCCCGCTCATCGATTTGCTTGAGCGGGCACCAGTAACGTCTCCATTGTGCGCCTTGTCTGTCACTGGTTTTGGCATATCAAATAAGCCAGTGGGAGCTTTCCAGGCTCTGCCGCGTGGGCAAGATACTCTTGGTAGCTTGCTGGACACTCTAAGAGAGGCCGGAGGAATAGAACCTGGGTTGGCCTCGTGCAAGGCAAATGCCCTACCCGCTGTGCTATCGCTCCAGCCCGTTAATCAATGTAGTCTCTTCAAAATTAGGGAGACATTTATTTATGTCTTTATATCATTTCTGATAGGAGGGTCCTGATTATGTGGTGCTGCTCAAACCCTACAGTGCTAGTGTTTACGGGGCTCTCCTGGCAGTGATTGAGACTCCTGGGCTATACCCAGCCATGATGCCGGGAGAGAGTGGAGTAGACCATGAAGTGCTAGTGATCAGACAGGAGTCAGCCACATAAAAGGCGTCCACACCTCAAGCATTAGATTATCTGACCCAATGATAATGGATTTTTATCTGTTCATACCTTATTCAAAAAAGCAGAGAATGTATATTAGATAATATATGTGGAAAATTTTTGTGTCCTTGTGTCCAGTTTTTTATCACATCACAAATTATATTAGGGCAAAATATGTCATTGATAACAGAAATTCATAAAAACAAGACAACTTTGACATGCTCCTAACCAGACAAAATTTTGTGAAAAGTATGCAAAGTAGAACCATTTATTTAAGGGATTATATAATGTATTCTGAGATTTTATCTAAAGTATTTCACTTGATTTATTTATTTTGCCTGTAAAGATGAGTAGAGGCTGCCCCAAAAGCCTCCATCCCTCTCGTAGAGCCCGGCAAGCTACCGAGAGTATCCCGCCCGCACAGCGAGAGTATCCCACCCGCACAGCAGAGCCTGGCAGGCTACCCAGTGGTGTACTCGATATGCCAAAAATAATAACAATGATGGTCCTCATTCCCCTGACCCTGAAAGAGCCCCCAATATGCCATCAGGCTACAATAGCACGTGACAGGGACGAATGGAGACATTACTGGTTGGTGCCCACTCAAGCAAATTGATGAACAACGGGATGACAGCGATACAGTGACAGTGATATCGTTTCTGACTTAGCCTTCTTTATTTGGAAACATGTAATTTTGGAGAACTATAAATCATCCCTTAACTTGAAGTTGTTTTTTTGTTTTACCTACATCCTTTACCTTCCATTGAACACAATGCCTGCCAAGACCAACAGCCTTCCTGTTTATTCTTAGTGATATTGGCAGTGTGAATATTAATCCTAAAAAATAAAAAAATAATTAAAAAATATTATTTTTCATTCTGGGATAATGCTATGAGCTCCAATCATGTTAATTAAGTATGAAACTAAAACTGTTGATGTAAGCTAGAACTTAATTAGTGCTATGACTAATCCTCAAGTCCCTATATATTGAAATATGCATCACCCTCCTCCTTCTTCATGGAGAAACCTAGAGAAAAGTCCTTCAGAGTTTCCAGCATCTCAGACGTTGTTTAGCCAGTTTCTGCTGTGTCTTCTTCTAGTCGTGTCAAGGCTCAGCTATTCATGATGCTGCTTCCTCTCTGCAGAAAGAAGGAAAGACATTTCTTATATTCCACTGGACCTCTCAGCACAAGCCATTACCTGGGTCTTGTGTTAGAAATTTGAAATTTTATCTGATGCTTCCTTTACTTTAAGAATACTGGGGCGGGGCTGGAGCCATAGCACAGCGGGTAGGGCATTTGCCTTGCATGCAGCTGACATCGCCAGGTGTGACCCAAAAAGCAAAAGAAAAAAGAAAAAACTAACTTTTACTGTTCCAATGTTTTTCCCCCTATTTAATTGCTTGAGCTTCTGTGATTGACAGGCAGATAATGGTGCATTGCGTGCAGATCATCCCAACACACATCTGGCACTGGTTACCCACCTCCCTCCCACAAGGACCAGGCTCAGTTCACCCGCTTGTTGCCTTTGGCCCTTCTTGCTCCCTGGCTGTGTCACTGTAAGTCCTGCCATGAGAGATCACCGTGTCAGCCCCTGTCCCTCGGACTGGCTGGACTGCGCATGATGCTCATGGCTCCATTCATGGGGCTGCAGGCTGCATGATTTTGTTCGTAGAGCAGAGCGGGTCCCACTGTGTGTCTATGTCTCACAACTTCTTCATCCCTTGGTCCGTGGTTGGGCCTTTGGCTGGTTTCCACGTCTGGACTCAGCACTGCAGTGGACACAGGCGTGCACGGGTCCTTTCAAATGGAAACCTTTGTGTTTGGGACGAATCATGACCTTTCAACGTAGCTTGGAGACTCTTACGAGCTGGAAGAAGTTCCTTTGGGCCCCGGGAGAAGACTCACAAGGTTTGGGCACTCTTTGCATGTTGAAAGCTCAGACTTTGAGGCTCTGGGGCCTCGCAGGAGGAATACTGAGCTGGGAGTACTTCTGAGAGCAGAAACAAATAACTTCCTCTAGCTTAGTTGTTAGTAACATGCACCGTTGTTCTGTCTAATCCAGACCAGAGAAAAGTCCTATTGAGGCGTAACATTGATGACGCTTACATGAAAGATATTTCAGTCAATCTTTGAATAAGATAAGTGGAAGTATTTTCTCCTCCAACTCCCATTTTAAGGGAATCTATTTGTCCGGAGGTCAAGGTTTCTCAGCTTCGACACTCGATCATTTTTTTGGCGTTATCAGAGGGTGAACAGTCGGCGGTGCTCAGGGGGTACATGCTCAGGGGGTACTCGTGGCTCTGCACTCAGTGTTACTGCTGGCAGTGCAAGGGGGACCAAGTGGGATGCTGGGCATCAAACCCCAGTCTGCCGCTGCAAGGCATCCCACCAATTGTTCTATTGCTCTTACCCACCCCCTGGATAATTTGTTGTTGTTTTTGAGTTATCGAGTCTCCCTGAGATGCAGTTACAAAGTTGTTCCTGATTGGGTTTCAGTCATACAGTGTTGCAATGCCAGCCCCTCTGCCAGTTTACATTTTCCACCACCAATGTCCCCAGTTTTTTAAATTTATTGACAGACAATAAATTTATACAGATACCCCGGTGCACAGACAGATACACAGACAGGCATATGGGAAAGCACACACATAATTGCACACAGACTCACCCAGACATATACACAGACACACCCACATGCAACACGCAACACGTTCTTACACACAGACAACATGTGTACACAAGGATACAGACATAGACACAGACTGTCACATATATAAATATGTCACACAGATGTGCATACACAAACATCCGTAGACATTTGAAGACACAGAAATGTGCACATACCGACACAGGGACACATAGACACAAAGAGACACACATATATACATAGTCACAGACACTAGACACAAACATTCACAGAATTATACTCTGACACACATATGTGCACACACAGACCCACACAGACTTATAGATAGACACACAGACACTCAATAAATTTATACAGACACACCCAGTGCACACACAGATACACAGGGGCATATGGGAAAATACATATGCATAGAGATGCACACGCAAAGACTCAGCACATACACAGACCTATACCCACATGCACCAACTCACATTGGGATTTAAACAGACTCACAACGTGTGCACACACAGACAGAAACAGACATATACACAGACATACAGACATAATCGTAGCCACACACACAGACATACAGACATGTGCAGACGCAGACATATACGTACAGACACATGTGTATACAAACACACAAACATAGATACAGATACACACATATCCACATACTGACACAGACACAAAGACATACAAAGCTATGGATACAGACATTTACATGGACACACATGCACACACAGACAACAGATCCGCACACACACTAACTCATATACACAGACATAGATACACACACAGATACAAACATGCACACACTCAGACAACACATATACACAAACATAGACACATGCACACACACAGATACCGTAACACATAGAGACATATACACAGACACTGAGAAACACAGAAGCAAACACATGTATACGCAAACAGGTGTATTCAGACAGACATACACACAAACAGAGACACAGACATATACACAAACACAAAGACATGTACATAGACACATGTATACAGAGAGCAACACACATATACATAAACACACAGCCACATGCACACACAGATATATACATGGACACACAGACTCACAGACACACAATCAAATGTACACATAGAAACACATGCACATAAGCAAGTGACATATATATGTATATATGTATACATACACACATATACGAAGATACACAATTGCATGACACATGTGTACAGAAACATACAGACCCATGCACAAAGAGACATATACAGACATATATAGAGACACACACGTGCACACACAGAATGACACAGACATACACACAGACACCAGGCATACACACACTCAAAAGACATATATATATAGATACAGCAACATGCACACACAGACATATACACAAGCACAACACATATATAGCCATAAACACATACATACAGAGACATACACTCAAGCATATATACAAATAATCACACACAGACAACACAGATATATGCGCACATATTTTCACAAGCACATGAACACAGAGATACAGACTCACATAAACATATACACAGACACATTGCATGCAACACAGTCACAACACGAACTTTCGCCACATGCACACACAGACAACAGATCCGCACACACACTAACTCACATACACACAATCACAACATGCACACACAGATGCACAAGACATGTACACAGCCACACACACACGTACACACACAGACATATACACTGACTAAATACACACAGACACACACGTATACAGACACATACATGCACATACACTGATCGAGCCACATAGACACCCGAACGCAGACATACTTATAGACGCCACATATATACAGAGTCACATCCACAGTGACACTAACATACACACATGGGCATATACGTAGACACACGCAAACAGACATGCAAATATATACACACAGAAACACCCAATATACACACAGATACACATAGTCATCTGTAAAGACACACACACAGACTCAGATAGATGGCATAGACACACACCCACTACAACAGTCACAACACGGATTTATATGTACTCACAACATGCAGACATATACACAGACATTCAAAGAAATAGACACAGTCACACATGTGCACACACATAGACATGTCAACTGACACACATGCACACACAGTACCACACATAGACACACAAGACACACAGACATATTCACGAACACAAATTCACACATATATACATAGAGACACAATGATACAGACATACAGACACACAGTCATATATGCAGACCACACACACAAGCACATAGACGTATACACAGATATGCACAGACAGAGATATATAGACAGACACACAAATATATATACACAGACACACCCAATGCACACAAAGATACACAGACAGGCATAGGTGAAACCATACACATCATCACACACAAACTCACACAGACATATACACAGACACCCATATGCAACACACAACTCGGTCTTATACACAGATAACATACCAACACACAGATATAGGCATATGCAGACACACACATAGATACTGTCACACACAGACACACACAGACATACAAGACATTCATAGACAAATGTGCACATACCGACTGAGACACATAGACACAAAGATACACACATATATACATAGACACAGACACAAGACACAAGCATACACAGACACACACGTGCGAATGCAAGCCCACACAGTCATATACAGACACATAGACATATAGCAGACAAACAGACACACAGTAAATTAATACTGACACACCCAATCCGCATGCACATGCATATGCATAGACACACATATGCACAGAGATACACACAGACTCAGACATATACCCAGAATCATACCCATATGCAACATGTCACAACAGGGTCTTATACACAGACTCACAACATGTGCACATTCAGACAGACAGAAACAGATATCTACACAGGCACACAGAAATATACATAGTTACACACACATGTGCAAACACACAGAGACATACATAGACACATGCTTACACAGACACATACCTATACACAGACATACACATGTTCACACATTGACAGACACAAAGACACAAAGCCATGTACAAAGACAGCAGCGTGTATACAGACACACATATACACAGATATATAGCTAAACACACAGAGACACAGATATATACACTCTGAAACACCCAGTGCACACACAGATGCACAGGCATACACACAGACAACACCCACAAGCAACACAGTCATAACACGAATTCATACACAGACTCACGATGCGTGTACCCTCAGACACAAACATATATACAGACACACAGACATGTGCACACACACAAGCATACACAGACATAGATGTATACACAGACACACCCAGTGCTTGCAAAGATACAACAATGAGACAGACACACAGACATATCCAAAGGCACACAAACAGACATATATGCATAGAGACCCACTCAGACAGAGACACAGTTCACACACAAGCACACAGAAACAAACAAATATACAAAGAAAATCAGAGACACACAGATCTATCCATAGACACAGAGACATGCACACATAAGCAAACACCTAGACAGACACAGACAGACACAGACAGACACACAGACACACACAGACATATACACAGACACACCCAATGCATGCACAGATACACACACAGAGACTTATAGAAAGACACACACATGCATACATAGACATAGATACAGACAGACTCAGACAGACACAGACATCCTCCCACATGCAGCACAGTCACAGCATGAAATTATGTGCAGGCTCAAAACATGCACACACAGATACAAAATTGATATACACAGAAACATATGGACATCCACACACAGATGTGCAAGACACATACTCACAGACATATATGCAGACACATTTCTACACAGACACAAATACACATATAGACATATACATAGACACATAGATACACAGAATTATACACAGATGCATACACTTGTGCACAAAAAGACACACAGACACAACAGACATATACAGAGACACACACACACATAACCACACACAGATATATATATACACTCAGACAGATACAGAGACACATGCAGATACACAGAGCAGACATGCACACACAGAATGAGACACAGACCTAATCCGCACACACACGCATGTGCACACACTGACAGAGACATCCAGACACACAGAAACACACCCAGACACACATAGAGACACGCAGACATAGACACAGACACTATACACTTAGACACCTGCACACATAGAGCTACACACATGCACACACACAGACAACAAAGACATGCACACAAGCACACAGACATGTTTGTATGTCTTTTTGTGCATAAATCTGTATGTCTTCAGTGTAGGCATCTGTGTATAATTCTGTGTATCACACACAAACATACACAACATATACAGAGTCAAACACGTGCACTCCCACAGAGACATCAAGAGCACAGTTTACATACAGATATATACGTAGAAACACAGACACAGCGAGATATACAGACACACACAGATATATAAACACACAGATGCATAGACATGCACACATAACAGACACACATACAGAATAGACACACAGACATATACACAACACACACATGTGCAACCACAGACAGATACACAGATATATACTTAGACACACAACACACACATGTGCACAGACACATGAACACACAGACATATAGACACACATACTCATATATAGATATATATGTACTAATACACACATATATATACAAATGCACATGCACTAAACAGATGTGCAGACACATACCCAGAGACACACACATATTTAGACATACCCTTGTGCACCTACAGACACACAGACATATACACAGACACAAACGCATGCACACAATCAGACACATACATACAGACATAACACACAATATACACACGCACACAGAGACATAACATAGGCACACATATGCACATAGACATACACAGACTTACACACACATGCACACAGACGTATTTAGGCACAGTACACGTGTGAACACAGACTTATACACTGACACAGATGTGCACACAACACCGAGACCACATGCACACAGAAACCCACACAAGGACACATAAACTCAGATACAAGCATACACACATACACTTAGACATTTATACAAACACAGAGTGCATACACAGATATACACATAGACTTAGACTCACACACCATATACATAGACATATGCACACACAAACATACTGACACACAGACATACAAAAAACACAGACACACACAGATATACAAACCCAGATACATAAGCACAGATGAACAGATGTGCAGACACAGATACAGAGAGACTCGCAATCACATACACACCCACAGACACACACACACACACACACACACACATAGACATCCAGACATATGAACACACATAAAGATACATACATGGACTTATAGACACAGACATACAAGGGTACACAAAAAAAGACATACACAGGCACAGTGTATACACAAGCACTAATAAACACAACTATACACAGACACAGAGATATATGCATAGACACAAACACATACACACAATCAGAGACATACACAAACATACACAGACCCAAACAGATCCACACACATGCACATGCACAGGCACTCAGAGACATATACAAAGACTCACAGAGACATGCACAGGCATCTACACAGATACAGAGTACAGTCACGCTGACACACACAATGCGCACAAGCAGACATACACACAGACATATACACAGAGAACACAGACATGCACACATGGAGACATACACACAGAGACATATGGCGTGTGTGCACAAACAGGCATAAAGACACACATACATTTTCACAGACAAACCCACTTGCACACACACAGACATACAAAGACATATCACATACACACAGACATATACACGGACACACTGCAAACAGACACAAATAGATATGTATACAGACATACAGATATAAACAGAGACAGATAGGGTCATATACATAGACACAGAGTCACACACACAGGCAACATAAAAGTCACAAGCGTATACACAGACAGACACAGATATATACACGTACATGCAGACATATTCACAGAAAAATACTGTAAACACACAGACTCAAATACATCCTCAGACACACATGCAGACACAGAGAAACACAGACATATAGAAGCACACATGTACACATATACATACAGACACAAATATACACCAGCAACAGATAGATACACATGGACTCTTGACACACACAGACATATTCACAGAAATATACCGACATGCACACACTTCACTTAAATCACTTAACTTCCCATTGCTCGTCGATTTGCTCGAGCGGGCGCCAGTAACATCTCCATTTGTCCCTGTCGCGTGCTAGTGTAGCCCAATGGCATCTGTTCGCTCTGGGAGCATGAAGAGCCTCAAACCGATGGTTCACGATCTTGATGAAGAAGTCTGACCATCTGGTAGGTGGGCGGCCACGCGGTCTTTTGACATCCCGTGGAATCCAGTCGGTAACAGCTCTAGTCCAGTGGTCGTCTTTAAATCTCATTACGTGACCAGCCCATCTGATTTTCGACACCTTGGCAAATGAGACAGCGTCCCTGATTCTTGATCATCGACGGTTGTCGGAACTCCGGATTCTTTCTCTCATTTGAGTGAAACGTGATATTCCAAGCATAGCTCTTTCTATTCTTCTTTGGAGACCTGAATAGTGTTCTCATCTTGTTTGCGTAGGGCCCAGGTCTCTGAGGCATATGTTAATGCAGGAAGAACAGTGGAATCAAAGAGATGTGCCCAGAGCCGGAGGTTCTTCGTCCTCTTAGCTGTTTCTTCGACGTTCTTGAAGGCTTTCCAAGCCACTGTCTTTCTCCTGCGCAGCTCGGGTGCCAGGTCATTTGTCATGTTGACTTCTCGACCTAGGTACACATAGCTGTTGCATTCGGAGTTGGTCGTTCCATTGAGAGCGAATGGGGCATCAGGAACGAGGCTGTTTCTCATAAACATTGTCTTCGTAAGATTCAGCTGTAATCCAACTTTTCCACACTCACGGTCAAAGTCGGCCAGCATTTGTGCCGCTTGGCTGATGTTTGGTGTTATTAAAACAATGTCATCAGCAAAGTGGAGGTGGTGTAGTTGCCGACCATCTATCTTCACTCCCATTTCTTCCCATTCAAGTCATCGCATGATGTTCTCGAGGGTGGCACTGAAGAGTTTCGGTGAAATGGTATCACCCTGCCAAACCCCTCTCTTGACATCAACTTCTTTGTAGAATGGTGAGATTCTTGTAGTGAATCCGCAATACAGCTCACGGGGGATCTTGATGTATTGGACTTGAATGCCCTGATTGGCTAGGGCTTCAATGACCTCTTCTGTCTCAACAGAATCAAAGGCCTTCTTTAAATCAATGAACGTGGCATCTTGAACTCCCGAGAAACCTCAATGAGCTTGGTTATCGTGTGGATATGGTCGATGTTGCTGAATCCTTTGCGCAACATGCACACACACACAGACAAAACACGAACATTTACACAGACAAATAAAAAGGTACAAACACATGCACTTACACAGATATATACACAATCTCATATGTGCACATACACCGAGACTCACACAGGCACACATGTACACACAGACATACAAACAGACATAAACAAACACATACCAAGGTGTATACACACTCACACCCAGAAATATAAACAAGAGAGACTAGTCTGAATTTAGGCTCCATTTTAGAATCTTACACATTGATTTTAAAGAATAATTTGCACATTTTAATATTTAAAAGTTGCAGTGTCACACTGTTGTCCCATTGTTCATCGATTTGTTTGAACGGGCACCAGTAACATCTCCATTTTGAGATATGTTGTTAGTGCTTTTCGCATATCAAATATGCCACTGGGAGCTTGCCAGGCTCTGGCATGTGGTTGAGATACTTTTGGTAGCTTGCCGGGCTCTCCAAGAGGGAAGGAGGAATCCAACCTGGGTCAGCAGTGTGCAAGGCAAACACTCTACCCACGGTGCCTTCGCTCATTCCTTTATTTTAATATTATTATTAATATTTCAGGTTTTTGGCTCATACATGGTGGTGGTCAGGGCTTAGTGCTGGCTCTCCTCAGGAGTCACTCTTGGTGAGGAGGGGGTCCTGGGGGTTGTTGGGGATTGAACCTGGGTCTGCTGCATGTAGGACAGACAGACGCCTTCCCCAGTCTCCTGCAGCTCCGGCCCTAGTCCCGATCTGTATACTTGACTGCGTCTTCTAAGCTGCTCTATAAGCTGTGAGCTGAGTGTCCCTTCCTTGCAGTGAGGTCTGTGTGCCAGTGTCTCCCTGCTTTCTCCCCAAACTGCAGACTCACCTCATGCCAGAGTGTTTAGAAAAGAGACAGCCATTTCCTTGTCACGGCAGCCCCGATCCTTTGGGTCCCCTGAACGAATCTTTCTTCTCCTAACTTGATTCAGAAGATAGGTAGAAACGTCTCTTTTTCCTCAAGAGGTGGTTGTATTTTCTTTTACTGGGGGACACGGGAGTAATTCTAGGTTACACATATATACAGAAAACACAGACACACAGACATGCACACACAGAGACACACACAGAGACTCACAGATATATAAATAGACATGCACACACAGGCATAATCAAATAGACACAGACATACATGCAAGCAATAACACAAAACACACACAAACATGCACATATACAACACAGACATATACAAAAGGGAGAGACAGATATATAGATACACACATATGCACATAAATATACTCCCATTCGCACAAACACTTGAAGACACAGATACACACAGGCATACACAGACACCCATATGCACACACACCCTTTTGCATATAGACATATATACAGACATACAAAGAGACAGAACAGATCCATAGGCAGACACATGTGGACATGTACACAAATACATAGACAGGGACACAAAGATGTATACACACTGACACACAAAGATACTTACAGACATGCACAGACAAAACCCACATACATATACATGAAGACATACAAAGACATATGTACAGACACACGTACACACAGACAAACACACAGACACACATGCATTGCACAGACACGAACAGCCATATAAACAGATACTCAGATATATACACAAGTATACACATACACACAGAGAGACTAACAGACATTTACACAGACAAACACAATTGTCTTAGAAATAGCTAAGAGGACAAAGAACCTCTGGTTTCGGGCACATCTCTTAGATTCCACTCTTCTTCCTGCATTAACATACACCTCAGAGACCTGGGCCCTACGCAATCAGGATGAGAACGCTATTCATGTCTCCCAAAGACGAATCAAAACAGCTATGCTCAGATGACATTGGGCCACACTAGCACACGACAGGGACAAATGGAGACATTACTGGTGCCCGCTCGAGCAAATCGACAATTAACAGGAAGTCAAGTGATCATATGATACACAATTGTCAAAACACAGATATATAGACAGAAACAGAGACACACAGAAGTATTCAGAGACGCATAGGCATATATACAGAAACACATGCACACAGACAACAAAGACAATTACAGAGACACACACACACATAGACGTACACACAGAAATGCGTGCACAGTCACATACAGAAACATGGGTATATACAACAGAGACACGCACACATGGGCACACACAGACAGTCATACACAGACACACACAGATGCACACATACATAGACAGAGACATGCACACATAGACATATACATAAAAGACACAGATACATAGACATACGCACAAAGGCAACAGATATATACATCGGCACATACAAGGTCACACACATGCAGACACAGACTCACAGATTTATCCACAGACTCACAGGCATACACAGATACAAAAGCATACACACAGAAATATACACGGCCAAACACAGATACACACACACCAAATGCACACAGAGACAACAGACAATACAGAGACACATGTGCATAACATACAGATACACAGGGACATGATATATACATAGACACACAGACATATGCACACAGAAACACACATGCTCACACAGACATACAACAGATGCACTCGCCGGCACATACAGGCATACACACTAACAGATACATAGACATGTACAGACACACAGACATTTACTGAGAAACACGTAGATATACACACAGATACACCTAGACATACACAGGCACACACACATGCAAAAAAGGACATAACTCATATAGACAGAGACACACACGCTCACATACAGACATAAAGGCAGACACATAGTGACACAGATATATACATAGATGCAAGGTCTCAATCACACAGACACACATGAACATATGTTCAGACATACAGATGCACACAGATGTATAAATACACAGATACACACAGATCATTTTCACACACATAACACAGACATATACACTCAGGAATATGCACACATGCGGACACACATGCACACGCTAGACAAAACACATATACAGAGATACTTTGTGTACACAGAAACACAAAGACGTAGACTCACAAACACCCCGACATATACACACACATCCGCTCACAAAGACACACAAAGATATATACAGACATATACAGAAACACTATAATACACCTGTACATACCAGACATATACACAGATACACACATATGGACAAACACACCTACTTGTACCCACAGCAGGCAGTGGAGGCAGAGTGGTGAAAAAGAAAGGAGGCAACAGAAGAACGGGAGGCGGAATTGGAGGTATGGAGCCAAAAGAAGGAGTTGGAGAAGGAGGAAGGAGAAAACAGGTGGAGGAGGAGGTGATGGCGGGAAGAAGAAAAGTAGAGGAGGACAACGTCGAGGAGAATATGTCAGAAGAAGATGAAGGGGACATCAGAAGGAGTGTCTGTGGGAACAGACATTTGAACTTGTGCATTGAATTTGTGACGGGGAAAGATGGAATGTGTGGGGAGAGTGAGACCGTGAAAGAAGAAAAGATGAACCGGAAGTAGAAGAGGAGACGGAAATGGAGGAAACACAAAGAAGTTAGATCCGGAGAAGGTGCAGGAGCATAGGAGATGAAGAAAATGGGCAGAGGATGGGGTGGTGGAGGGAAGAAGAAAAGAATAGGACGAGTTTGAGAAGAGGTAAGTCGAAGAAAAGAAGACAGCAGAGAGGAGTCAAGGCAGTGAAAAAGAACCCCTCAAAGGGGCTGAGAGATAGCACAGCGGGTAGGGCATCTGCCTTGCACGCGGCCGACCCGGGTTCGATTCCCAGCATTTCATAGGGTCCCCTGAGCACCACCAGGAATAATTCTGAATGCATGAAACAGGAGTAACCCCTTAGCATCGCCAGGTGTGGCCCAAAAAAGAAAAAAAAAGAACCTGTCAAGGAGGAGGAGGTTTGGAACCAAGAGGAGGAGTTGGAGGAGGAGGAGGGAGAAAATGGATGGAGGAGGTGGTGGCGGGAAAAAGAAGAGAAGAGAAAGATGAGTTCTAGGACAAGAGGAATTGAGAACTGAATGACTGCGGACTATGGGGGCTGCAGTTGAAAATGGAGCATGGGTAACATCAGAACAAGAGGACTGGAGGTACGGAGGAAAAAGGAGGATGTGAGGAGGAGGAGGAGGAGGAAGAGGAGGAGGGAAGAAGAAGAAAGAAGGCGGAGGAGGAGGTGGTGTTGGGAAGAAGAAAAGAAGAGCAGGACGACAATGATGAGGAGAACTTTGCCAGAAGGTGAAAGGGACCTGAGAAGAAGGGGCACATGTGGGAATTGGGATTTGGATTTGTGAATGGAATCTGTGAGGGGGAGGGACAGGAACATATGGGGAGAAGTTGACCCTGAAGGAAGAAAAGACGGTGCAGAAGTAGGAGAGGAGACGGAAATGGAGGAAACACAAAGGTGTTAGAACGATGGAGGCGGAAGAGCATAGTAGATGAAGAAAACAGGCAGAGGACGGGGTGGTGGAAGAAGAGTAGAGGTAAGGGGAAGAAAAGATGTCAACCTAGAGGAGGCGAGGCGGTGAAAAAGAATCCCTCAGTAAGAGGAGGACTAGGAGGTAAAGACCCAAAAGATGATGATGGAGGAGGAGGACGAAGAGGGAGAAAACTGGCGGTGGAGTTGGTGGAGGAAAGAAGAGAGAAGAGGAGGAGGCGTTTGAGAATGAGGGTAAGTACAAGAACCGGAAAGCAGGAGACAATGGAAACTGAGTGGTGTAAAAGAGAAAAGGAGGATGTCAGAACAAGAGGAGGATCTGGAGGTACAGAGCCAAAAGGAGGAGTTGGAGGAGGAGGAGGAGGAGGATGAGGGAGAAAACAAGCGGAGGAGGAGGTGGTGGCGGGAAGGAGAAAAGAAGGGGAGAATGAGTTTGTGGACGAGGCAAGTCGAAGAATGAAGAGCAGCAGACAGGGAGGCAGAGTGGGAAAAAGAAAAGAGGCAACATCCGGAGAGGAGGTGGAGTTGGAGGTAGGGAGCCAAAAGGAGGAGTTGGAGAGGAGGAGTAGGGAGAAAACAGGCGAGGAGGAGGTGGTGGCAGGAAGAAGAAAAGAAGCGGAGGATGAGTTCAGGGCCGAGAGGAAGTGAGAAGAACTGAAGGGCAGGGGACTATGGAGTACTTCGAAGGCACCCTTGAGCTCTGTCCAGTGGGGTTGGGTGTTGGAGAGAGACAAGGAGACAGACACACAGTGTCCCAGCTTTGACGTCAGCTGGGCAGCTGCAGGGAGTTGCTGCTAGATGGCCACTTATTCCACACAGGATGGCTGCTGCCTGGCTCCCCACATGTGAGACCCTGGGAGCTGACAAAGGCGTTCGAGACAGTGAGCACGGGAGAACTCAGTGAATCCCGAGGAGCAGAGGGGGGCATGTGGCCCACAGCCAGCCGGCAGTCTCCCCGCAAGTGCCAAGCCGTGGCAGTTTCCTATTCCATTCTATTTTATTTTTATAAAGCTACTCACAATGGTTTCTTAGAGTCAGTATTCCAACAGCAATCCCACCACCAGTACACCTTCCCACCCCATTATGTCCCAAGTTTCCAACCCCCATCCAAGCCTGCCCCCATAGCAGGCCCTAAATAATTTATTTCGTATCGTTTATTATGAAAAATTCACTAACAGTGATCAAAAATGATTTCCTTAGGGAAAAAGTGTGTGAAGATTGTTGTGTCTCACACTGGAGCCTTTAAGAGATGCCTTGTATAAGCCTTGTATAAGAGATGACTACAGGTTGTTACAGGTGAAGCCTTCTGTGTTAATAGTTTCTTGTCTTTCCTTTTTTAAGGATTTAAAGTAATTAAATCACTGTGAGAGATACCCTTACAAAGCTGTTCCTGATTGGGTTTCAGTCATACAGTGTTCCAACATGCAACCTACCGCAAATGCACATTTCCCGGCACCAGTGTCCCCAGGTTCCCTCCCACCACCACCTTCTGAAGCGCCCCTCTCTCTCTCTCCCCCCCTCTCTCTCCCCCTCTCTCTTTATATATATATGTCTCCCTCTCTCCCTCTCTCTCTCTCTATATATATATATCTATATCTCTCTCTCCCTCCCTCCCTCCTCTCCTCCTTACAATATTAACACTTTGCTTCCTCTTTATTTTGCTGTATGGGGCAAGGATACTCGACTCTAGGCTTGAGGACGGGTGTGACGGGAGCACTACTTGCATTGAATAGAGCCAGGGACCAAACCTGACCCGACCTATTTGAGCCTTCTGAAGCCGTGTGTCCTGAATTTATTATTATTAGCAGTCACATCTAGCCGTGCTCAGGGCTTACTTACTCCTGGCTCTGTGCTCAGGCATCCCCCCTGGCGAGATCAGGGAACCAAGTAGGGTACCAGGGACTGAACCCTTGTTGGCCATGTGCAAGAACAAGCGCCCTACCCGCTCTGCTATGGCCCCAGCCTGTCTCCTGACTTTAAATAGCGCCTCCCTTGCACTCCTTCAGGATGCAATCAAAGTGGATATACAGACAGCAAAGAGCTTAGAATCAGTGAAGCGTCAGGAGCAACTGGCTCCCACAGACAGGTTCCAGAGACGCAAGACACCAGGACTCCTGCACGCTCCTCTCCCTCCTTTTGTGTGGAATTCTCCCCAAACTCATCAACTCTTTGCCTTTGCTCCTGGAACCCTCCCCTCCATGCTCCTTATTTTCTCGGTCCCTACCCACGTCCTTCCCTATCTACTCTTCCTCCCACTGCCCACGAGGTCATGGGTCTCCCCCTGTCCACCCCCCTCTGGTGCTCCCCAAAGGCGAGGATGCGAACAATCACAGCCTCTTCACTTGGAAGATCCTTGGAGGCCCGAGTTCAACCTGTTTCCAGCTCTGTTTTCCACGATTCCTCTCATCTCCCTTAGAATGGAGCCCAATGGCAACAACCACCCACCAGAAATAGAAGAGCAGGGGCTAACTAATGTCGCTATGAGCGTTAGTTTGGGTTTGGGGGACACACCTGGTTGCTTGTGTCTCCTCCCATCTCGGTCCTTCAGGACTCCCTGCATTGGGGATCCGATCCAGTCTTCCTGCATGCAAAGCGTGAGGTGCAAGGAGTGCTCTGCTATCGACCCACGAGCCCAGCCCTCAGAGACAGATATTTGTTTTCTTGGGGGCCACCTCAAGCAGTGCTCAGGGTTTACTTCTGGCTCTGCACTCAGGGATCACTCCTGGTTGTGCTCGGGGGACCCTGTGAGGTGCCAGAGTTTCAGCTGCACGCCAGACAGCAAGTGTCTTGACCCTTGTACTATCTCTCTAGCCCCAGCTTACAGTACATGTTTAACAAGCAGGAAGCTCTGGATGCAATCTCGATGAAGATGTAATAGGTATTAATGCTCAGCACCACCTGATGAGACAGATGCTGCTATTAGTGGAAACTGGAAGTGGAGTATCCAAGCCCAGAAGCTGCAAAGCTGCAATTCCCAGTCAGGAGTGTGACCCTAGACCTGCCCTTCTTGTCAGCTAGGTCCCCTGCTGCCCTCGGGTGCCAGGTTTGGCTCAGGCTGTCCACCGGCATAGCACTTTCAGCCATTCTCTCCCACCTCTCAGCTCCGCTCTGCAAGACACAACTCAAGGGCTTCCTACTAGAGCCGTGGAGCAACAGCCTTTGTAGAACGGTTTTTCCTTCCACACTTGCATTCACAGCACTCACGTCCTGTGGTGCCCTTGGCCAAGGCACGGACGAATATTGAACCACGGCTTTTACTGGACGGAAATATGGGTGTCAGTCCCTGCAGCCACTGTCAAAGTTCCATCGATTCTGAGATATGAACTGGCCTTATCTGAGTTCCTTTTCTGAGACACCGTGTGTGTGTGTGTGTGTGTTGGGGTGGGAGGGGGGCAATACCTGGCTGTGCTCAGAGCTTACTACTCCTGATCTGCATTTGTGGATCACTCCTGCCGGCTCAGGGGGTCTATATGGGTGCTGGGGATGGATCTCTGGTGGCTGCATATAAGGCAAATGCCCTACTCACTGTACTATGGCTCCAGCCCCAAGACGCCTCTGTTTAATAGAGATTGTTTAATATGCCTCTGAGCATATGGAATTTGTGGCCAACACTGTGTGGCACTTGGTGGCACTGCAATGTGATTCATGGCTGGAGAAAGGATAGCATCAGATGTCCCTTCTCCCCAAGAACTAGTAACAGCCTCCTCATGTCTCGGAACACTTGGCTCTTCAGTGTTATTTGTTGGTGGTGGGTGAGGGCGGAGGGTGGGGGTAGAAAGTGTGTGTTTGTGGCCACAGCCCCAGAAGCACAAGGGCTTAATGCAGAACCCAGCAGCTTGGAGCAGAAAAGTGAAAGGACTATGCGTTAATCCAGGCAATCATTTCTGCCCAGAGGGGAAAGGGTGTTGCTCCCTTCCGCCCTCCTCCCTCTGGAAAGAAAGATGGCGGCCACATGGGAGCCTTGTGGACAGCAGGTATGAGCCGGGGGTGTGGGGGCGACTAAAACCTCATGGGAAGGGGGGCGTTCCAGTCCGTCCTTCACGCCCTACCGAGGTCACCAGTCGCCCCTCACGAGCGGCTCTCCAGCACGGCCACGGCCCCAGAAGCACAAGGACTTAATGCAGAACCCAGCAGCTTGGAGCAGAAAAGTGAACGGACTATGCGTTGATCCAGCCCATCAAGTCTGCCGGAGGGGAAAGGGTGTTGCCCCATTCGCCCTCTCCTCTCTGGAAAGAAAGATGGCGGCCACATGGGAGCCTTGTGGACAGCAGGTATGAGCCGGGAGTGTGGGGGCGACTAAAACCTCATGGGAAGGGGGGCGTTCCGGTCCGTCCTTCACGCCCTACCGAGGCCACCGGTTGCCCCCCGCGAGCGGCTCTCCAGCACGGCCAGGACTCCAGAACACAGAAACCAATTTCTTAACTATCTGACTTTCAGTAGAAATACTTCCAGGGTCAATAGGTAAAAGAGCAGAAATCAAAACCAACATTTAATTCTTGAACCCAGCCGTAGAAAGCAAATCACTTCACAATGCTTTTTCAACATGTCTGATTTGGGGGGGGGGTAAACTCTAAATAATAGTGGTGAATCTTTTATTGAAACAATGAATCTAATCAAAGCAGATAGAGTGTTAACTAGAATTCATCTGCCTCACAGGGACGGGGAGGGGTGGGGGGTGGGGTTTTATTGGGGTTCTTCATGGTAAAAAATAAGTATTGGTAAAGGGAAATGTGTTTGATATTTGCATGACTGAGACATAAACCTGAAAGCTTTGTAACCTTTCCCACAGTGATTCAATAAACAAATAAAAAAAAAAGATAATGACAAAAAAAAAGTGTGTGTTTGAAGCAAGGAGAGCAACAACATAACAAGCCCACATATAGCCTGTGAAATGGACAAGGCTTACAGTCAGACCTGGGAATGCATATGTCAAGAGACACAGCGTTTCCTCCTGTGCTCACGTGCTCCGGAAACACCCGGATTCCAGGGGTATAAGTACATGTTCATTGAGCAGTGAATCTGGAGGGTTCCTGCCCTCTACCCCCAGTATTTATTTCTTATTTCAGTTACATGGACTGTTGCTGATGTATTATTGTCTCCACAGGGAAAGGGCTTTTATGTCCTCCCCTAACTTTGCTCCTCTCCGCCACCGAACTAATCCAATGGAAAGCACTCAATACGTGATTTATTAATTAAAAGAGCAGGAAGTGCCTGCAGGCTCAGAGGGCCACTGAGAAATTTCTCTGGGCTTGCCTCTGTCCGCTCAGCATTGGATGTGCCCTGGAGCAGACTCTGACAATTGCCACAAGATAAAGAATCTGATTTTTTTTGGGGGGGGGGGTTGGGAATGCAACTCAGCAGTCGTGCCTGCGCGCGCGCACACACACACACACACACACACTCCACTCCCTAGGGCGCTTCACCATGCAATCCTGCAAACTGCCATCTTGCAACAATCCTGAACTCTTTCCATCCTGCATACGTGCACACGCACGCACACACATACACACACACATACACGCATCCCTCTCCCCAGGGTGCATCACTATGCAATCCAGCAAACTGCCATCCTGCAAGAATCCTGAACCCTTTACATCATGCATACGTGCACACACACCGCTGGGTGCCAGTGTGTGAGTGTAGCAGAGAGCCCAGGGCAGGTGTTGGGGCTCCCCGGGGTGCAGGGGCCGCCGGCCCGTCTGCGGAGCCCCGAAGTCGGGGCGGAACCTTTGGGGCATGTGCCCTAAGCCCCCGGCCGGGTCGCCGACTCCAGGGCCAGGCTGACGTGTTCAAGGGGAGCCGGGGCTGGGGGCGCTGGGGCTAGGGGCGCCGTGGCCGCCTTCCCGCGACTGCCCGGAGCCCATCCGGGCCGCGCTTTAAGCCCCACCCCAAGTCCCTTTCCTCAAGGAAATCAGCCTAGGCGGCGGGGCCGCACTCAAGAGTGCCCCGCCCCTCGCAGCTCGCATGCTCCGCCCGGCCAATAGGCGCTCGGATCCCTTTCGTACCCGCCCCCTTGCGGCCGTCTCCATGGCCGAGCGCGCGGAAGGCGGGGCCGGGCCAACCCTCCGCGAGGCCCCGCCTCCCCACACCGAGCGCCTCCTCGGATAGGTCCAGAAGGGAAAAGGGGTGGCGACAGGAGGCGTGGCCAGGAGGGGCCGGCCTCGAGACTTTGTGCTGGGTTCTCGCTGCACGCCCATCGCAGCTCCCGCGCTCCATCCGGCCAATAGGAGCTCGGATCGCTTCCCTGCCCCGCCCCCTTGCGGCCGGCTTCCGGGCCTGCGCGAAAGACGGGGCCGGCCGACCCTCCGCGAGGCCCCGCCTCCCCGTGCCACGCGCCTCCTCGGATAGGTCCAGAAGGGAAAAGGGGTGGTGCCGGGGGCGTGGCCAGGAGGGGCCGGCTCGCGAGACTTTGTGCTGCTTGCAGCTGTGCAAAGGCCTTGGGGTCTCCGCTGCTGGGCTCTGCTACTCGACTGAGCGGAACCGGGAAACGAGCCCCTGCGGCCGGCTTGCCCGTTGTCCCTGGCAGCGGGCCAATCGCTCAGCGGCCGTGCCCCCTGCCGGAGGTGAGCGCCCCCGCCCGCCGGCTGCTGGCGCTGTGCCATAGACACGCAGGGCCACACACATGCGCACGCACTGAGACACAGAAATAGAGACACAGACACACACATAGATACGGAGATTTATACATAGGTTCAAAGACATGTACAGAGACATATGTATGCACACACAGACATAAAAGACAGACACAGTGAGAAATCTAGAGATACATAGACACTCAGACATATAGGTAGACACACAAAGACACACAAACATATATACACAGGCAAACCAATGCACGCACACATACAGCCATATACCAAGACACATACAGAATCACAGGGAGATACAGACACAGACTCACACAGACATATACACAGACACAAAGACACAGAAAAATATAGAGATACAATGATACAGAGACACAGGCTTCTACACAGATACACACAACACACACACAAGCACACAGACATATGCATAAACACACAGAATTGGCATACAGGCACACACACACACAAACAGAGACACCGATTATGCATAGAACACAGACACACATTGACAGACCGATATAGACACAGAGAGATATACACAGACATACGCAGACACATAGATGCACATACATGCACACACATACACACATATAATCACAGGCATATACAGGCGCACACACAGAAACAATCACAGACACAGAGATACGGACATATAGTGAGAGATATATACATAGACATACACACGTTCATATACACAGACACTCAAACATGCAGATATGCAAACATTGACATAAGCACAGGCACAGACACACATATAGAGAAACAGATGTTTACAGTATATAGAAGCACACGACATGCAGATACACACACATACACAGATATATACACAGACACACAAATGCACAAAAACACAGACAGATGCACACACTGACACACGTACACACACGTACAGATATAGACACAGAGATGCAGAGGCGTATACACCCAGACACATACGCAACAGAGAAATGCACACGTGAGCACACAAATATACACATACTTACATAAGCACATAGACATATACTTGTTGAAATGTACACACACTGACATGCACAGACACACATGCATACACACAGATACATATAAACATACACACAAGGAGACACAGACATATTCAGACACACACACATGCAGACAGACACAGTGACGTATAGATATAACAGAGAAGCACACATGCACATATTTTTATGTACACACAAAGATATACACAAAGACAGTCAGGCACACTCAGAGACATATACACAGCACAGACAGAGACCTAGACATACACTAAGAAACACAGAGATACAGATATATACAGAGACTCATACCCAATGCACACACAACATACTAATACAAACATAGACAGAGGTACACACACGTGCACATAGATTCACAGAGCAGAGAGAAAGACACATATTTGGAAGAAACATACACAACAGACATGTACACAAGCACACTCTGACAGAGATCTATACAAAGACACACAAACATGCATACACGGACAGAAAGATATGCATGTATACACAGAACAGACATACAGACACACAAATGCACACGCAGACACACATATACACACATATACACAGACGCACAGTTCAGGATACACACACTTACGCAGACATATACGGACACAGACACACACCTAAACACAGAGACACACCGACATAGACATATACAAAGAAACACACATATCCACAGACACATACATGATCATAGACAGACACACAGACACACACCTGCACACCTGGACAAAAATAGACATGCACAAACACACAACCAATACCACACATGCAGACTTATACAGAGACACATGCACACTCTTGAACACACACATAGGCACAGACACACAGAGAAATGTTCACATAAAATACACAATGTACACACAAACATATACACGGGCACACGGAGAAATGTTGACACAGGGCACACAATGTACACACAAACATATACACAGAAACAAAGACACACATGCATATACACAAGCACACAAAAACGCATGTACATATGCACAGGTGCACGGACATAAACACAGATATTAAGACAAACATAGCATAAAGATAGACACACAGGCACATACAGACCTGTATCCCAACACACTGTCACATGCAGACACAGACACGCACGCTGGCATATTCACAGACACAGATTGCTACACACAGGTATATACACAGACGTACACATATGCAAACACATAGACCTAGACACACGCACACAAAGATATAAACAATCGCATGCACTCAGTCACAGGAAAAAAATATACATACACAGATCCACCTGCACACAGAGATATATCGACACAGATGTATACACAAAAACCCATACACGCAGAAACATGAATACATATGCCCACAAAGACTGACACATACCGACACACAATCATATACACAGGCACATGCACGTGCATACACACAGAGACACAGACACACACATGAACACAGATGTAGGCATACCCAAATAGCACACTTACAAACATGAAACAGACTGAGTCTCACTTGCATACACACAGACACACAAACATATGTATACACAGACACACAGGCACACATATGCACCTACATAGACATAAAGACATATACTCAGATGAACACAGACACACAGACATACATACACGGAGACATTTACACATACACAGAGACGTACACACAGACATAATTACAGACACTCATAGGCAGACACAGAGAGGGAGACATACACAAGAATGAAAATACAGACACAGACATACACAAACATACAGACACTCATCCACAAGCCAAAACAGACACATGCACAAACACAGATATACAGATGCACACACAGACACACATGGACATATATACAAATGCAAATACAGACACACAGACATATGGACAGACTCAAACACTGTTCACATGCAGGCACACAGACACACGTGTGCACAGACACATGCACACATATATAACAGACATAGACAAACACCCACAAGCAAGTACACAGACACAGACACATAGACATACACAAAAATATGCACAGACACGTATACAAACAAAGACGTGAAGATACAAACGGACATATATAGAGACACACAGACATCTAGACATACTTATACACACAGATATACAAACACACATACACACATAAACGTACAAACACACATGCACACAAATACACTTGCATGTGCATACATACCCAGAGACATATAAATATACGCGGACACATGTGTCAACACACGTGTGCACACAGACACACAGATTTATTGGCACACACAGGCATACACACATGCACATAGAGACAGAATCATATACACAGAGACACACAGATAAATGCAAACAGACACATAAACACAGACACTTAAACACATAGACCTATACACACTGACGCACAGAGATACACACAGATATATGCACAGACACAAATCACATACACATAAATGGAGACATGCGACGACATGCACAGACACATATACACACAAATACCAACACACACACGAACACACTGCCACACATATACATATACAGAGACACATAGACGTATACACAGTGGCGCACAGAGATACACACAGATACATGCACAGACACAAATCACATATACATAAATGGAGACATACAAAGACATGCAGAGACACACATACACACAGAAATACATGCACACACTGAGAGACACACAAACACAGGTGCACACACAGAGGTACACTGACATATGGAGAGACGCATATAGACATACACATATAGTAAACATACGAACACAGGCAAACATACACTCAGACATGCACATATCATGCACATAGACATATACCCAGAACACACAGACAGCAAACATATAAAGACACATACATAGGTAGACACACAGACACACAGAGACATACACAGATAGTCACGCACATGCACACACAGACACTAAATATATATACACAAACACACATACATAGAGACATGGACTGTATTCACAGAGATACAACAGTCACAAACCACTATGCACACAGACAGACTTGAACGACATATACACATGTGCACACAGAAATATACACAGATACATATATACACACAGACACACTCAGACATGTACACAGACACACGAAGATACACGAACAGAGATTTACACAAACCCAGACAGATACATACACAGATATAGACTCTGATCTACCTGTGCACACGAAGACATACAGATGTACAGACAGGCTCACACATGCACATATAGACACACATATACACACAAATATACACAGAGATATATACACAAACATACACAGGACACATCTAGTGCAACACAAAGACACAAACAGGCGTATACACATGCACACAGGCATAAAGACATATATACACACAGACATATACACACAGTGACATAAACAGACACACAACACAATCAAACATGTACACAGATACAAAGAGACACATAATATATACATAACACGTGCAGACACAATCACACATAGACACACATAAATGTATACACAGACATACAACCTATGCCCAAACAGACACGAACAGACATAAGGTAGACACAATCGGTTATAGACACAGACACAGTCACATACAGACACGCTCACACACAGAGATACAGACATCCTCAGACATACCTGGAGCATGCGTGCACACAAAGAGACACAGACATGCACACACAGACACGTACATACACTTACACCGACATAAATACAGAATCTCAGACACTCAGACACACACATCAACACACATACTTCTAGACATTCAAAGTTACAAATACACAAGTACACACAGACACACACACAGACTCATACACTTATGTACACAGACACACAAACAGGTAGTCACACAGACATATGCACAGAAAAACATTCCCCACACACGTCCAGAGTCACAGACTTCCACGTAAAATACATGAGCACAGAGAAACAATACAGACATATATAGAAACACACACAGTGCACACGAACATGCTCACCTAGACATACACAGACATAAACAGACACACACAGATAGACAAATTCACATAGTCACACATAGTATATACACAACACAGATACGCACACACACAAATACACACAGACATACACTGGCACAATCATAGACACATTCACGGAGACACACAGACATACACAGGCACAAGCATATACACATTCACAGTCACACACAGACACACCCACACACGCACAGACACAACAAAGATGTCTACATAAACTCACACACATGCGCATATACAGAGAGACATAGACACAGACACAGAGAAACAGATATATAACACAGACATATGCGGACGTATGTGCACACTGACGTACAGAGACACAAACATACACAGACACATAGGAGCAGAGACACATGAACCCATAGACATATAGATAGACACACAGAGACACATGATGCACATACAGACTTACACACAGAAACACACTCATGTGTGCACACACACACAGCTGTACAGTCCCACACCCAATGAGACACGTATTCACAGACATACACTCATGCACAGACATACAGACACCCACACAGACAAATACACAGATGCATATGTGAAGAGAGACACAGATACATACAGAAACTCATAGACACTGTATGCACACAATAATGCTGACATAGAACAAATGCACTTAATCACTTAATCACTTAATCACTTAACTTCACGTTAGTCGTCGATTTGCTCGAGCGGGCGCCAGTAACGTCTCCATTTGTCCCTGTCGCGTGCTAGTGTAGCCCAATGGCATCTCTTCGCTCCGGGAACATGGAGGGCCTCAAACCGATCGTTCATGATCTTGACAAAGAAGTCTGACCATCTGGTAGGTGGGCGGCCACGCGGTCTCTTGACATCCCGTGGAATCCAATCAGTAACAGCTCTAGTCCAACGGTCATCTTTAAATCTCATTACGTGTCCAGCCCATCTGATTTTCGACACCTTGACAAATGAGACAGCGTCCCTGATCCTTGATCATCGACAGATGTCAGAACTCCGCATTCGTTCTCTCATTTGAGTGAAACGTGATATTCCAAGCATAGCTCTTTCTATTCTTCTTTGGGAGACCTGAATGGCGTTCTCATCTTGTTTGCGTAGGGCCCAGGTCTCTGAGGCATATGTTAATGCAGGAAGAACAGTGGAATCAAAGAGATGTGCCCGGAGCCAGAGGTTCTTCGTCCTCTTAGCTATTTCTTCGACGTTCTTGAAGGCGTTCCAAGCCGCTCTCTTCCTCCTGCGCAGCTCAGGTGCCAGGTCATTTCTCATGTTGACCTCTCGACCTAGGTACACATAGCTGTTGCATTCGGAGATGGTCGGTCCATTGAGAGCGAATGGGGCGTCAGGAACAAGGCTGTTTCTCATAAACATTGTCTTTGTAAGATTCAGCTGTAGTCCTACCTTTCCACACTCACGGTCAAAGTCGGCCAGCATTTGTGCCACTTGGCTGATGTTTTGTGTTATTAAAACAATGTCATCAGCAAAGCGGAGGTGGTGTAGTTGCCGACCATCTATCTTCACTCCCATTCCTTCCCATTCCAGTCGTCGCATGATGTTCTCGAGGGTGGCACTGAAGAGTTTCGGTGAAATGGTATCACCCTGCCGCACCCCTCTCTTGACATCAACGATCACTTCTTTGTAGAATGGTGAGATCCTGGTAGTGAATCCGCAATACAGCTCACGGAGGATCCTGATGTATTGGGCTTGAATGCCCTGATTGGCTAGGGCTTCAATGACCGCTTCCATCTCAACAGAATCAAAGGCCTTCTTTAAATCAATGAACGTTAAGCAGAGCGGCATCTTGAACTCCCGAGAAACCTCAATGAGCTTGGTTACCGTGTGGATATGGTCGATGGTGCTGAATCCTTTGCGGAACCCGGCTTGCTCGCATGGTTGTCCTTCATCTAGTGTTCTGCCAATCCTATTCAGGATTACTCGAGTGAACAGCTTGTAGATGACAGACAATAGGCAGATCGGGCGATAGTTGCCAATGTCATGGATGTCTCCCTTCTTGAACAGTAGTACGGTCCTGCTGGTTTTCCATTGGGACGGAACCTTGCATTCAGACAGGTAGCGAGTGAAGAGCCGAGCCAGTGTATTGATGAGTACTGACGGCAGGTTCTTCAGGTGTTCAGGTCTGACCTTGTCTGGGCCGGGTGCTGTTTGCTTCTTTACCAACGAAATGGCGTGTCGGATTTCGGAAGGGAGAACGTTAGGAAAGACATACCCATCCTGTGGAATTTGGTATGTCGGCAAGTGGACATGGCTATCGAAGAGATTTGAGTAGAAGTCATGGATAATCTTCTCCATTGCCGTTCTGGAGGATGTGATGGATCCATCAGGACGTCGGCGGGCAGTCATCTTGGTCTTATAGTTGGCGAAGGACAGGCGGGCATTACAAATACTTTTCCCGGCTTCTGCCGCATCTACCAGTACTTCTGCTCTTCTCTCTTTGAGGTCTTCCTTGATCGCATCTCTGCACTGCTTTGCAAGCTCGGACGTTAGCTTGCGGTTGCCTGAGGCATGCGCCAAACCACGCTGGCGAATTAGCTCAAGAGTTTTCGAAGATAGGCGAATTTTTGTGGCTATCTCTCTCTTGGCGTTCCTCGCACATTCATGGAGGTGCTGAACCAGTCGATCGTATTCCTCGTCAATGTTGTCAACAATGGCATCTTCCCATGTTGCCGCAATAGTACCAAAGAGTTCCCAGTTGGTGGTCATTCTGGGAGTTCTCTTTTTGAACTTTGCAGCCCTTTCTCCCCGCTCTGTGAAGTAGAATTTTGCACGAAGGAGACGGTGGTCCAATCCCGTTCGAAATTTTGGGACAACAGCGACATCAGTCAGGCAAAACCGTCGATTGAATATGATGTGGTCTATTTCGTTGTGGAATCGTCCACCGGGAGACTCCCATGTCCATCGTTTAGATTCTGCCTTCTGGAACTGTGAGTTACCATGAATGGTCTTGGTCGACATGATGAACTCAGACAGTCTCTCACCCTGTTCGTTCCATTCTAGGCCATGGGTCCCGAAGTGAAGTTCTTCAGCTGATCTTCTCGGTCCTATCTTGGCATTAAAATCACCCACAATGATCTTGTAGAAGGTGTGGTCTTCTTTATTGAACTTCTCTAGCTCCATGTAGAACTTCTCGATTTCTCTTTCATCATAATGAGATGTTGGTGCGTAGACACTACTTCCACTACCCAGCCGTCGCCACACTCCAGGATGTTTTCCGGACCCGCGCGGCCGCAAGCGGCCACGCGACACATCATAAGATACTAAATACCCATCTTCTGGAATTGTCGTACCATATTTGATAGGGTTCAAATATGGTAACACCTACAAGGGTGATTAGAGGTCACCACAAAAGCCTCTATACCTCTCGGAAAGACTAGCAAGCTACCGAGAGTATTCCGCCCACACGGAAGAGCCTGGCAAGCTATCCGCTGTGTATTCGATATGCCAAAACCAGTAACTACAACTGGTCTCATTCACCTGACCCTGAAGGCTTCACCAACATGGCAGCACTGAGAAGGATGAGAAAGGAGAGGCCGACAAAATCTCAAGGCCGACCTAGGCTGCCACAACGAAGGAAGACATAAATGATCGTCTGTACTTTCAATGCACGTACGCTAGCATCAGATGCATCCATCGAGGACCTGATGGTACAAGCGCGAATGATCAAGTACGACATCATTGGTCTGACCGAGACAAGAAGGCACGAATCTCACCATGCCGTTTTCGACACCGGAGAAGAATTGTTCCTTGGAACATGCGATAAAAGAGGTGTTGGAGGCGTCGGTGTCCTTGTCAACACAAACTTGGCCAAGAGCATTGATTCATTCGAATGCCTAACAACCCGAATCGGACGTTTACATTTGAATAGATGTGGCTCACTGCCTGCAGTTTCTATCTTCGAACAAATGCACATGCACACAAAAGAGACACACATACAGAGATACACGCAGACACACAAATAGACGTAGAAACAGACAGATACATAGACACATACATGCACACAGAGACACACGGAAGTATACACAGACATACACACTTGTATACACAGAGACTCACACAGACATATGGATATATAAGCAGATACGGATATGTCTGTATGTATGTATATATGGATATACACACACAGACACACAGAGGCATATGCACAAGTACATCATAGACACACTGATACAATACATATTCAGCGGCACACACATGTGAACACAGACATGTATACACAGAATATACACAAACACATGCACACAGAGAGACACACAAAAATACAGACACAAAAACACGCACATACAGTTACACCAACACACACAGACACATATACACACAGACACAAATATGTGCACACAGACATAGGCAAACTCAGACTTATAACAGACACATATTCACACCCAACACAGACATATACACAGACTCACACCCATGTACACACAAACACACATATAGATACAGATACACATGTGCCCAGTCATGAAACACAGACATCAATAGCACACTCAGACACACACAGATGCATATCCACACATGCAGAGAGACACACATGTACACACACACAGCCACTGCACTCTCCTCCCATTGTTCATCGATTTGCTTGAGCGGGCACCAGTGACGCCTCCATTGTGAGACCTGTTGTTACTGTCTTTGGCATACCGAATATGTCATGGGCAGGTTGCCTGGCTTTGCCGTGCGGGTGAGATGCTCTCGGTAGCTTGCCAGGGTCTCCAAGAGGGGCGAAGGAATCGACCCTGGGTCGGCAGCGTGCAAGGCAAATGCCCTACCCGCTGTGCTATACACTCAGATAGATACAAACACATATAGACACAGACACTTATACAAACAGTCATATACAGAGACACACAGATATATACATAGAAACACAGACACTATCAACTAGACACATACACCATGCATGCCTTATAAACGAATGTATACCAACACAGACACACAAAACAAATGCATAAACACCCACATGAAGAGACACACAAATGTAAACACAGAAATACACATTTACAAATTTAGACACACATAGAACAGACAAATACACAGACTCAGACACACATGCACACATACAGAGACATGCCGATATATACACAGACACACATGGTGTAAACACAAGACACAGATATATGCACAAACATATACACAGACACACATACATTTATACACAGAGAAACAATCATACACACAGCACACCTACATGCACACACAGACACATTAGCATAGACATCAGACATATATACACACGGACTCTGACACACACAAATATACACACAGACTTATACACTGACACCCAGACAGAGCTAACCCTAGAAACCATAGAAACATAGGCACACACACTGACATTTACACAGACACACACGTACAAAGACCTACAGAAATACACAAAGGAGCACAGACACAGATATTTATATGGACACACAGACACATGCAGATACACACAGATATTTATACACAGATATACATTCTTTCAGCGACACAGACTGCTCACATCGACAGTACACCCGTATGCACAGACATATAGTTAGACACACAAAAATAAGACGTATTCACAGACAACACACACACAGAGACACTCACTTATATAAACAGAGACACATAGGCACGTTTCTGAAACTGATATCTTTTGCTACAAGCTGTCATCCCCAGGGGAGTGTCATCCCCAGGGGAATGTCATCCCCAGGGGAATGTCATCCGCAGGCTGCCCAATTAATAACTAAGACTCTCTGGGAAGCCCCCAGCTGCCAACTCCTTGCCCCTTCCACACACATACACACATACACACACACACACACACACACCTTTGCAGGGAACATTTTCTTTCTCCTCTCTCACCTGGACCCAATAGTGTCACGAGAGACACAAAGCTACAGCAGACCCGTAACTGACCCCTGAGGATGCATCTGCTATGGCTATATTGGTGCCAATTTTTATAATCTTTATTCCTTGACCAGAAACACGAATAAGGCCCAAGGTACTTGCCCACCCTCCCCGTTCTTATTTTATTTTCCCTAGATTTTTATGGAACTTTGGGGAAGGTTGGAGAGAGGGTAGAGAAAAATAACATCTGCTGAAATCAGAATTCCAGATGCCAAAACAAGTAACACCTGCAGAGATCCGAATTCCCGAAGATCCCAAAGGAATGCATCCCAGTTTGCCAACAGCAAGGGGTCATTGGGGGCAGCAGTCCTAAAGCTTGATATTACTGTCTTGATAGAAACGTTGAT
Source organism: Sorex fumeus (assembly GCF_029834395.1). NCBI lineage: Eukaryota > Metazoa > Chordata > Mammalia > Eulipotyphla > Soricidae > Sorex > Sorex fumeus. The sequence continues at coordinate 3,090,120 of NW_026606133.1, read as the reverse complement.
GCTTTAGCAGATTTGAAACAGAGGCCCCTGACCCCCAGGCCTGGCCAGGGTGAGGCTGTATCTACATAATCTTTGTAGATACAGTGCTGCACCATGCAACCCTGCAAACTGCCCATCTGCAGCAAATCCTGAACTCTTTCCATTGTGTTTACTGCACAAACAAACACACACACAAACACACACACCGTCCCCAGGGCACTTCACCATGCAATCCTGCAAACTTCCATCCTGGGACAATCCTGAAGGCTTTCCATTGTGCGCGCGTGCGCACACACACACACACACACACACACACAAACCAATCCTGAACTCTTTCCATTGTACATACACAGAAACACACCTCCCTGGGCGCTGCACCATGCAATCCCGCAAACATCCTGAGCTCTTTCCTTTGTGCATACGTTCACACAGACACACACCCCAATCCTGAACTCTTTCTCAAAAAGCCCTTATTCCTGCACGGGTGAGCCCTGCCAGAGTCCCTATCGCTGCTGGTCGGACACTCCCAGGGACGCACGTCTGTCAGTGTGCCCCACCTCAAAAACCCTTGTCCCACTTGTGTGACCCTGTCCTGTGTGTGTTACTGTGACCGAATCCAGGCCTCTGCCTGCTTCCCTAGCTCAGAATTTGCCGTCCTGTCTTGGGTGACAGCCAACAGAAGCATGCCCCTGTTCTTTTAACCCCACATCAGAGTTTCTTGTCATGGCCCTGCTCACCCTATATAAGACCATCACTAATTTGACCCAGAGTCCCCGGTCTCCACTTTGTGACCTCAACTCAGTGTCCATGTCCCTGCATTCCAGCATGATCTCAGAAAAGAAATTGGTCTCACCATAGGCCTCTCCCCACAGGCAACTCAGAGTCCTCGTACCTGACTTTGTGACCGCGACCTCAGAGACTTTTACTGTGTGACACAGGTTTGTACTCTATCTTTGATGTGACCCACCTTAGTCCTTGCTGTCCCTTACCTGACCTTACTTCAAAAACCCGTGTCCTTACCTTTGTCACAACCCCTCAGACCCCATGTTTTTGCCTCTGTGACCACCACAAGGACCTTTGAACATGACCTTTGGTGACACACTTCAGATCCCCATGACCCTGCTTGTGTGAACCCACTTCAGTTAGTATTTTGAGGCCGGATTTGAGTCACACCCGGTGGACCCAGAGGACCACGTGATGCCAGGACTCGAACCCTGGGCTTCGCTTCTGAGACCAGATGAAATTGGTGCCTTCAGGGTGGTGTGGTCATAGACCCTGGACTTGGCAATGCAAAACATTTGCCCACGCCCACGGAGCCCTCTATTCTGGCTTAAATTTTAGACTTCTTAAAGTGTGTTTCCTCTTTATTACTGTCAAATGCATACATCAGAGAACCGCATTCCAGCTGAGATACTTAGGCACACCTAGCAATGCTCAGGTCATTAGTCTGATAATGTCTAACACTTTCTAAATTATTTATTAGCTGTCCTTCCGTTCATCGATTTGCTTGGCGGGCCCAGTAACGTCTCCATTTTGAGACTTGTTGTTACTGTGTTTGGCATATCGGATACGTCACGGGTAGCTTTCCTGGCTTTGCCGTAGAGGCGAGATACTGTGGTGCCTTTGCCCCTGCCACTTCTGTCTGTTACACTTTTTATTTTTTTTCTCTTCCTATTTGTTTCATTTTGTTTTGTTTTGGGGCTACAGCTAGGAATGCTCAAACGTCCCTCCTGACTCTGCACTCAGGGATGTTTGGGGGACCTCTGGGGCGCCTGGAATTGAAACCCGTTGGCTGTGTGCAAAGTCGGTCAGAGCCCTCCTGCTGCCCGATCTATGCTAGCCCCCTGTTCTCTTTGTGACGGGAGTGGGAGGTGTTGGGCACAGGCAAGGTGCTTGCATATGTATTCCAGCGACCCTGTTTCCTTGTGGCACTCCCATGCATTCTGTTTGTGATGTTGACAGGGCTTGCTGCAATGTCTGTCACTTGGGCCATGCCCCCTCCCCCCGGGATTATAGCCCTTGGTTGCTGGTGTTCCACTGCGCTGGCTGGAAAGAGTGTAGAGGGCTGGGTTTTGAGCACTGTCAGCATGCGCTTGGTGTAGGCCACGGCACTGGGGTCCCAGTCGAGGTCTCGTGGATGCCAGGCAGACTCACTACCCAGAGAACCCTCTCCCAGCTTGGCCCTCGGGGTCCAGCGGCTCCAACAAAACAAAGTGGGGATTCAATAGCCAGCAATGTGCTCAGCGACTCCATGAATGCTCGGCCACAAATTCTTCAGTTTCCGTGAAATCATCGAGGGAATGTGCTAGGAGGGTGATGCGATCACGAGCCTGGCGTCCCCATGAATGGAATCGTGTTCTTTGGAAGGAAACCCAGTGAGGGGCTGGAGAGAGAGCACAGGGGTGAGGCACTTGCCTTATCAGGGTTCAATCCCCTAGACTGCCCAGAGTAACCCTTGTGTACTGCTGGGTACGGCCTCAGAACAACAACAGAGAGAACAGAAGAGAGCCAGGGAGCTCTTTAGCCCCTGCCACGGGTGAGGGCCAGCAGCTGGCCAAGCCAGGGCTCTCAGGGGACACCCCTTACTAGTACCTTGAGCTTGGGCTCCTAAGCTTCTGGAACTCCAGTCAAAACCCTCGTGTGCTGTTTCTGAGCCTTCAGTTTGTGGACAAAGGGACAAAGAACCAGGACTTGCGCCATGACAAGGCTGTGCCTGGGCGTTCTGAGCCAACCACAGTGCCGGTCTGGGTAACTGTGTCGCACCCTTTCCAGAGGCCTCGCAGAGACTCGCCAGCCCCAGATCTGCCCCAGACCTTTCCAGACCGAGGTGTGTCCCGAGCATCTGACAGCTGCCTCACCCTGCTGTCTTCCTTTCAGTGCTGCTGAAGGTCCCTGTGAATTCAGCACAGCTGGGTAGGTTTGTTAAATTTTGTTCCACTTTGGTGGCCGTGCTCAGCACTTACTCCTGCCTCAGTGCTCAGGAATCACTCCTGGTGGACTCGGGGGACCACATGGGATGCCAGGAATCAAACCCCAGTTGGTCACATGCAAGGCACTTACCCGCTATACTATCACTCTGGACCCTCCTTCGTTCTTTTCTTGCACCACTTCACTAAAGCTGGCGCAAATTTACATTTCAATATGTATATGTCTTCTTTGACATTATTGGATTCTGCATCTTGATATTCCCCCATCCCTAGTGCCTCCCCAAAGCATATTCCCCTTCCCGCCCCCCACACACCCACAGGCTGAGGCTGAGCGAAGTGAGATGACTTCAAGGTGCCCCTGTGAGGCAGAAGTCTCATGTGGGCTCCTGCAGAGGAAGTGCATTGAAAGAGATCTGGGGAAAATGACTCAGCACCCTGGGGTGCTTCTCATGACATTCCCTTTGGCTTCTGAGATGGTGGGGCAGGTAGGGGCCACAGGTTGGGCCCATGCCACAGAATGTGGCCTTATTTGTGCGTCTGCTGGTGATGGCAATATCATTCAGACCATTGCGCCAACTGCAAAGGTGGTGTTCCAGCTCCTCAGCTAGCCAAAATACTCCACCCACTGGCTTGTGAATCAGGCTGAAAAAGAACAGGAGCCTTTTGCCCTGTTAGTAAAATACCAAGAAGAGTAATTGCAGTAATTGCAGTGTGTCAAATTGGCAAGAGCGGAGGACGGTACCTCACATAGTGAAGGCGGTTTTGCAGTGCGGTGTGGCCAGTTCTTATTGTGTGGGAGATTGGTGTGGGGTGGGGGAACCTCCTGAACTATACTCAGAAGCCCCAGGGGCCCCTTCCCAGAGATTTTCTGCCAAGTGGACCAGTAGTTCAATACAAGGGGCTGTGGTAACGGCTCATGCCCTGCAGTACCAAGGATGACCCAGACCACCGAGCGAGGCTTAGGGGGTTCTCCAAGGTTACAACATATGGTACTCCCAGCCTCCAGGACTGAACCCCAGGCTGCTTGGGGGAGCCTGTGGCGCTGGGGATTGAAGTAGCGTCAGCTTCCTGCAAGGCACGTACAGTAAGCCTGTGCTCGCTCTCTCTCTCTCTCTCTCTCTCTCTTTTGGGCCCCACACTCCTCTGTTCTCTTTCCTGGGGTCCTACGTTGCATGGTTTTGGGTGTCCATTGTATTACTGGGAAGAATTGGAGGAAAAAACAATATTTTAACATAGAATAAGTAGTTTCTCATCAGCAAGAATTTAGGAAATACCTGTATTTATAACAAAGAGAGTATAATAGACTTGCCATTCTTTTACCTTGAGGTTGAGAATGTCAGAACACACACACATACACCTACACCGCAAAGATGCCAACACCCATGACTGGTCAGAGGAACTCCCAGGCTGTTGAAGAGAACAGGGTACCCTATTTCCAAAGAAGGTCACCTTCTGAGTTAATGTCTGTCAATTTTTCGTTTGTTTTTCATTTCGGGTGGCACCCAGTGGTGCTCAGGTCTGACTCCTGGATCTGCCCTCAGGAATCATTCCTAGAGGTGCTCAGGGTTCCAGATGGAATGCCAGGGACTGAACCCAGGTTGCCTCATGCAAGGCAAACACTCTCCCAGCTGTATTATCTCTGTGGTCCAAAAGACATTTTTTTAAAGAACACGGTCCTGTCCCTGTCAAGAAAAAGCTCGGAGTCTTTCCCACTGCAAGGCAACTTGGCGCATTGATTACTTGTATCAGAAACTTCCCTGAGGGAGCCTTAGGCCAGCTTCCCCCGTGATCCATCCACACCTTCCTCCTGTCAGTTTGTGGGGTACTCCTCTTTTGGTCTCTTGCAATTCAGTTCTGTGCAGCCTGCAAGTATCAGAGTTTGCAGTTTGAATGGCTGTTGACAATGGCCCTTCGCAAGTCCGTCCTGAGCCAGCCCAGGGGGTTGGGCGCTTGCCTTGTGTGGAGCAGCCCCAGGACTGTGTTCCCTTGTCTTGGGAACAGCATCGTGCCCAGTGTGCTTCCCCACCTCAGACACCCGTGTCCCTGCTGTGTGGCCCCACATCACTGCCCCTTTTCCCTGCCTGTGTGACCTCAACTAAAAGCTCCCTGTCCTGCCTCTTTGACCCCACACCAACGCCCCAACCCCTGCCTGTGAGGCCACAACAGAGTCACTACTCTTGCCTGCATGAGCTGACCTCAGCTCCCGCCACCTGAGTACAAGGGACCCCACCTCAGATGTCCCGGTGCATGCCTTTGTGACCTCACTTAAGACCTACTTGTTCCTGACTCTGTGACCCCACAAAGACCCCCCACATGAGAGCCGTTGTCTCTTGCACTGACCTGCTTCAGAGACCTGGTCCTTGCCAGTGTGACCTCACCTCGTATCCCGCTCTCCTTGCCTGTGTGACTTCACCTCAGAGCCCAGGTTTCTGCCTGTGTGACCTCACCTCAGAGCCCTCTGTATAACATCACCTCACAGTCCCCTCCATCCCTGCTTGTGTGACCTCACGTCACAGCCCACTGTCCCTTATGTTTGTGATTCAATCCGTGTTGCTTGTCCCGGCTTCTGTGTCCACTTTAGAGTTGCCTGTGATGCCCAGAGAAGAACTGTTACCCACCTACGATCTTCCAGACCAGCAAGTGTGACCCCATGTCAGAGTCCCTCTCCGTGTCTGTGTGACCCTCTTCAGTCCCTGTCACCGTCATCACAAAAGCCCTTATTCCTGTGTTGGTGAGCCCTGCCAGAGTCCCTATCGCTGCTGGTCGGACACTCCCAGGGACGCATGTCTGTCAGTGTGCCCCACCTCACAAACCTTTGTCCCACTTGTGTGACCCTGTCCTGTGTGTGTTACTGTGACCGAACCCAGGCCTCTGCCTGCTTCCCTAGCTCAGAATCTGCCGTCATGTCTTGGGTGACAGCCAACAGAAGCATGCCCCTGTTCGTTTAACCCCACATCAGAGCTTCTTGTTATGGCCCTGCTCACCCTATGTAAGATCAACACTAATTTGAAACAGAGCCCTCGGTCTCCACTTTGTGACCTCAACTCAGTGTCCATGTCCTTGCATTCCAGCGTGATCTCAGAAAAGAAATTGGTCTCACCATAGGCCTCTCCCCACAGGCAACTCAGAGTCCTCGTACCTGACTTTGTGACCGCGACCTCAGAGACTTTTCCTGTGTGACACAGGTTTGTACTCTAACTTTGATGTGACCACCTTAGTCCTTGCTGTCCATTACTTGACCTTACCTCAAAAACTCGTGCCCTTACCTTTGTCACAACCCATCAGACCCCATGTTTTTGCCTCTGTGACCTCCACAAGGACCTTTGAGCATGACCTTTTGTGACACACCTCAGATCCCCATGACCCTGCTTGTGTGACCCCACTTCAGACCTTCTTATCTCTTTTTGTGTGACCTCAACTCAGAGTCCAGTGATCCTGCTCATGTGATCCTACCTCAGAGACCCTTTTCCCTGCTCGTGTGACCTCCCACCTCAGAGCCTCGTATCTTGCAGTTGTGTCCCCATATCAGAGCCTTGTATCCATACCTGTGTGATCGGAACTCAACCCTCATGTTGTTACCAGTGTGATCATCCACCTCAGATCCAGTCAATGCCACCTCCGATCCCCACAGCCTTGCCTGTGAAATCACAACTGAGCATCCCATGTCCCTACTTTTATGACCTCACCTCAGAGTTGTATGTCCCTGCTTGTGTCACCTTACCTCAGAGCTGTGTACCCTGCTTGTTTATCCCTGCTTTAGAGTACCACGCCCCTGCTTGTCTTTGAGGTCCCTGTTCTGCGAATACACCTCAGTGCACATATTCCTGCCATGTGGCCCACCTGAGTCATTTGCCCCTGCCCGTGTGATCCACTGTAGTGTCCCATGTCCCTGCTTGTGTGACATCTCCTCAGAGCCCTGTCCCAGCTTGTGTCGGCACCCTTCAGAGCCTTGCTTTTGTGACCCCCCCCAGCGAGAGTTCCATGTCTCCACTACTTTGACTGACCTCAGAACCCTGTGTCCCTGCCCATGTGACCTCAGATTCCCATGACTCTACATAAGAGACCCTACCTCAGAACTATGTACCCTAATCTTTGCCCGTAATCAGAGCGCATGTCCCTGCTTGTGTGACCCCCCACTTAGAGTCCCACATCCTAGACATGTAACCTCCCCTGTGTTCTGTGTTCCTGCCTGTGTGATCTCAACTTAGATCTCTGTGTCAGAGCTGATGTCAGTGGCCTATGTCCCACACATGTGACCACCTCTCAGAGACCCTTGTTCTTACCTGTGTGCCCTCTCCACAGATCATGAGTCCCCAACCATGTGATCCAACCTCAGAACCCTATGTTCCAGTGTGTGTGAACCTTCCTCAGAACCCTGTGTCCCTCCAAACTTGAGCCCATCTCAAAAGCCCGTGTCCCTGCCTGTGTGACCACACCTCAGATTCCCATGACCCTTCATGTGCGACTACACTACAGAGCCATGGACCCTGCTTGAGGGTCCCTACTTCAGAGAGCCACATTCCTGCTTGTCTGACCCACAAATGTCCGATGGATCTGTTCTGTGAGGCTAACTCGATGCCCTATTTTCCTGACAACTGACCCCCACTGAGTAGGTTAACCCTGCTAGTGTGATCCTTCCTCAGAAACCCTGGCCCTGGCCCTGTGACCTGTCCCCAGAGCCCTCTCTTCCTGCTTGTGTGACCCTTGCTCAGAGCCCCGAGTCCCTGATTGTGTGACTTCAACTGAGAGCCTCTTACTCTACTCATAAACCCTCCATCCTCAGAGCCCCATGAACTCATCATGTGACCCACCCACCCATTTCTTTTCCTTGCTGGGTGATTCCATCTTAGAACCCTGTGTCCCTGCTTGTGTGACCCCCACTTCAGAACCCATGTCCCTCCCTATGTGGCCCTCTTCAGAGACCCGTGCCCATACTTGTGTGATCTCACCTCCGAACCCCTGTCCCTGCCCGTTTGACCCCTGTTGAAAGCCCCGTGTCCCTCTTTCTCAGAGTCCCATGTCCCTGCCTGTGTGACAACTTCTCAGAGCCTGTGTCCTTCCCCAGGTGACCTCTTCTCAGACTCCATGACCGTCCTTGTGTGACCCCTCCCCAGAAGCCCAGGTTTGTCCTCTGTGACCATATTTCAGAGCTCTGTGTCCCTCCCCTGTCACCACACCTCAGAGCCACGTATTTCTACTTATGTGACCTGTTCTCAGAACCCCTTTTCTCTCCCTCTGTGACCTCTCCTCCGAGTGCTGGACCCTACTTGTGTGACCCATCTAAGAGCCCTGTGGCCCTACCCTGTGACATCCCGTGAGCAACTCCTTGTGACCCTCTGCTTTGTGTCCCTCCTTTGTGTCCCTTTGTGTCCCCCCGTGACCATCCCTTTGTGATCCTCAGCTTTGTATCCCTTTATGACCACTCTTATGAGGAGTGGTCATAAGTAGGTACAGAGTCCCATGTACCTACTTATGTGACCCCTCTTAAGAGGCATGTGTACCTCCTTGTGTTATGCTTCATCGGAGCCTCCTGTCCATACCGTTACCCCTTGAGAGCCCTGTGGTGCTCCCTGTGTGACCCAATCTCAGAGGTGCATACACCTAATTTTGTGACCCCTCTCTAGAACCCTGTGACAGCCCCCCCAGAGGTCCGAGAACCTACTTGTGTGAGCTCTCCTCAGAGCCCCAATACCTTCCCTGTGACTGTATGTCAAGCACCATGTCCCTACTTGTTTGACTCCTCAGAGTTCCCTGTATTTCCCTGTGTGACCTTTCCTCAGAGCCCCATGTCGTCCCTGTGTGACCCTTCCTCAGAGCCCTATAGCCCTCCCTGTGTGAGCCCACCTCAGAGCCCCCGTGTCCCTACTTGTGTGAGCCCACGTCTGATCCCATGCCCATTCCCGTGTGACCCCACCTCAGAGCCGTGTCCCAGCCCGGGTCCCGGAGGGCAGGACCATGGCCCACCTTCCACTTGTCCCAGAGGAGCCGGCCGCTTCAGGAGGAGGCAAATGTCCCGTCCGCAGGAGTCGCTCAGGTTCCGTCAGGTTCAGGATGAGCCGTGACTGTCCCGTGCTCAGTCACACCCTTGAGTCCCTCCCAGCCCCTGGGTTTGATTTCTCCACGCCGAATCCGGCTCCCAGGTCCCAGTCAGCCCGGCCCCTGCAGTGGGGGCTGCTGCTGGTGAACAAAAATCTGTGCAGTCCTCAGGGAGAGGCGGGTGGTCCTGGGGTCTGCTGCCTACCACCTAGAGGCTTTAACACAGCTACTGATCCCTCCCACCCCCTCCCCTAGGAGTTGATCGAAGTACTTTCAAGTTTGGCACCAGCCCCGGTGTTGCTCAAGGTCACCTCTGACTGTTCTCTCGGGAGTTACTCCTGGGGGCTGGGGGCAGGTACGGGGTGGAACATGGGTGGGCCTTGTGCCAGACCAATGCCCACAGACTATCCTCAGTCTCTGGTCTCGCCCCCGATGTCTCAATCCCAGTGTTGGAGGTGTTTGGATTTGGGGCTCACGGGGAGTGAGCCCAGGGCTGTCTCTGCTATGCGGGTGCCTCCACCAAGCCCCCGCCCCGTCTCTCCCCCTGGTCCTCAGCCATTCTGCTGCTTGGCTGGAGAGCACAGTGGTGCTTAAGATGGGGGAGGAGCCTGGCCTGGGATGGGGCTGAGTAGAGCTGAGGCTACCACCAAGGGGCAAGTACCCTCAGCATGGAGGAGCGGGGAGACGCACTGAGCTTCTCAGCGCTCAGAATGGGGAGTACTGCAGAGCAACCGGCTCCTCCTTGCCCTTCCTCACCCCGACGGGGCGATGCCCGCTCACCTGCTCGGAGAGAAAAGCAGAGTGCAAGCTCCACACACTTTGCAACAACATTATTTTAGAGAAAAAAATATGCTATCATATATTCTAAGGTAAAGAACAGATTATATCGTGTGACTCATACAGAGCAGTTGATCCAAGTCATTTCTGGAACAATATGGATGGTAATGAGAGGTGCTGAGAAACCTTTCAGACTGGGGGGCCCCAGGGTGTCTGAGTGGGGTGTCTGACCATGAGGCCTCGGGCCATAAGGGCCCCATAGGACCGCAGCCCCTGAGCTCTGGGACCCCTATCGCCTAAGCTTCGGGGCTGGGGCACCCTGACGCTGCTGCCCATAGGGGGCAACAAGTGACTGCTGGTGCCACACCAGCTGAGTGGCACTGGCGCTCGAGCCCTGCTGGGTCACACGAGGGGGCACATGGTGCCACGCAGGTGGGACCTAGTTGGCATGATTGATAAGTGCCTGCTGGTGTTGTGCGTGTTGGGTGGCACTCCTTTTCGAGCCCTGTGGGGGTGCGGGCACATGGGGGGGCACAGGATGCCATGCAGGTGGGATCTGGTTGGGGGCCGCCACAATTGGCTGCTGGTACCACATCAGCCGGGTGGCACCACTGGCTGAGCCCTGCTGGGCTGCGGGCCTAGGCTTCAGAGTAGCAGGAGCCACAAGTGACCGGTGGTACCCGCCCTGCTGGGTGGCAGCACTTTTCAAGCCCTGCTGGGGTGCGGGCACATAGCGGGGCACAGGGTGCGACACCTGTGGGATCTGGGTGGCGGGTGCAGGCACAGGTGCCCCCTGGGTACCGCGTGGCCCTGGTGCCTTGGGAGGCACAAGCTGCCTCGGGGGTGCAAAGTGGAACACTGGTCCGCCCTGGGGACCACTTAGACCCGGCACGTTGGGAGGCCCGAGCTGCCGCGGAGGTGCGAATCGGAAGGCTGGCATGCGTGCAGGGGCACCTTGGGTGCCACTTAGTCCCGGAACATTGGGGGGCATGGGCTTCGGTGCCGAAGGGAGCTGCATGGCAGGCACAGGCACAGGGGCGCCCTGGGTGACATTGGGGCCCGGTCCAGCGCCCGGCTGGTGTCTCTTACTTTGTGGGCCTTGTAGCTTCGCACGGTTGTTTCTCTTCCTCTTCGAGCGCTGCTGCGATATCCCTGCGGCCTGGACGTGGGTCGCCTGGCCCTGGGGTGCAGCCATCGCAGCGCGTGACTGGGTCATGGGGACACTGGGTGGATCCACCTCCATGTCGCTGAGTGGTTCCCCTTGGGATTCAGCGTCCATGTCGCTGAGTGGTTCCCCTTGGGATTCCGCATCCATGGACTGAATGCTGCTCCCGCAGGACACAACTTCCATCGATTCCACGTCACTGAGACAGGCCTGTGTGTCCTTGGTGGACACAACCTGGCCATCGTCAGGGGCTTGTGGCCACCCTATGACTGCGGGTGCAGCTGGGGCGGGCACTGCCACCGGGAGCGGAGGCGGAGGGGCCTCCTTCTGGGGCACTGGGGCCCCCTTCTGGGCTGGGGCGGGGGTCACCACCCGGCCATGAGGGGTCTTGTGGCCTAGCAGGGCCTGACAGTGATGCGTGCCCCTCTGGAAGCAGGGGTCTTTCCGTGGACAGTAGACCACAGCCTCGCACCAGTCTTCCTCCTTTCGAACGGGCCATCCATGCTGGTCAGAGGGTACTAACTGGGGACCATGGCGGCGAGCCCGCTGGCCATAGTAGTCATGTCCATAGGCCCCTGTGGGCTGGCCACTGGGCCCCGGCCATGGGTAGTAAGTCGGCGGGCCGTGGACATAAGGCCCTGGATTGTAGGGATAAGGGGCGTGGGGCTGAGGATGCCCCACAGAGCTGGGCCCACCGTAGCCCCGTGTGCATGGCGCCTGGGCTGGTCGCGGCGTCCCCAGGTCCTGGTAGAACCACATGTCGCACGGTCTCCGCGTCATCCCGGGTCAGGGCTCTGCAGATCACAGGCCACACTCAGACCCTGGCAGCCCAGAGACGCACACACCCTCCCTGCCATTGGGGCTCTTTATGCACCTTTGGGGTCCCCAGGGGTCACACAAAAACCATTTTATTGTTTGGTCAACTTTGGGGCCATGCCCCATGGTGCCCAGGGCTGACTCCAGGTCTTCCTCAGGGGTCCCTCCTGGTGGGTCTGGGGGCCCATCTCTGGAGCCCGGGATCGAGTTCGGGTCATGCAAGTCTAGTGCTGTCAGCCCAGAAGACACCTCCTATCTGGGGACTCCCATCCTCCTCCCTACGGGCTCCCTGGACTCCTCCCTCTGGACTCCCACCTTCCTCCCTTCTGATTTCCCACCCTCCTCCCTGGAGACTCCCACCCTCCTCCATAGGGGCTTCTCTACCCCCCTCTTGGACTCCCACCCTCCTCCCTAGAGACTCCTTGGCGTCTTCCCTCTGGACTCCCGCCCTCCTTCCTAGGGGCTCCACACCCTCCTCCCTCGAACTCTCACCCTCCTTCCTAGGGGCTCCTTGGACTCTCCCCTCTGGAATCCCACCTACCTACCCTAGGGTTTCCCTCCTTTCTCATTCGAGACTCCCACTCTCCTCCCTAGGGACTCCTTGGAGTCTTCCCTCTGGTCTCTCACCCTCCTCCCTGGGGACTCTCAACTTCCTCCCTCACTGTTCCACATTCTCTCTGGCAATTCCCATCATATTTCTAGGGGCTCTCCACCCTCCTCCCTTATGGCTCCCCACCCTCCTCCCTTGGCGTCCCTCATTCTGTCCAGGGGCTACCACACCCCCTCCCCTGGTGCCTCCCTCCCTCGGGCTGGCCCCGTTTCCCTGACCCCTGGTCCCCCATCCCCGCAGCCCCAGGTCTCTCTCCGCCCCCTTGGGCACTCACCGTGGGCGGAAGGGTCTCAAAGGGGGTGATCGAGCTGCGGACAGGTGCGGGTCTGTCGCGGAACAGTCAGCGGGCAGCCTCAGGCGCTGGGAACCAAGCTGCGTCTGGTCTGATGGAGGAATTCACGTCCCGTCCTGTGTTGCCGACTAGCGTCCAAGACTAGCGTCCCAGTGGGAGTGTGCCAGTGCGGCGCGTCCCTAGGAACCAGCGTTCCTTCCTGGATACCCTTAGTGATGTAGGGCGTGGCCTCAGAACTCCGGGTATGGGGGTCCCGCGCAGTGGAACCTCCCCATGCCCCCCCTGCCATGTGCGCGCATGATACGGTCGGGCGCACAGAGCAGAGGGCGTGTGGGTTTGGGCTCGTGCACAGAGCACCCAGGTGAGGGGTCCCAATGAATTGGAATCTTCCCCGGGAGACTCACACACCTGGTACCGGGTCAGGCTTCGACCCATTGGTCCTGCACGTGCTGGGCCTTCCCCTTCCCACTAGGAACTTTGTGCCCTCACGCTCTGCGGCCGCCTATGCGCACTCTTTGCATCCTTCGAGCAGTGCAGGGTGCGCCCAACAGATAGGCATGTTTAAGAGGGGAGTCCTTGAAGTCGGGTCCCTTGGATTCCCTCTTAGGATTTTGGGCAGGGTTTGGGCAGTACCGGCCACTGCCCCCGGAGATATTCAGGGGACCGCAGCATAGAGGGAATTGCACGGGACCCTCTGTGATCTCTCTAAGTCCTGATATGGTTTAGGGTCGACCTCATTCTGTCCTGGGGCTGCCACGCCCCCTCTTCTGGGCTGCCACGCCCCCCTTGGGCCTGCCTCCCTCTGGTTCATACAATTTCCCTGAGCCCTGGTCCCCTTTTTGTATACTGGGGTCCCCATTCCCGCTGCAGCAGGTCTCTGCCACCCCCTCAGAAGTGGGGGCAATCACCGTGGGCAGAGGGGTCAGAAAGGGGGTGATCAAGCTGTGGGTGGGTGCGGGCCTGCAGTGCAAGAGCCAGTGGGCAGCCGCAGGTGCAGGGCACCAAGCTGGGCCTGGTCTGTAGGAGGAATTCAAGTCCTGTTTTGGCAACTAGCGTCCAGGCTGGAGGGTGCAGGTGCGGCACGTCCCTAGGAACCAGTGTTCCTTCCGGAATACTCTTAGTGATGTGGCGCGTGACCTAGGACTCGGGGCTCGGGGATTCTGCGTGGTGGAACCTCCCCGCACCCCCCACCATGTGCGCACATGGGACCATTGGGAGCACAGAGCGGAGGGCGGGTGGGCTTGGGCACGGCCACGAGGTGCCTGGACGTGGGGGCCCGCAGAGTTGAGCCTCCCCGGGCTCCCCACCCTCTGGGGGGTCGGGGCGTGGGTGAGGCCTTATGGGAACGGGCTTCAGTGGACACTCGGTGCTCATCTGGGGAGCTGGCGGCCAGCCAGAGAATCCAGGCCTGAGATGTTGCTGAGGGGCGCACCGCACGCGGCTGGGAGTTTTTGTTTGCATCCGTGTTGGGGTCCCTCCCGTTGAAGAATACGAGTTGACCCTATTTCTCTTTGCGGATAACAAACTTCAGTGTGTCTTGCCGTTGTACCTTTTTCTAGTAGGGAAGGATGACGGTGTGGGTGTTTTGCAACAAGCAAAGTGTCTCTGTCAAGTCCAGCCGTGGTCCAAAGCTACAATGACCCAATCTCTTGAGTGAGTGACACCCTGCCCTCTCCAGCTCAAACAATGTTTGTGACAATGTGATGTGTTTAGCATGGGTGAAGACAGCAACAAAGTCTAAGCAATATGGCACTTATTTTTTATGCTATTTTTATTTTGGACCTTCTGAGGACTGACTCTTGGCTCTGTGCTCAGGTATCACTCCTGGCAGTGCCAGGGGCCGTGTATGATGTGAGACTGGAACAGGCGAGCACCCTCCATCCGTGCTATACTCTCTCTCTAGTGCCTCTTATATTTCATGTGAGTCTGAGGACGGTTGTTTCTCTCTACAGAGAGAAGATTCAAGCCTTCAAGTAACACATCTCTGCATATCTGTATCAGTATGTGCTAAATATATATGTCAACCTACCTGCTGTATGCATACACACAGGAAATATATAGTGGGCTAATTATTCATAGTTATAGGATAACAATAAAATGTTATTTTGTAAACACTCATATAAACTTATATAAACACTCATTTCCTGCTGTTTAAACTCTATGTTACATAAAGCGGAGCAAGGAAAACCTTCTAAAACTCGTGGTACTGGAAAAGCTGGCAGTCACTGTCAAAATATGAACTCACCCATTTCTAATGTCGTGCACAAAATAAAATCAATAGGAATTAAAGACCTGGATATCAGACCTGAATCCATAAGGTATATAGAGGAAAAGATTAGCAGAAATCTCCGTTATATTGAAGTTAGCGGCATCCTCAATGAGGCAAGACCACTGGCCACGCCAAACAAATCAAGAGAAACAATTGGGACTACATGAAATTCAGAACCTTAGGGCCAGAGCGGAGGGATAGGCTGCTTTCCTTGCATATGGCTGACCGGGGTTTGATCCGCAGCATCCTATATATTTCCCCGAGAACTGCTAGGAGTAATCCCTGCACGCAGAGCCAGGAGTAGCCCCTGAGCATCGCCACGTGTGACCCAAAAAGCTAAATACATACATACGTACATACGTACATACATTTAGAAGCTTCTGAACTGCAAAAGAAACAATGACCAGAATACAAAATTGGTCCACTGAAAATGCGTGATGAGAGTAGACTATAGACCGAAAAAGATTGCCATTCAATGGCTCTTTTGCAAACCACGGCACTCAAAATGAGAAAGATAACAAAAGGGAATGCCCTGCCACAGAGGTGGAGTGGGTTGGGGGGGATGGGGGAGGGTGGGATACTGGGACTGGTGGTGTTGGAGTATGGGCATTGGTGGAGGGATGGGTATTCGATCATTGTATAACTGAAACCCAAGCACAAAACTTTGTAAGTCTACAACTGTACCTCATGGTGTTTCACTAATAAAAATTTAAGAAAAATAAAATGGCCCAATGACAAGTGGAAACCATTCATCTGACTTAGGATCAATCTCCAAGTTATATAAGGCACTGGTAGAACTTTACAAGAAAAAAAGAAATCCAACCTCATCAAAAACTGGAGAGAAGAGATGAGCAGAAACTTCCTCAAAGAAGAAATACAACCAGCCAAAAGGCGTGTGAGAAAATGCTCAACATTGCTCATGATCAGGGAGATGCCACTCAAAACAAGATGTCATCTGATGCCAAGAGACTGGCACACATCCAGAAGAAAGAGAGCAACCGGGCCTGGAACGACAGCACAGGGGAGGGCGTTGGCCGACCAGGGTTTAATCCCCTGCACAACCATGTGGTCCTCCGAGCACCGCCAGGAGTAATTCCTGAGTGTAGAGCCAGGAATAACCCGAGCACCACCAGGAGCAGTAATTTCTGAGTGCCGATGTAGGTTATTCCTTGCATCTCCAGGTGTAACCCTGAAAGCCAAAAACAAGCAAACCAACCAGAACAAGCAGTGCTGGCGTGGATGCGGGGACAGGAAGCCTCGTGCTCACTGCTGGGGCAGTGTCTACTGGCCCGGGCTTTTAGGGAGACAACAGGGACCTTTCTCAATCAACTAGGAATTGCACTTCCATATGACCCAGCAGTAGGTTATATACTGGGGTCCAAAACCACAATGCAGAAAAGACTTCTACGCTCCTGTGTTCATTGCAGCACTAGTCACTCACAGGAGCCAAAATGTGCAACCAACCCAAGTGCCCAAGAGCCGATGAGTGGATCGAGGAACCCTGATACATAGTGCAATACTACTCAGTCATAGGAAAGATGAAGTCATGTCATGTGCTACCACATCAGTGGTTCTGGAGAGTTTCAGGCAACGTGAAATGCATCAGAGGACGAAGCACAGACATGAATGGTCTTCCTACCGTGCAGGATATGAAGAAACAGAGTCGGGGAATAACACAAGGCAACCGAAACAGAGAATGAGAACCAGTTTACAGCAGAAACTGGTTGCTAGTTTTAGGGGCTGGGGCAGGGGAAAACAGGCTACAATAGGCCATTGGCGGGGGCAGCGGTCACTTGGAGCAGAATGCAGTGCTGAAAAGAGGCAGACAGTGCGTCCACGAGAGACAGGCTCAGGACGGAAACTGGGGACACTGTTGGAGGCATGTGAGCACTGGTGGGACTGGAATGGAATATCCTATGCCTGAAATTCAATGATGAGTAACTTTGCAATTCACCATGACTAAAAAAGTACGAAAGAAAGGAAGAAAAGAAGGAAGGAAGGAAGGAAGGAAGGAAGGAAGACAGAAAGACAGAAAGAAAAAGGAAAGAAAGAAAGGAAGGAAGGCAGGCAGGCAGGAAGGAAGGTAGGAAGGAAGGAAGGAAGGAAGGGACACCATCATTTTGGCTACAAAAGGATAAACCTGCTGTGAATACTAGACAATCAAATTCTCTACTATTGTGTGTGTTTATAGAGAAGAGCGTGTAGGGTAGGTAACCATCTCTGAAGCAATCGCCTTAAGGACACATGCCAGGAGCACCCAGTGCAGAGTCTGACGTGGGTTCCCAGTGTTCCCACAACCATCATGGACGTTGTGAGAAGGTTCATGCGGATGCTGGGTGCGGTGGGGAAGGGCAGCCATCGACGGGGGTGCAGGGCAGAGGGCGCACCCATCCCCTTCCCCGTCAGCCCGCGCTGGGGAGGTACAACCCCTGGCACCGGAAGAACAGCCTAACTCTTCCCAGCTGCAGCCTCTTCCCGCTTTGCAGCCTGGATGCGGGGCGTTTGCAAGGTCATTTAATGCTGAGTTTCCTGCAGACCAGTCACGCAGCCCAACCTGCCCCCCCAAACCTGAGCAGCTGCTCAGTGGAACAGGAATATCTTGGCATTGATGGGAAGGGGGAGCCGCTTGGCTGAAGGGCAGGTGTTGTTCCCGGCTCAGGGCCCCCGCTGGGCCCTAGCAAGAGGAAAAAGGCCCGCAGCGTGGACAAGCGGCCACTGAAGGCTCCTGCTGGTGGACGCACAGACGGTGTGTGGACACGATGTTCAGGGGGCAGTGAACGCGCCTGCGCGGGCATCTACTCCAGGTGTGCGGGGGCGCGCTGAGGTGAAGACAGCCGCCATCTGACCCCTACCCGGGGGCACAGAGGGCCCACGCCATGGACTCTGAGGCCACTGCCGGGTCGGACACCCCGAGAAAGCACCCGCAGCATCCTCATCCATGGGTGCAGGACTGAAGGCACAGACACGCCCACCCACAGCTGACCAGGCTCCGGAGTCTCAGCAGGGCTGGAGCCCCCAAACACTCGGTACTCCGTGCTCAGGGCTGGGCTCAGCTGGCCCGGCCACACTCGGTACACAGTGCTCGGGGCTCAGGGTGGGCTCAGCTGGCCTGGCTGGCCCAGAATTTCTGGAATTGGGGTTGGGGCTCCCCTGCCTCAGACAGACATACAAGCCAAGGAGAGAGACCGCCTAGGATGGATGTGGGGCCATATCTAGTGCCTTTACAGCCCCATGCACGGATTTTTCCCACTGAAGACAAGTAATGGCCCAATCGCTTTCTTGGCAAGACACGGTAAAATTGCTTCTGGTTTCTTGGCGTGTGGGGGTGGGTTTTCCTTCCTTTTTGGTGCTCGCATTCATTAGGCTGATTCTTGGTTTCACAGGTATGCCAGTGTCTGGGCATTCTTCCTGGCTTTCCTGTTGAGTTTGCTGTGCTTGTGGGTGTGACAGTGTCGTCAGTGCTGGTGGTTGTATCTGTCTTGCTCGTGGTTGTGCTGTGGTGTTAGTGTTGTGGGTGTAAGTTTCATTGTTGGTGGTGTCTAACCGGGCCGAGATCTCCCCAGAGCACTCACACGAAGACAAGTTGCGATAAAATAAGCAAAGGGTTTTTATTAGCTAGCACGGCTAGCTCAAGCTAGGGCCCACATCAAGCTCAACGACACAGTGGCAGCCTTCTCAGAACGAGTGGCCCCGAGTCTCAAAACTGAAGGTCTTTTCTCCCATAGCATCATGGAACAGGGACTTTCCGCAGACTACCATTTCAGCTGCAGTATGAGGGGTTTCTCACTACTTGTACTTAGCTGATTGGGTATAAGTTGGAGTTACATAGGGAAGCTTCCCTACCTGCACCTGATTGGTAACCCATCATTGACCTCACCCAGGCTCTCTCGCTTCAGGGAAATCATGACTCAGTTCCAGGTATCTGTGCCCAATTCGCAGGAATTCCAGAACTGAAACCTACGGCCAGCTTTTTCTGGCTTCTGTAAGAGCCTGTCATGGCGCTGCCTTTGCTTCTCTGTCTCTCATTCCTCCCTTTTCTTTTATGCCCGTGGTTGAGCAGGGTCAATCTTGACCCCTACAATTGTTTCAGAGGGAAATACTTTTCTGAGTACCTTAAGTTGAATGGTACTGACACGTTCTTTCACAAACTCCATGCCACCAACTCATCCAGAAAACAGGGGCCCACAGTCAGGAACAGAAGCAGGAGCACTAGGGGTCCCATGAGGGGTGGGATCAGGGTGAGAAGTTGACGTTCCCAGCTCCCCTTCCATAACAATATGCCTGTACCGGAGTCAATGAGATAGGAAGGGGACAAGCCAGACGTTAGGTCATATGTGCAAACAAACCAAGTCTTCTAGCTGACCCTTGGTACAATTGCTGGGAGTCTATCCTATATTTCTGGGTTAAAATCGGCTCAGCAGGGGGAATCTTACAAGTTATAGGTCCCTAAACAAACACAAGTCCCAGGATGGGCCATAACTGGTACAGACCAAGGTGAAACTGTGCAGTCTCCGTCTTTCCTGGGTGTCATTGGCTATAATTCTACCCGTCATAGTGGCAGAAAGTACCCAGTGCCAAAATTTGGGCTCATAGTGAGTTTGCTTCACAGCTGAGCAAACAGAAGCAGAGAATAACCTGTGCCACTCCCTAGGATCCCTTCAATCACTTTCTTCAGTTTTATCTTGGAGGGAGAGGCTCCAGTTGGCAGGACACACCGCTGGCCGTTGTCGTCCTGTCTTCAAGGGGGGAGGCAGTTTTCACATGTGAAGCATGGACCCAGGCTTTGATTCTTTCCACCTTCAGAGTGAACGGCATGATCAGGGTCATGGGATAGGGACCTCTCCACTGAGGTTCAAGGATGGCAGTCTAATGTCACCGACCTAGACCAGGTCTCTCAGTGAGTATAGGTGAGGAGTTACCGATGCTTTGGTCATACTCTCAAAGCCCCATATGGAGCTGGACCTGAATGACCTCTAGGGCCTGTCATAACCTACGGTTTTTGGGGCGACCTCTAATCGCCCTTGTAGGTGTTACCATATTTGAACCCTATCAGATATTGTACGGCAATTCCGGAAGATGGGTATTTAGTGTCTTATGATGTGTCCCGTGGCCGCAAAGCGGCCACGCGGGTCCAGAAAGTGTCCTGGAGTGTGGCGACGGCTGGGTAGTGGAGGTAGTGTCGGTAGTGGACGTCTGCCAGTGGGGTATTTATATGGTCCCGGTAGGGGTAGGGTGGGTCTTCTGTGCGCATTCCGATCCCTGGGTCTTGGGTGGTTGGTGGAAGCAGACAGGCAGGGTATGGTGGGGCTCCTGATTATAATCCCTTTGTCACCTGCGGTTGGTGGGAGCAAGCAGAGAACCTCTGTCCCTGGGTCCGTTGAGCCTGGAGTCCAAGGTCTCAGAGAGTTCCGCTTATCTTGTTCTGTGGGTCTTCAGTCATGCGTGAGTTTCAGCCGGAGCTGCCTAGAACCATTTATTAAAGGGATTATATAATGTATTCTGACATTTTCTCTAAAGTATTTCACTTGATTTATTTCTTTCACCTGTAAAGGTGATTAGAGGCTGCCCCAAAAGCCTCCATCCCTCTCGGAGAGCCCGGCAAGGTACCGAGAGTATCCCGCCTGCAGAGCAGAGACTGGCAAGCTACCCCGTGGCGTACTCGATATGACAAAAATAGTAACAATGATGGTCCTCATTCCCCTGACCCTGAAAGAGCCCCCAATATGCCATCGGGCTACAATAGCACATGACACGGATGAAGAGAGACATTACTGGTGCCCACTCAAGCAAATTCATGAACAACGGGATGACAGCGATACAGTGACAAGGATAACATTTCTGACTTTAAAGAGTTTAGCCTTCTTTATTTGGAAACATGTAATTTTGGAGAACTACAAATCATCCCTTAACTTAAAGTTGTTTTTCTGTTTTACCTACGTCTTTTACCTTCCATTGAACACAATGCCTGCCAAGACAAACAGCCTTCCTGTTTATTCCTAGTGATATTGGCAGTATGAGTATTATTCCTAAAAAATAAAAAATAATTAAAAAATATTATTCTTCATTCTGGGATAATGCTATGAGCTCCAATCATGTTAATTAAGTATGAAACTAAAACTGTTGATGTAAGCTAGTACTTAATTAGTGCTATGACTAATCCTCAAGTCCCTATATATTGAAATATCCATCACCCTCCTCCTTCTTCATGGAGAAACCTAGAGAAAAGTCCTTCAGAGTTTCCAGCATCTCAGACATTGTTTAGCTAGTTTCTGCTGTGTCTTCTTCTAGTCGTGCCAAGCCTCAGCTATTCATGATGCTGCTTCCTCTCGGCAGAAACAAGAAAAGACATTTCTTATATTCCACTGGACCTCTCAGCACAAGCCATTACCTGGGTCTTGTGTTGGAAATTTGAAATTTTATCTGATACTTCCTTTACTTTAAGAATACTGGGGCGGGGCTGGAGCGATAGCACAGCTGGTAGGGCGTTTGCCTTGCATGCAGCTGACATCGCCAGGTGTGACCCAAAAAGCAAAAGAAAAAAGAATAAACTGTAACTTTGACTGTTTCAACGTAGTTTTTTACCCCCCATTTGATTGTTTGAGCCTCTGTTATTGAAAGGCAGTTAATGGTGCTTTGCGTGCACACCATCCCGACACACATCTGGCACTGGGTACACACCTCCCTCCCCCAAGGGCCGGGCTCAGTTTGCCCGCGTGTTGCCTTTGGCCCTCCTTGCTCCCTGGCTATGTCTCTGTAAGTCCTGCAGTGAGAGAGCACCGTGTCAGCCCCTGTCCCTCGGACTGGCTGGACTGCGCATGATGCTCATGGCTCCATTCATGGGGCTGCAGGCTGCATGATTTTGTTCGTAGAGCAGAGCGGGTCCCACTGTGTGTCTATGTCTCACAACTTCTTCATTCCTTGGTCCGTGGTTGGGCCTTTGGGTGGTTTCCACGTCTGGACTTAGCACTGCAGTGGACACAGGCGTGCACGGGTCCTTGCGAATGGAAACCTTTGTGTTTGGGACAAATCAATACCTTTCAATGTATCTTGGAGACTCTTGTGAGCTGGAAAAAGTTCCTTTGGGCCCTGGGAGATGACTCACTAGGTTTGGGCACTTCTTTGCATGTTGAAAGCTCAGACTTTGAGGCTCTCGGGCCTCGCAGGAGGAATACTGAGCTAGGAGTACTTCTTAGAGCAGAAACAAATAACTTCCTCTAGCTTGGTTGTTAGTAACATGGACAGTTGTTCTGTCTAATCCAGACCACAGAAATGTCCTATTGAGGCGAAACATCGATGACGCTTACATGAAAGATATTTAAGTCAGACTTTGAATGAGATTAGTGGAAGAATTTTCTCCTCCAACTCCCATTTTAAATGAATCTATTTGTCCGGAGGTCAAGGTTTCTCAGCTTTGACACCCGATCATTTTTTTGGCGTTTTCAGAGGGTGAACAGTCGGCGGTGCTCAGGGGGAACATGCTCAGGGGGTACTCGGGGCTCTGCACTCAGTAGTTTCTGCTGGCCGTGCTTGGGGGACCAAGTGGGATGCTGGGCATCAAACCTCAGTCTGCCGCTGCAAGGCATCCCACCAAATTTTCTGTTGCTCTGACCCACCCTCTGGATAATTTGTTGTTGTTTTTGAATTATCGAATCTCCCTGAGATACAGTTACAAAGTTGTTTCTGATTGGGTTTCAGTCATACAGTATTGCAATGCCAGCCCCTCTGCCAGGTTACATTTCCCACGACCAATGTCCCCAGTTTCTGTCCCGCCACCCTCCCCCCAGCCTGTCTCTATGGCAGGCACTTTCCTTCTCTATCTCTGTCTCTGTCTCTGTCTCTGTCTCTGTTTCTTCCCCCTTTGGGTATTATGGTTTGCGATACAGGTACTGAAAGTTATCCTGTGTGTCCCTTTGCCTCCTTTCGGCACAAAGGTCTTGTCCAGAGTCACCATTTCCAGCTGTCTTTGTCCTGGTGGTCCCTTCTCTGTCCCCCTGCCTCTCCCCCAGCCCCTGAGGCCCGTTGGGTTGTTTGTCGGGGGCTGGCTGGCAGCAATTCTCCCCTCTTCCACCCGGTGGCAGTGGTGCACTCTCCCATCCAGGTAGTGGGACTGGTGGTTCCACGCCTCCCTTCCCCTTCCCCTTCCACTTCCCCTTCCCCTTCCCCTTCCCCTTCCCTGCAAGCAGACCGGGTGCGAGCAGCAATTCCCAGTCGCCGTCATGGGTCCTTCCTATTTAATTCACGGCCTCAGAATCACAGCCAAAATCAGATCGAACAGGACTGAGCACGGCTCCTCATGATATTATGACCCCGCACGGTCCCCTGAGCCCCCCGCAGGTAAGACCTGAGTGCAGAGCCAGGAGTCAGCTGGGTATAGTCCCAGCGACTCCCAAAAACCAATAGAAAATCATTATTATTTACATATACTTTTCCCCTAAAGGCACTCTTCTGAACCCAGTAACTATTATTAGGTTCTAAGAAACCTTCCCAGGCAGCACATTAAAAACAAATAAATGTGCCTTTCTGACATTATCGTCAGAATCTTAGATGTATGTTTCAGATTTTCTGGGTACATGGCAAGTTTCTACTGTGTAACAAAATCAGCTCTTTTTCCCCCCAAATTCTAACCCCTCATATCCTATGTCCTGTCTTGCAAAGTAAGCAGCTGAAATAGTTCATCGTACTGAAGGAGTTAGGATGTGTCTCAGAGAAGACGGTTTGAACCACAGACGAATAAATTGCTGTAGACTTTTGTACGCTTGCTGACTCCCCAGCAGAAAGTGGTCACTGAATGAATGTGTCCATATTTATCATAGGTTGCATAAAGAAGAATAAACTGACATCCTGTTGCTCATTGTTCAATTTTGAATAAAGTGATGGGCTGTGATATATCGAATTGCAAGTTCTTACTCCACAAGAGATGTGATGAATGATATCCCCTTTCAACAAATGTATCTGCTAGTTCTGGCCTCCGGGAAGGAATTAGGAGACATCTATAAAAATTCAGACACTGTCCCATTAATCAGGTGAGACTTTATGATCTTACTTTTCCTCTGTAGTGAATAAAGAACACAAACGTGAAAGATAATCACCCCAGAAGCCTTCTCGTTTTATGTGTTCCTTATGTGTTTTTAACAGAAAGGAGAATACGGGGCATTTTATAAGATGAAATACAGTGAGGCTGGCTGCAATTTAATCAGCACGGTATTCCCTGTGTTAGGACAGAAGGTACTAAGTCACTTTGTGACTCCATTGCTAATCTGCCTCCGGTAAGCAGACATCTTAATCTTTTCACAATCTAGGTCTTGTTCAGCCGGCTAGTTGATTTCACAAGTCAGAAAACCGACTCGTCTGAGCTGCATTGATGATGGAGTTTGGTGGTATCAATCCCTATCTTAAACCTTTCAACATCCTGCCAATTCTACCCAGGTAGAGGAGATGGCGGTAAATAATTCTTGCCCTTGCTGTTTCTTCCTTTGAGTGGAAAGCTCATCCATAGTGTTAAGAGCCACCAACAATCTTTTCTTTTGCCTTTGGTGCCCAGACTAGAGCTTGGGGCAGATCCAACCTGCCTACTGTTCTTGTTGATAAAGTTTTGTAGGGACACAGTTGTACCAATGACTTTCTCTATTGTCCATCAAATCCAAACTGTCTGCTATTCTTGTCAGTAGTTTTATTCAGACACAGCCACATCTATTCCTCTCTGTACTGTTAAAGTCAAAGTGCCTGCTGTGCTTGTCAATAAAGATGTAGTGAGGCACAGCCATATCCATTCCTTTCTCTGCCGTCTGTGATATCTGAACTGCCTGCTGTTCTTGTCAATAAAGTTTTATTGAGACACAGCCACATCCACTTGTCTCTGTCCCATTCAATTTGAACTGCTGGCTGTTCTTGTCAATAAGTTTAAGTGGGACACAGCCACTTGTCAGTAAGTTTTTTTGGGACACAGCCACATCCATTCCTTTCTCTGCTGTCTGTGAAACCCAACCTGCCTGCTGCTCTTGTGAGTAAAGTTTTCTTGAGACGCGGCCACATCTATCCTTTCCTCTGCTGTCAGTGGGTAATTCGGTGATGGAGCTGGGAGTTGCCATAGGGATAGTTTGAGCACAGGCTAGCAAGCATGTCCTGCCTCTTTCCAAAACACCTTGGCTGGCTCCTGCCTTAAGCTTCTCCCATGGATTCTCCTGGCAGGTGGTGTTGCTTGAGTCTGGGCAAAGCTGGGTTCACTGTAGGTGGTTTTGGATGCCACACCGTGGACTTTGGAAGGGCTTCCTGATGCTAGTACATTTACTAAGCTTGCTTCTAGCCATCACCCTTAGCATCTGTTTGCCAGATGTGAGCACATCTTTCATTTGCAGCTTGATCAAATCTCACTTGTTCAAGGGGATTTTTCCCACCCAAATCTTCCTTGAGTTTTCAACCAATAGCACTCTCTCCTTGTGTCCTAGTTTTAAATTTTATTTACAGTTTTCATGACTCGAAACAGATATTAATTTGTTCTCTTCAACATTGTGGTAATGGCCCACTTCACCAGTTAGAGCCAATACAGAATGCTTTGTTAAAATCGATTTTCAGGTCAATGGCAGACAGATCTTTAGTAGCAATATGTCCCTTGAAGATAGAATTCAAAGTCACAGGGTGTCTTGTGTTTGAACCTGGCTACCCTCATCCCGAAGGAAAGTTTTAGTACATCCCATTTTCTAGTGGAGGTCTAGGGAAGCCAACCTAGGTCTAGGGAGCACAGACCCAGGAGTTTTCCTTTAGGACAGAGATAGGAGGAATCTATAGCACAGACCAGGAGTCATCCATGAGCACAGAGCCAGAAGGAACCCTGAAAACAGAGCCAGGACTCACCCCTGAGCACTGAGCCAGGTGTCAGCCCTGAGCACTGTCAGTTGTATCCCCCTGAGAGATAAGTCAACACAATGGGGAAACAGATCGTTGTTCGCAGAAGGGAGAGAAATGGATCCTGTGTTGATCCTCCTCGTGGGGTCCCGCAGGCAGAGCACTTCCCCGGGACTGTGAGCACCTCCTGTGCCCACACCAGACCCAGCGGTGACAGAGGAAGAGATCCCCGCTCCTGCCGCCCTGTAATGGGCACTGTGGCCCTCAAGCACTGTGACCCTGAGCCCTGTGCCACGTCCTGTCTGGGGGACACCGAAGCTCATGGTCGGGACCAGGGCTTGGCCACTCTGGACTGTGCCGTGGAGACTGTGCAGAGTCACGTGGGTGTGCGGGGAGCCGGGGGCACTGTCGGGCCGAGGCAAGGCCTGGTCGGGAAGGACCGGCCTCTGTGTTGGCCCGTTTCCTCCCCAGCTCCTTCTGCTGCCACAAGGCACAGTCCAGCCGGAAACACCTCTTTCCCTTCCGTTCTGGCCCCAGGGAGCTTTCTCAGGCCGGGGCTGGTGAGAAGGCACTGGGCTGGACATTTATCGCCCGATAATCCCATTGCAGCTGCTTTAAGTCGTGTTGGAGCAATAATGTGGAATCCATGAGGGGTCCTTAGAGGTGGGCTGCGAGGGGGGAGGGCAAGGACCTTGGTGCAGGGAGGGAGCACAGCGGGGTTGGCGCTTGGATATTGTGTGCCAGAAGCAATTGTTAGCAATAACTTTATGGATAACGGCAGTGTAATAAAAGTAACTTTAAAAAATTTCTAAAGCAATAAAAAGAGGAAGGAAGAGAAGGAAGGAAGGAAGGAAGGAGGAAGGAAGGAAGGAAGGAAGGAAGAGCGGGAGGGAGAGAGGAAGGGGGAGGGAGGGAGGGAAGGAAGGAGGGAGGGAGGGAGTTCAGGCTGCCTTCATGACACTGGATCTCTGTTGGGGGTCACAGGGTACACAGCATCCCCTCAAACTTTCCCACTTGTTCAGTTTGACCTTGCGGCTATTGCTGCCCTCTGGTCAGGGGAACTTTCATGCTTGTGCCACAGCCTGAACCTGCGTTCCCTGACCCTGCAGGCTCCTCAGAAGCCAGCAGCCCAGAGCTGCAAAGAGGCGTTCTGGAAGGGAGCTGCACCTTCCAGAACAATCCCCAGGCAGCCCTCCTGGGCCCTGGAGCTGTGAAGGGGGAATAGCCTGAGACATGTCCACCAGGTGCCCCCAGAAACCCACGTGCAGAGCCCCAAGCCCATTTCCCGTTCATGCCGCTGTGACGCAGTGAGGCAGGGAACTAAGCCACCCCCGCTCTGGAACCCGTCCAGCGGCTGGTCACTGCGAACCGGGCTCAGTGTCCAGGCGCTCAGCGTGACTGAGGTACCTCCTGCCTGTGTATGAGCTATTTGTCCGTGTGGACACTGGGGGGCGCTGTTTCTGCCAAAAGCTGCCTGTGACCTTTTCCTGATGCTTCTTTCATTCTATTATTTCCAAGGTTCAAGGAACATGGAAAAAGAGTGAGAGAAAGAGAGAGAATGGAAAAGCAGAAAGAAAGAAAGAAAGAAAGAAAGAGAGAAAGAGAGAAAGAGAGATAGAGAAAGGAGGGAGGGAGGGAGGAAGGAGGAAGGAAAGAGAAAGAAAAGAAAGAGAGGGCGCTAGAGAGATAGCACAGCGGGTAGGACCAACCCGGGTTCGATTCCCAACATCCTATATGAGCACTACCAGGAGTAATTCCTGAGGGTCCATGCGCTTTCTAAACAGAACAAAGCATCCATATTTATGAAGAGCACCTGTCAGTCCTTTCAATGTTTAGGAACGAAAACCAGAACACAAGTATGTTGGTTTGAAGACCATTTGTTTAAAAATGCCTTTCAAAGTGTCACTGTGCCACATTTTCATCGTGGCACTTTGGGGAATGGGGAACACATCTGGCAGTGCTCAGGGGTTCCTCCTGGCTCAGTGCTCAGGGATCACACAGGACAGCGTTTGGGGGATAAGCAACACGTTGGGGGTCGGAACGGGGTTGTCTGTGTGGAAGGGTAGCACTTTGCCTGCTCTAGTGTCTCGCCCATAGATATATTATTTTCTGTAAACAACGCATTACCTGTTCCACATCCAAGTAGGCTGCTGAGAGGTGCCAAGTTTAAAGGTCTGTCCTTTCAGATTTAGCCCAGACCCTCTCGTGTAGGTCTCCTCTGATTTGCCTGGCCTGGGGCTTCTATAAATGGAAGGTTGGGACCGAGCCAGCAACGTTTCAATCCAGTCGAGACCCGGACACTAGGCCAGAGAGTGGGACAGTGCCAGCAGCCAAGCCCACTGGGGTCCTGGCACCTTGCGGGGTTCCCCAGCACCCTCGGGAGAGATCCCTGAGCTCTGAGAGGAGGCTGGGGCTGAGCTGCAGGGACCCCAGGAGGGGGCCACGAGGCACCATGTGCCCCTCGGGGATCAGGGACAGAGAAAGGGCATCCTCTGGGGTTCTTTCCATCCAGCACCAGGGCCACGAGAGTCCCCCTCAGTGCAGACGCCTGGACAGTGGCCTGCTCTGTCTCCCCATCCCCCACAGCCTCATCCCACTTTCCTTCCAGACCCTGCCCTGTCCTGATGCTTGGGTCCTAGTCATTTTTAGATGTGAATTTAACGCTTTAAAATTTAGTGCTTTTTAATTTTTTATTTTAAAATCTTAATTTTAAAATTTTAAAATCTTCAGGCTGGAGTGATAGCACAGCGGGTAGGGTGTTTGCCTTGCACGCAGCCGAACCGGGTTCGATCCCCAGCATCCCATATGGTCCCCTGAGCACTGCCAGGAGAGATTCCAGAGTGCAAAGCCAGGAGTAACCCCTGAGCATCGCCATGTGTGACCCAAAAAACAAAAATTTAAAATCTTTTTTAAAATTAAAACTTTTTATTGTGAGCTTTTAATTTTTAGTTTTTTAATTAAAATTAATTTTATTTTAATTAATTGTTTAATTCAAATTTTAGTTTTAAATTTAATTTTGTTTAAATCCTTTATTTTCCCCCATTTAATGACGGTGAGATACACAGTGACAAAGTCGTTCACGATTGGGGGAGGGCTGTCATCTTCTGTCCCCCTTTCATGATCTTCCCCTCTGGCCCCTTGAGAATCCCCTGGGGATACTCTAGAGATGCTGATACAGACTAGATTTCATGCTGAATCTAGGCACCAAACACGTCAGTCTCATTGCTGGCGATTTGGGGTAAAAGGCAATGCGAAGGGAACTCCTGGGAAGCAGTAGAAGCTGGCCAGCCAGCTGCTGGACAACCTACCTACTTCGAGGCGTTTGGAAACTGGTTTTCTCCTGGCTCAGGACCTTGGTGCAGTCACTGGCAGAGGCACCTCTGCTACATCTCAACCTGGATACTGTTGCACTTAGTGAAGATCCCTCTTGAAAGATCCCGGCTGGCTGGTGACTGGTGACTGGTGCCCTACAGGTGCACACAGAAACCTACATTGCACCGTTTCCGAAGATGCTATTCATTGCGTTGCTGGCTGATGTGGTCCTTTCGGGGAATATCTGCTTTGCAAGATCTCTTTCCTTGTCGGAAATAAGAGCATGCACAAAAACCTTGTACCAATTCCATCCCGGCCACTCCACAGGATCCCCTGTGCACCGTCAGCCACCACCCTGAGCACAGAGCCAGAAGTATGCCCCGAGCTCTAACAGGTGTGTCACAAAAACAAATAAAGAAGAAACAAGAAATCTCCCTGTGTCCAAAGGCTGCCTTGCAGCGGGCCATGATGGCCGTGGCCACCAGCGATGGGTTTGGTTCAGTTGCATCACCTTTGTACTCACCTGCAGACGTGGCGGGAGAGAGGGCAGGAGGGAGAAGCCCAGGGCCCGTGGCTCTTCCTTCTCGTGCTCCTGGCTTCTCAGTTCCTTTTCTTCTCTGGGGTGTCCAGGAAGACGGGGCTGGAGCACACTTTGGGGGGAGCAGACTGAGGGGCGCTCTGCCCCGACATTGGGGCACCCTCACGGGGGACTGTGCAGGGGGTAGGCTGGGTCCCTGCTGCCGCTGCTGCTTCCCACCAGGGCTTTCTCGAACGTGAATTCCTGCTTCTGAGAAAATATGCCAGTCTAGGGAGCAAGACTCCATATGTGACACCCTCCGTCTCCTTCCTGGGCCCCATAATCCTCGGTAACACCCTGACAATAGGGGTCAGCAGTGGCACCAAATTACGTGTGTGTGTGTATGTGTGTGTGTGTGTGTGTGTGTGCATTTCCCCCAGTTCTGGAGAGCCAGATGCCCATCTGTCCTCTGAAAAAGACAATTCGGAGGCCAGTTATGGCCCTTCTTCTTTTCCAGGATTGCCCAGAAGACCTTAGAAAGACAGACTGAGTGTCTGGAAAGGTCCCAAGTGAGTCTGGCCAGAGACGGATGGAGGAAAAAGCAAGGAGGTCTGGGTGTTTAATATGAGATGGACAGAGCCAAGCCCTAGGATCGGCTAACGCACATCTCCAAGAAAGGGGCTTGGATTGGAGGCCGCCAAAGCCCACGCTATTGAGACCTGAGCTTGCACTTCGATCCCATGCTGTGGCTCTTCCAAACAATGGTTGTTCCCTGGCTTCCCGCCTTGGACCCTAAGGAGGCTTTTAGCCTCGAGGCACCGAAGCCCCGAAGGTGAAAGCTCACAGGCTGGGAGGGTACTTGGTGCATGGGAGGCAGCATTTGCTTCCTGGCACCAGTCACCTCCTGCTCCTCGGAGCACTGTCAGGAGCCATCCCCGAGCACTGAGCCCTGCGGTCATGAGCACAACCAAGCCACGGAAACGAACACTGAGAGCCCAGTCTTCTACCATAGACAGATTGAATCTGGCTCTGTGAGAGAGGGCGCCTGGCTCGGATCTTTATAAGGACCTCAGAGGTTCCTAGTGACCTAGGGTTGGGAGGATGGTGGATGAGGGGGAGAGGCAGGAGCAGCGGGAGCTGGAGGGGTGTTCCGCCTGTGAAGAGACTTGCCCTGCGTGTCCCTGCGGTGGCCTGAGCAGGCTGGACCCCGGGCGCGGCTGTGCTGTGCTGGACAGGCATCCATGCGGGGCCTTGTCCTTGCCCACCCGAGTGACCGCCTTCCCTGTGCTATGCTGAATTTCCTCTCCAGATGGTATCAGGCTGTCCATACTAGGCTTGGTGATTGGCTCCCCAGGATGCACAGCAGGGCTTGTGCTTGGAGAGCACCATTGCGGGTAGGCAGGGGAGGCCGCTGGGTGTGACAAATCTTGAAAGGGAAATGGTTGAAGATCCAACTTCTGGAGTTTCTTCCTGCTGACAAAGGGATGCTGACCCTGACTGCACAAGGGGTGAAACCTCATGATAACTTAGTTTTTAATGGGCGCCAGACAATGAATGGGTTGGGTTCCTGGAATCATCAACCTCTGAAAGAAAAGATCAGACAGATTAGGCTGAGGAATATTATTAGAGAGTCTTAGACCCGGGAGGAGTAGAAGGTCTTCTCTGGCTTACTGAGGGCAAAATGGTTTCTCGTTTCAGAGAACATGAAAGTTAACAAACACAACAGTCGCCAAAGCAGCATAATGGCATACCCAGTCTTACCATAAAAATGAAAAGTAATAACTCCTTCACCCATGCCTTTGGTTGATAGAAAATGACTTCCTGTGTCCAAATCTGTCTAAACTACATAGAAACACCAAGCCACGTCTCTGACTTTCTCAGTACAGTTCGGAAAAGCTTCTGCCTATTCATGGAAGCTATCAATAAGAACTAATGGATATTTATACCTTAAACATTTGAGCATTTGATCCTTTGCATGAAGTCAAGCTGCCAGTTGTACCCTGGATAAGTCCCTGATGTGGAACAGGTGGTGTTAGGAGGCTGTTAGACCCGAGATTTCCAAGATTTGTTGGTGTTGTTGGTCTTTGGAGGCCCAGCCATCAGGGATAAGACCAGGCCATATCAAGGGTCAGCCCTAGGGCCCGATGCATATCCAACTGTTCGATCCACTCCCTGACTCTGCTTCCTGTTTTTAATCAAAGTAACACTGTAGCACTGTCCTCCCGCTCATCGATTTGCTTGAGCGGGCACCAGTAACGTCTCCATTGTGCGCCTTGTCTGTCACTGGTTTTGGCATATCAAATAAGCCAGTGGGAGCTTGCCAGGCTCTGCCGCGTGGGCAAGATACTCTTGGTAGCTTGCTGGACTCTCTGAGAGAGGCCGGAGGAATAGAACCTGGGTTGGCCTCGTGCAAGGCAAATGCCCTACACGCTGTGCTATCGCTCCAGCCCGTTAATCAATGTAGTCTCTTCAAAATTAGGGAGACATTTATTTATGTCTTTATATCATTTCTGATACTAGGGTCCTGATTATGTGGTGCTGCTCAAACCCTACAGTGCTAGTGTTTACGGGGCTCTCCTGGCAGTGCTTGAGACTCCTGGGCTATACCCAGCCATGATGCTGGGAGAGAGTGGAGTAGACCATGAAGTGCTAGTGATCAGACAGGAGTCAGCCACATCAAAGGCATCCACACTTCAAGCATTAGATTATCTGACCCAATGAAAATGGATTTTTATCTGTTCATGCCTTATTCAAAAAAGCAGAGAATGTATATTAGATAATATATGTGGAAAATTTTTGTGTTCTTGTGTCCATTTTTTATCACATCACAAATTATATTAGGGCAAAATATGTCATTGATAACAGAAATTCATAAAAACAAGACAACTTTGACATGCTCCTAACCAGACAAAATTTTGTAAAAAGTATGCAAAGTAGAACCATTTATTAAAGGGATTATATAATGTATTCTGAGATTTTATCTAAAGTATTTCACTTGATTTATTTATTTTGCCTGTAAAGGTGAGTAGATGCTGCCCCAAAAGCCTCCATCCCTGTCGTAGAGCCCGGCAAGCTACCGAGAGTATCCCGCCCGCACAGCGAGAGTATCCCACCCGCACAACAGTGCCTGGCAGGCTACCCAGTGGCGTACTCGATATGCCAAAAATAATAACAATGATGGTCCTCATTCCCCTGACCCTGAAAGAGCCCCCAATATGCCATCAGGCTACAATAGCACGTGACAGGGACGAATAGAGACATTACTGGTTGGTGCCCACTCAAGCTAATTGATGAAAAACGGGATGACAGCGATACAGTGACAGTGATATCGTTTCTGACTTAGCCTTCTTTATTTGGAAACATGTAATTTTGGAGAACTATAAATCATCCCTTAACTTGAAGTTGTTTTTTTGTTTTACCTACATCCTTTACCTTCCATTGAACACAATGCCTGCCAAGACAAACAGCCTTCCTGTTTATTCTTAGTGATATTGGCAGTGTGAATATTAATCCTAAAAAATAAAAAATAATTAAAGAATATTATTTTTCATTCTGGGATAATGCTATGAGCTCCAATCATGTTAATTAAGTATGAAACTAAAACTGTTGATGTAAGCTAGTACTTAATTAGTGCTATGACTAATCCTCAAGTCCCTATATATTGAAATATGCATCACCCTCCTCCTTCTTCATGGAGAAACCTAGAGAAAAGATCTTCAGAGTTTCCAGCATCTCAGACGTTGTTTAGCCAGTTTCTGCTGTGTCTTCTTCTAGTCGTGCCAAGGTTCAGCTATTCATGATGCTGCTTCCTCTCGGCAGAAACAAGAAAAGACATTACTTATATTCCACTGGACCTCTCAGCACAAGCCATTACCTGGGTCTTGTGTTGGAAATTTGAAATTTTATCTGATGCCTCCTTTGCATTAAGAATACTGGGGCGATAGCATAGCGGGTAGGGCGTTTGCCTTGCATGCAGCTGACATCGCCAGGTGTGACCCAAAAAGCAAAAGAAAAAAGAAAAAACTAACTTTTACTGTTCCAATGTTTTTCCCCCTATTTAATTGCTTGAGGTTCTGTGATTGACAGGCAGATAATGGTGCTTTGCGTGCACATCATCCCAACACACATCTGGCACTGGTTACCCACCTCCCTCCCACAAGGACCAGGCTCAGTTCACCCGCTTGTTGCCTTTGGCCCTTCTTGCTCCCTGGCTGTGTCACTGTAAGTCCTGCCATGAGAGATCACCGTGTCAGCCCCTGTCCCTCGGATTGGCTGGACTGCGCATGATGCTCGTGGCTCCATTCATGGGGCTGCAGGCTGCATGATTCTGTTCGTAGAGCAGAGCGGGTCCCACTGTGTGTCTATGTCTCACAACTTCTTCATCCCTTGGTCCGTGGTTGGGCCTTTGGGTGGTTTCCACGTCTGGACTCAGCACTGCAGTGGACACAGGCGTACACGGGTCCTTTCGAATGGAAACCTTTGTGTTTGGGACGAATCAAGACCTTTCAACGTAGCTTGGAGACTCTTACGAGCTGGAAGAAGTTCCTTTGGGCCCCGGGAGAAGACTCACAAGGTTTGGGCACTCTTTGCATGTTGAAAGCTCAGACTTTGAGGCTCTGGGGCCTCGCAGGAGGAATACTGAGCTGGGAGTACTTCTGAGAGCAGAAACAAATAACTTCCTCTAGCTTAGTTGTTAGTAACATGCACCGTTGTTCTGTCTAATCCAGACCAGAGAAAAGTCCTATTGAGGCGTAACATCGATGACGCTTACATGAAAGATATTTCAATCAAACTTTGAATAAGATAAGTGGAAGTATTTTCTCCTCCAACTCCCATTTTAAGGGAATCTATTTGTCCGGAGGTCAAGGTTTCTCAGCTTCAACACTCGATCATATTTTTGGCGTTATCAGAGGGTGAACAGTCGGCGCTTTTCAGGGGGTACATGCTCAGGGGGTACTCGTGGCTCTGCACTCAGTATTACTGCTGGCAGTGCAAGGGGGACCAAGTGGGATGCTGGGCATCAAACCCCAGTCTGCCGCTGCAAGGCATCCCACCAATTGTTCTATTGCTCTGACCCACCCCCTGGATAATTTGTTGTTGTTTTTGAGTTATCGAGTCTCCCTGAGATGCAGTTACAAAGTTGTTCCTGATTGGGTTTCAGTCATACAGTGTTGCAATGCCAGCCCCTCTGCCAGTTTACATTTCCCACCACCAATGTCCCCAGTTTTTTAAATTTATTGACAGACAATAAATTTATACAGATACCCCGGTGCACAGACAGATACACAGACAGGCATATGGGAAAGCACACACATAATTGCACACAGACTCACCCAGACATATACACAGACACACCCACATGCAACACGCAACACGTTCTTACACACAGACAACATGTGTACACAAGGATACAGACATAGACACAGACTGTCACATATATAAATATGTCACCACACAGATGTGCATACACAAACATCCGTAGACATTTGAAGACACAGAAATGTGCACATACCGACACAGGGACACATAGACACAAAGAGACACACATATATACATAGTCACAGACACTAGACACAAACATTCACAGAATTATATTCTGACACACATATGTGCACACACAGACCCACACAGACTTATAGATAGACACACAGACACTCAATAAATTTATACAGACACACCCAGTGCACACACAGATACACAGGGGCATATGGGAAAATACATATGCATAGAGATGCACACGCAAAGACTCAGCACATACACAGACCTATACCCACATGCACCAACTCACATTGGGATTTAAACAGACTCACAACGTGTGCACACACAGACAGAAACAGACATATACACAGACATACAGACATAATTGTAGCCACACACACAGACATACAGACATGTGCAGACGCAGACATATACGTACAGACACATGTGTATACAAACACACAAACATAGATACAGATACACACATATCCACATACTGACACAGACACAAAGACATACAAAGCTATGGATACAGACATTTACACGGACACACATGCACACACAGACAACAGATCCGCACACACACTAACTCATATACACAGACATAGATACACACACAGATACAAACATGCACACACTCAGACAACACATATACACAAACATGGACACATGCACACACACAGATTCCGTAACACATAGAGACATATACACAGACACTGAGAAACACAGAAGCAAACACATGTATACGCAAACAGGTGTATTCAGACAGACATGCACACAAACAGAGACACAGGCATATACACAAACACAAAGACATGTACATAGACACATGTATACAGAGAGCAACACACATATACATAAACACACAGCCACATGCACGCACAGATATATACATGGACACACAGACTCACAGACACACAATCAAATGTACACATAGAAACACATGCACATAAGCAAGTGACATATATATGTATATATGTATACATACACACATATACGAAGATACACAATTGCATGACACATGTGTACAGAAACATACAGACCCATGCACAAAGAGACACATGCAGACATATATAGAGACACACACGTGCACACACAGACATACACACAGACACCAGGCATACACACACTCAAAAGACATATATAGATACAGCAACATGCACACACAGACATATACAAAAGCACAACACATATATAGCCATAAACACATACATACAGAGACATACACTCAAGCATATATACACATAATCACACACAGACAACACAGATATATGCACACATATTTTCACAAGCACATGAACACAGAGATACAGACTCACATAAACATATACACAGACACATTGCATGCAACACAGTCACAACACGAACTTTCGCCACATGCACACACAGACAACAGATCCGCACACAGACTAACTCATATACACACAATCACAACATGCACACACAGATGCACAAGACATGTACACAGCCACACACACATGTACACACAGACATATACACTGACTAAATACACACAGACACACACGTATACAGACACATACATGCACATACACTGATCGAGTCACATAGACACCCGAACGCAGACATACTTATAGACGCCACATATATACAGAGTCACATCCACAGTGACACTAACATACACACATGGGCATATATGTAGACACACGCAAACAGACATGCAAATATATACACACAGAAACACCCAATATACACACAGATACACATAGTCATCTGTAAAGACACACACACAGACTCAGACAGATGGCACAGACACACACCCACTACAACAGTCACAACACGGATTTATATGTACTCACAACATGCAGACATATACACAGACATTCAAAGAAATAGACACAGTCACACATGTGCACACACATAGACATGTAAACTGACACACATGCACACACACTGCCACACATAGACACACAAGACACACAGACATATTCACGAACACAATTTCACACATATATACATAGAGACACAATGATACAGACATACAGACACACAGTCATATATGCAGACCACACACACAAGCACATAGACGTATACACAGATATGCACAGACAGAGATATATAGACAGACACACAAATATATATACACAGACACACCCAATGCACACAAAGATACACAGACAGGCATATGTGAAACCATACACATCATCACACACAAACTCACACAGACATATACACAGACACCCACATGCAACACACAACTCGGTCTTATACACAGATAACATACCAACACACAGATATAGGCATATGCAGACACACACATAGATACTGTCACACACAGACGCACACAGACATACAAGACATTCATAGACAAATGTGCACATACCAACTGAGACACATAGACACAAAGATACACACATATATACATAGACACAGACACAAGACACAAGCATACACAGACACACACATGTGCGAATGCAAGCCCACACAGTCATATACAGACACACAGACATATAGCAGACACACAGACACACAGTAAATTAATACTGATACACCCAATCCGCATGCACATGCATATGCATAGACACACATATGCACAGAGATACACACAGACTCAGACATATACCCAGAATCATACCCATATGCAACATGTCACAACAGGGTCTTGTACACAGACTCACAACATGTGCACATTCAGACAGACAGAAACAGATATCTACACAGGCACACAGAAATATACATAGCGACACACACATGTGCAAACACACAGAGACATACATAGACACATGCTTACACAGACACATACCTATACACAGACATACACATGTTCACACATTGACAGACACAAAGACACAAAGCCATGTACAAATACAGCAGCGTGTATACAGACACACATATACACAGATATAAAGCTAAACACACAGAGACACAGATATATACACTCTGAAACACCCAGTGCACACACAGATGCACAGGCATACACACAGACGACACCCACAAGCAACACAGTCATAACACGAATTCATACACAGACTCACGATGCGTGTACCCTCAGACACAAACATATATACAGACACACAGACATGCGCACACACACAAGCATACACAAACATAGATGTATACACAGACACACCCAGTGCTTGCAAAGATACAACAATGAGACATATAAAAAGACACACACATATGTAGACATAGGTACAGATTCACAGGCACCCTCATGTAGCACTGTCACAACTTGTACTTATACACGCAACATTCACACACATAAAAATTGACATATTCAGAGATACACATAGCCATAGAGACAGCCATACACATAGTGTGCAGGCACATATACACAGACATATACAGATGCACACTTATACAGAGACACAGATGCACACACAGACACACACAACATATACAGAAACACATATACACAGAATTATGCACAAATGCCTACACTTACACAGAAAAAGACAGACATACAGATATATGAACAGACACACACAAACACACACACAAACACCACATACATACACAAACACACGTATGCAGGCACACGACAGACATACACACAGAATCAGACACAGACATATCTTGACACTCATGCATGTGCACACACTGACACACAGACAGACAGACAGACACAGGCACACAGACACATACTACACTGGTGTGTGTGTCTGTGTGTCTGTGTGTCTGTATATGTACGTCCATACAGAAACACATGAGTACATGCACAGACAATAAATATATGTACACAGGCAAACAGGCACTGATAGACATACAGACACGCACCTAGAGACACGCGAGCATATACACAGACACACATGTATACACAGACACAGAAATAAGCATGCTTATATTCAACAGACATATATACAGAATTAGACATACACAAACATATACACGACACATAACATACGTACACCCACTGACAACGTGAGGCACACACAGACACAAAAGCACAGACAGACACAAAAGCACACAGACATATAGACAGACACACAGATACACAAGATATATACATAGACACACAACACACATGAGCAGTACACAAAAGACTCACATGCAGATATATACGCAAATACACAAACACTACACAGATTAAGAGACATACAGCCAGAGACACATATATAAAGACATGCCCTTGCATACACACAGACATATACACAGACACCTACATGCTCACAGACACTTTCAGATAGAGGCACATGGATATGTACACACAAGACATACACAAACATATACACACAGAGACATATACACAGACACACAGAAACACACATGCGCACACAAACACACAGAGAAGATGGATAGATTTACATACAGACACACAAATGCTCGCACAGACTCAAACAGACATATTTACAGACAATGTACTACAAGAGCAAACACAGACATACACTGACACCGATGCATACATGACATAGATATGCACAGACACAGACATAAAGAGACATGCGCACACAAGATACACACAAGACATATACACAGATACACATACACACATATACACATAGACATCTACACAGACACACATGCACGCACACACGGACATATACACAGATACAGAGACACAAACATATATATAGACTCAGAGACAATGGACTCACATAGACACAGACTTGTACATAGCCACACACGGACCTTCACATATGCACACACAAACATACTGATACATACAGACATTTACACAAAAGCACACATACACAGACATACAAACACAGGCACATAAACAGGTGAAAACATGCATGCACACACAGATACAGAAGACACACACCCACATGCATATAGAGAGACATACAAAGGCATATACACACACACACAGAAGCACAAAGTCATATACAGACAGACACAGATATTTGCACAAACATACAGATGCATGAACAGACACACAGATATATTCACAGACATGCAGACATAGACAGACACAAACACATATAAAAAAGGAGACAGACACACAGACATTTGCAAAGGCACACAAACAGACATATATGCACAGAGACCCACACAGACATACAGAGACACAGTTCACACACAAGCACACAGAAACAAACAAATATACAAAGACAATCAGAGACACACAGATCTATCCATAGACACAGAGACATGCACACATAAGCAAACACCTAGACAGACACAGACAGACACAGACAGACACACAGACACACACAGACATATACACAGACACACCCAATGCATGCACAGATACACACACAGAGACTTATAGAAAGACACACACATGCACACATAGACATAGATACAGACAGACTCGCACAGACAGACACAGACATCCTCCCACATGCAGCACAGTCACAGCATGAAATTATGTGCAGGCTCAAAACATGCACACACAGATACAAAATTGATATACACAGAAACATATGGACATCCACACACAGATGTGCAAGACACATACTCACAGACATATATGCAGACACATTTCTACACAGACACAAATACACATATAGACATATACATAGACACATAGATACACAGAATTATACACAGATGCATACACTTGTGCACAAAAAGACACACAGACACAACAGACATATACAGAGACACACACACACATAACCACACACAGATATATATATATACACTCAGACAGATACAGAGACACATGCAGATACACAGAGCAGACATGCACACACAGAATGAGACACAGACCTAATCCGCACACACACGCATGTGCACAAACTGACAGAGACATCCAGACACACAGAAACACACCCAGACACACATAGAGACACGCAGACATATACACAGACACTATACACTTAGACACCTGCACACATAGAGCTACACACATGCACACACACAGACAACAAAGACATGCACACAAGCACACAGACATGTTTGTATGTCTTTTTGTGCATAAATCTGTATGTCGTCAGTGTAGGCATCTGTGTATAATTCTGTGTATCACACACAAACATACACAACATATACAGAGTCAAACATGTGCACTCCCACAGAGACATCAAGAGCACAGTTTACATACAGATATATACGTAGAAACACAGACACAGCGAGATATACAGACACACACAGATATATAAACACACAGATGCATAGACATGCACACATAACAGACACATATACAGAATAGACACACAGACATATACACAACACACACATGTGCAACCACAGACAGATACACAGATATATACTTAGACACACAACACACACATGTGCACAGACACATGAACACACAGACATATAGACACACATACTCATATATAGATATATATGTACTAATACACACATATATATACAAATACACATGCACTAAACAGATGTGCAGACACAT
This sequence comes from Sorex fumeus, assembly GCF_029834395.1. Lineage (NCBI taxonomy): Eukaryota > Metazoa > Chordata > Mammalia > Eulipotyphla > Soricidae > Sorex > Sorex fumeus. The sequence goes on along the minus strand of NW_026606133.1, from coordinate 3,048,844 downwards.
ACCCAGAGACACACACATATTTAGACATACCCTTGTGCACCTACAGACACACAGACATATACACAGACACAAACACATGCACACAATCAGACACATACATACAGACACAATATACACACGCACACAGAGACATAACATAGGCACACATATGCACACAGACATACACAGACTTACACACACATGCACACAGACGTATTTAGGCACAGTACACGTGTGAACACAGATTTATACATTGACACAGATGTACACACAACACCGAGACCCACATGCACACAGAAACCCACACAAGGACACATAAACTCAGATACAAGCATACACACATACACTTAGACATTTATACAAACACAGAGTGCATACACAGATATACACATAGACTTAGACTCACACACCATATACATAGACATATGCACACACAAACATACTGACACACAGACATACAAAAAACACAGACACACACAGATATACAAACCCGGATACATAAGCACAGATGAACAGATGTGCAGACACAGACACAGAGAGACTCACAATCACATACACACCCACAGACACACACACACACATATATAGACATCCAGACATATGAACACACATAAAGATACATACATGGACATATAGACACAGACATACACAGGTACACAAAAAAAGACATACTCAGGCACAGCGTATACACAAGCACTAATAAACACAAATATACACAGACACACAGATATATGCATAGACACAAACACATGCACACAATCAGAGACATACACAAACATACACAGACCCAAACAGATCCACACACATGCACATGCACAGGCACTCAGAAACATATACAAAGACACACAGAGACATGCTCAGGCATCTACACAGATACAGAGTACAGTCACGCTGACACATACAATGCGCACAAACAGACATACACACAGATATATACACAGAGAACACACACATGCAGACATACACAGAGAGACATATGGCGTGTGTGCACAAACAGGCATAAAGACACACATACATTTTCACAGACAAACCCACTTGCACACACACAGACATACAAAGACATATCACATACACACAGACATATACACGGACACACTGCAAACAGACACAAATGGATATGTATACAGACATACAGATATAAACAGAGACAGATAGGGTCATATACATAGACACAGAGTCACACACACAGGCAACATAAAAGTCACAAGCGTATACACAGACAGACACAGATATATACACGTACATGCAGACATATTCACAGAAAAATACTGTAAACACACAGACCCAAATACATCCTCAGACACACATGCAGACACAGAGAAACACAGACATATAGAAACACACATGTACACATATACATACAGACACAAATATACACCAGCAACAGATAGATACACATGGACTCTTGACACACACAGACATATTCACAGAAATATACCGACATGCACACACTTCACTTAAATCACTTAACTTCCCATTGCTTGTCGATTTGCTCGAGCGGGCACCAGTAACATCTCCATTTGTCCCTCTCGCGTGCTAGTGTAGCCCAAAGGCATCTGTTCGCTCTGGGAAGATGAAGAGCCTCAAATCGATCGTTCATACTCTTTTTTTTTTTTGAGCATTGAGCAATGGTTTATTCTATTTGTTCTCTATTGCTACAGAGCTAGCTATCACATATAAAGAGCATCCATTTCTTTATTTTTCCCTTTATTTTATTTTATTTTTTTTAAAGTTGTAGATTTACAATTTTTTTGTGCTTTGGTTTCAATTATACAATGATCAGATACCCATCCCTCCACCAGTGCCCATTTTCCACCACCATGGATAATATCCCTCCCACCGCCATACCCCCATCCCCCCTGTCTCTGTGGCAGGGCAATCCTTTGGGTGTTGTGGTCTGCAAAAGAGGCATTGAGTGGCAAACATGTTCAGTCCATAGTCTACTTTCGACATGCATCTCCCCTCCTGGGAGGATCCTCCAAACATCCTTTATTTGGTGCTCCCTTCTCTATCTGAACAGCCCTTTCCTCTAGGATACCCGGCTGGCCTCTAAGTTATGGAGTAATCCTCCTGGTGCTGATCTCAGCTATTCTTGGGTATTAATCTCATATTTTGTTACTTTATATCCCCCAGATGAATGCAATCTTTCTATGTCTATCCCTCTCTTTCTGACTCATTTCGCTTAGCATGATACTTTCCATATTGTACCACTTGTATGTAAATTTCATGACTTCATCTTTTCTAACAGCTACATAGTACTCCATTGTGTAGATGTACCAAAGTTTCTTTAACCAGTCATCTGTTCTTGGGCATTCAGGTTTCTTCCAGTTTCTGGCTATTGTAAAGAGTGCTGCAATGAACAAACAAGTGCAGATGTCACTTCGACTATACATTTTTGCCTCTCTGGGATATATTCCCAGGAGTGGTATTGCTGGGTCAAATGGGAGCTCAATTTCTAATTTTTTGAGAATCGTCCATACTGTTTTCCAGAAGGGCTGAACCAGTGGACATTCCCACCAACAGTGAAGGAGTGTCCCTTTCTCGCCACATCCACGCCAGCATCGGTTGCTTTTGTTCTTTTGAATGTGGGCCAGTCTCTGAGGTGTGAGATGGTATCTCATTGTGGTTTTGATCTGCATCTCCCTGATGATTAATGATGTAGAGCATTTTCTCATGTGCTTTTTTGCCATTCGGATTTCTTCTTTGAGAAAGTTTCTGTTCATTTCATTGCCCCATTTTTGGATGGGGTTGGATGTTTTCTTCTTGTGGAGTTTAACCAATATTTTGTATATCCTGGATATCAACCCCTTGTCAGATGTGTATTCGGTGAATATCCTTTCCCATTCTGTAGACTGTCTTTGTATTTTGGTCACTGTTTCTTTGGAGGTGCAGAAGCTTCTTAGTTTAAGACAGTCCCATTTATCTATCTCTGTTTTCACTTGCTCGGCCAGTGGCGTGGCATCTTTGAAGATACCATTAGCTTCAATGTCATGGAGGGTTTTGCCAACTTTATCTTCAATGTACCTTATGGTTTCTGGTCTGATGTTGAGGTCTTTAATCCATTTTGATCTTACTTTTGTACATGGTGTTAGGCAGAGTTCTGAGCCTATTTTTTTGCATGTAGCCGTCCAGTGATGCCAACACAATTTATTAAACAGGCTTTCCTTACTCCACTTCACATTACTTGCACCTTTATCCAAGATTAGATGAGCATATGATTGAGGAGAGATGTCAGTGTATTCAACCCTGTTCCATTGGTCTGCAGTTCTGCCTTTGTTCCAGTACCATGCTGTTTTAATTATTACTGCTTTGTAGTACAGTTTGAAGTTCGGGAGGTTGATTCCTCCCATTTTCTTTTTCTCAAGAATTGCTTTAGCTATTCGTGGGGGCTTATTGTTCCATATAAATTTCAAGAGTGTTTGCTCCATTTCTTTGAAGAATGTCATGGGTATCCTTATAGGGATTGCATTGAATTTATACAATGCTTTCGGTAGTATTGCCATTTTGACAATGTTAAGTCTCCCGACCCATGAGCAGGGGATATCTTTCCATTTCCTCATGTCCTCTTTTATTTCCTGAAGTAGCGTTTTGTAGTTTTCTTTGTACAGGTCCTTTACTTCCTTAGTTAAGCTGATTCCTAGGTACTTGATTTTCTGGGGCACAATTGTGAATGGGATTGTTTTTTTCATGTTGCTTTCTTCTCTCTCACTGTTTGCGTATAGAAAAGCCATGGACTTTTGGGTATTGATTTTATAACCTGCAACTTTACTTTACGAGTCTATTGTTTCTAGGAGTTTTTTGGTGGAAGTTATTGGGTTCTCTAAGTATAGTATCATATCATCTGCGAATAGTGAGAGCTTGATTTCTTCCTTTCCTACCTGAATGCCCTTAATATCTTTTTCCTGCCTAATCGCTATTGCAAGTACTTCCAGTACTATATTGAACAGCAGTGGAGAGAGTGGGCATCCCTGTCTCGTCCCTGATCTTAGAGGGAAGGCTCTCAGTTTTTCCCCATTGAGGATGATGCTTGCTGTAGGCTTGTGGTAGATGGCTTTAATTATGTTGAGGAAGGTCCCCTCTATACCCATTTTGGCTAGGGTTTTCATCATAAAGGGGTGCTGGATCTTATCAAATGCTTTCTCTGCATCTATTGATATGATCATATGCTTTTTATTTTTTCTTTTGTTGATATGGTGGATTATGTTGATTGATTTCCGAATGTTAAACCATCCTTGCATCCCTGGGATGAATCCTACTTGGTCATGGTGTATGATCTTTTTAATGAGTAGTTGGATTCTATTTGCTAGTAGTTTGTTGAGGATCTTTGCATCTGTGTTCATCAGGGATATCGGCCTGTAATTCTCTTTCTTTGTGGAATCTCTGTCTGCTTTTGGTATCAGTGTGATATTTGCTTCGTAGAAACTGTTTGGAAGTGTTTTTGATATTTCAATTTCGTGGAAAAGCTTAAAGAGCATTGGGAGTAAGTCCTCTTTAAAGATTTGGAAGAATTCACTCGTGAATCCATCCGGGCCAGGACTTTTGTGCTTGGGGAGACTTCTTATTACTATTTCAATTTCCTTGATGGTGATAGGTCTGTTCAGGTATTCCAGGTCTTCTTGGTTCAGCCTTGGGAGTCTGTAGGAGTCTAGGAATTTATCCATTTCCTCGAGGTTTTGATGTTCCGTGGCATAAAGCTTCTCAAAGTACTCCCTGAGGATCCTCTGAATTTCTGTGGTTTCTGTTGTAACCCCCTTTTCATTTCTGATTCGGTTTATTAGGGTTTTCTCTCTCCCTTTCTTTGTGAGTTTTGCTAGAGGCTTATCGATCTTGTTAATTTTCTCGAAGAACCAGCTCTTGGTTTCATTGATCTTTCGGATTGTTTTTTGGGTTTCCATCTCGTTAATCTCTGCTCTGAGTTTTATTATTTCCTTTCTCCTGTTCGGGTTGTGCTCCTTTTTTTGGTCCTTCTCCAAGCTCTTAAGCTGTGAGGTTAGGTTACTTCTGTGTGCTCGCTCCTCCTTCCTGAGGAATGCTTGTAGAGCTATAAACTTTCCTCTTAACACAGCCTTTGCTGTGTCCCATAAGTTTTGGTAACTCGTGTTCTCATTTTCATTCGTTTCTAGGAATCTTTTGATTTCCTCTTTGATTTCCTGTCTAATCCACTCGTTGTTCAATAGTGCACTGTTTAATTTCCAGGTGTTTGATTTAGTTTTCTGTTTTTGTGTGTGATTTACTTCCAATTTCAGTGCATTATGGTCTGAGAAGATTGTTGATACAATCTCTACCTTCTTAATTTTATGGAGGCATGTTTTGTGGCTCAGCATGTGGTCTATCTTGGAGAATGTTCCATGTACGCTTGAGAAGAATGTGTATTCAGCTTTTTGTGGATGAAGTGTCCTGTATATATCTACTAAGTCCCTTTCTTCCATTGTTTCCCTCAAATGAAGTATGTCCTTGCTAAGCTTGAGTCTGGTTGATCTATCAAGAGGTGACAAAGCAGTGTTGAAGTCTCCCACTAGTATTGTGTTGCTATTGATGTCTTTTTCCAAATCTATGAGTAGTTGTTTTAAGTACTTTGCTGGTCTCTCATTAGGTGCATATACATTTATTATTGTAAGTTCTTCCTGTTGTACAGATCCTCTGATCAATAAGAAATGGCCTTCACTGTCTCTTATGACCTTCCTCACTCTGAAATCGATGTGGTCTGATATAAGGATGGCTACCCCAGCTTTTTTATGGGAGCTGTTTGCCTGTAGGATTGTTTTCCAGTCTTTGACTCTGAGTCTGTGTTTGCTTTGACTATTGAGATGCGTTTCTTGCAGGCAGCAGAATGTTGGGTTCAATTTTCTAATCCATCCTGCCACTCTATGTCTTTTAATTGGTGCATTTAGCCCATTGACATTGAGAGAGATTATTGTTATGGGATTTTTTCCCATTGTTCTGTTAAAATTTGGTGTATTTGAGGGGCCTTTCTTGCCTTAAATTAGCCCATTTAGTTGTTCTTGTAACCATGGTTTTGAGTCTATGAAGTTCCTGAGCTGTTGTTTGTCTGTGAAACTGTGTGTTGTTCCTTCTATTATGAATGAGAGTCTTGCTGGGAAAAGTATTTTGGGGGAGGCATTTATTTCATTGAGTTTTTTTACTATGTCCCACCACTGTTTTCGGGCCATGAGGGTTTCATCAGAAAAATCAGCTGTGAATTTTAAGGATGCTCCTTTGTAAGAGATTTCTTTCTTCGATCTTGCTGCTTTCAGAATTTTGTCTCTGTCTAAGGTTTTGGTCATTTTGATCAGAATGTGTCTTGGGGTATTTTTATTCGGATTTCTTCTAGCTGGTACCCTTCGGGCCTCCTGAATGTGGTCACAAGTTTTCTTCAGCTCTGGAAATGTTGTAGCAATGATGTCTTTGACAGTTTCTTCTTCATCGAGGTTTTCTTCCTGTCCCTCTGGGACTCCAATAATTCTTATGTTACCCCTCTTGGCTTCATCACGATCTTCTCTTGCCATCTGTTCCCGAATTGTGAGTCTCTTTTCCATTTTCTGCTCTTTTCTGGAGAGTCTCTGAACTTCCTCTTCGAGCTCACTCATTCTGTTCTCAGCCGCTCTTACTCTGCTGCTGAGGCCTTCCACTGAGCTTTTCAATTCGCCTACGAGATTTTTCAGGTCTGACATTTCTGATTGCATTTTCCTCATTTCTGCCTTCAGATCCTCTTGTCTTCTATTGGCATTGCTTTCCATTGTTTCTTTTAATTCCCTAAGCATCCTAAGTAGCTCCCTTCTGAAGATCGTTCATAATCTTGACGAAGAAGTCTGACCATCTGGTAGGTGGGCGTTCACGCGGTCTTTTGACATCCCGTGGAATCCAGTCGGTAACAGCTCTAGTCCAGTGGTCGTCTTTAAATCTCATTACGTGACCAGCCCATCTGATTTTCGACACCTTGGCAAATGAGACAGCGTCCATGATTCTTGATCATCGACGGTTGTCGGAACTCCGGATTCTTTCTCTCATTTGAGTGAAACTTGATATTCCAAGCATAGCTCTTTCTATTCTTCTTTGGGAGACCTGAATAGTGTTCTCATCTTGTTTGCGTAGGGCCCAGGTCTCTGAGGCATATGTTCATGCAGGAAGAACAGTGGAATCAAAGAGATGAGCCCGGAGCCGGAGGTTCTTCGTCCTCTTAGCTGTTTCTTCGACGTTCTTGAAGGCTTTCCAAGCCACTCTCTTTCTCCTGCGCAGCTCGGGTGCCAGGTCATTTGTCATGTTGACTTCTCGACCTAGGTACACATAGCTGTTGCATTCGGAGTTGGTCGTTCCATTGAGAGCGAATGGGGCATCAGGAACGAGGCTGTTTCTCATAAACATTGTCTTCGTAAGATTCAGCTGTAGTCCAACTTTTCCACACTCACGGTCAAAGTCGGCCAGCATTTATGCCGCTTGGCTGATGTTTGGTGTTATTAAAACAATGTCATCAGCAAAGCGGAGGTGGTGTAGTTGACGACCATCTATCTTCACTCCCATTTCTTCCCATTCAAGTCATCGCATGATGTTCTCGAGGGTGGCACTGAAGAGTTTCGGTGAAATGGTATCACCCTGCCGAACCCCTCTCTTGACATCAACGATCACTTCTTTGTAGAATGGTGAGATCCTGGTAGTGAATACTTTTGGTAGCTTACCGGGCTCTCCAAGAGGGAAGGAGGAATCCAACCTGGGTCAGCAGTGTGCAAGGCAAACACCCTACCCACGGTGCCTTCGCTCATTCCTACATTTTAATATTATTATTAATATTTCAGGTTTTTGGCTCATACATGGTGGTGGTCAGGGCTTAGTGCTGGCTCTCCACAGGAGTCACTCTTGGTGAGGAGGGGGTCCTGGGGGTTGTCGTGGATTAAACCTGGGTCTGCTGCATGTAGGACACACAGACGCCTTCCCCACTCTCCTGCAGCACCGGCCCTAGTCCCGATCCAGATACTTGACTGCGTCTTCTAAGCTGCTCTATAAGCTGTGTGCTGAGTGTCCCTTCCTTGCAGTGAGGTCTGTGTGCCAGAGTCTCCCTGCTTTCTCCCCCATCTGCAGACTCACCTCATGCCAGAGTGTTTAGAAAAGAGGCAGCCATTTCCTTGTCACGGCAGCCCCGATCCTTTGGGTCCCCTGAACGAATCTTTCTTCTCCTAACTTGATTCAGAAGATAGGTAGAAACGTCTCTTTTTCCTCAAGAGGTGGTTGTATTTTCTTTTAGTGGGGGACACGGGAGTAATTCTAGGTTACACATATATACAGAAAAACACAGACACACAGACATGCACACACAGAGACACACACAGAGACTCACAGATATATAAATAGACATGCACACACAGGCATAATCAAATAGACACAGACATACATGCAAACAATAACACAAAACACACACAAACATGCACATATACAACACAGACATATACAAAAGAGAGAGACAGATATATAGATACACACATATGCACATAAATATACTCCCATTTGCACAAACACTTGAAGACACAGATACACACAGGCATACACAGACACCCATATGCACACACACCGTTTTGCATATAGACATATATACAGACATACAAAGAGACAGAACAGATCCATAGGCAGACACATGTGGACATGTACACAAATACATAGACAGGGACACAAAGATGTATACACTGACACACAAAGATACTTACAGACATGCACAGACAAAACCCACATACATATACATGAAGACATACAAAACATATGTACAGACACACGTACACACAGACAAACACACAGACACACATGCATTGCACAGACACGAACAGCCATATAAACAGATACTCAGATATATACACAAGTATACACATACACACAGAGAGACTAACAGACATTTACACAGACAAACACAATTGTCTTAGAAATAGCTAAGAGGACAAAGAACCTCTGGTTTCGGGCACATCTCTTAGATTCCACTCTTCTTTCTGCATTAACATACACCTCAGAGACCTGGGCCCTACGCAAACAGGATGAGAACGCTATTCATGTCTCCCAAAGACGAATCAAAACAGCTATGCTCAGACGCCATGGGGCCACACTAGCACAAGACAGGGACAAATGGAGACGTTACTGGTGCCCGCTCGAGCAAATCGACAATTAACAGGAAGTCAAGTGATCATGTGATACACAATTGTCAAAACACAGACATATAGACAGAAACAGAGACACACAGAAGTATTCAGAGACGCATAGGCATATATACAGAAACACATGCAACCAGACAACACAGACAATTACAGAGACACACACACACATAGACGTGCACACAGAGATGCGTGCACAGTCACATACAGAAACATGGGTATATACAACAGAGACACGCACACATGGGCACACACAGACAGTCATACACAGACACACACAGATGCACACATACATAGACAGAGACATGCACACATAGACATATACATAAAAGACAGAGATACATAGACATACACACAAAGGCAACAGATATATACATCGGCACATACAAGGTCACACACATGCAGACACAGACTCACAGATTTATCCACAGACTCACAGGCATACACAGATACAAAAGCATACACACAGAAATATACACGGCCAAACATAGATACACACACACCAAATGCACACAGAGACAACAGACAATACAGAGACACATGTGCATAACATACAGATACACAGGGACATGATATATACATAGACACGCAGACATATGCACACAGAAACACACATGCTCACACAGACATACAACAGATGCACTCGCCGGCACATACAGGCATACACACTAACAGATACATAGACATGTACAGACACACAGACATTTACTGAGAAACACGTAGATATACACACAGATACACCTAGACATACACAGGCACACACACATGCACAAACGGACATAACTCACATAGACAGAGACACACACGCTCACATACAGGCATAAAGGCAGACACATAGAGACACAGATATATACATAGATGCAAGGTCTCAATCACACAGACACACATGAACATATGTTCAGACACACAGATGCACACAGAGGCATAAATACACAGATACACACAGATCATTTTCACACACATAACACAGACAAATACACACAGGAATATGCACACATGCGGACACACATGCACACGCTAGACAAAACACATATACAGAGATACTTCGTGTACACAGAGACACAAAGACGTAGACTCACAAACACCCCGACATATACACACATCCGGTCACAAAGACACACAAAGATATATACAGACATATACAGAAACACTAAAATACACCTGTACATACCAGACATATACACAGATACACACATATGGACAAACACACCTACTTGTACCCACAGCAGGCAGTGGAGGCAGAGTGGTGAAAAAGAAAGGAGGCAACAGAAGAACAGGAGGCGGAATTGGAGGTACGGAGCCAAAAGAAGGAGTTGGAGGAGGAGGAAGGAGAAAACAGGTGGAGGAGGAGGTGATGGCGGGAAGAAGAAAAGTAGAGCAGGACAACGTTGAGGAGAAATATGTCAGAAGAAGATGAAGGGGACATCAGAAGGAGTGTCTGTGGGAAGAGACATGTGAACTTGTGCATTGAATTTGTGACGGGGAGGGATGGAATGTGTGGGGAGAGTGAGACCGTGGAAGAAGAAAAGATGAACCGGAAGTAGGAGACGGAAATGGAGGAAACACAAAGAAGTTAGATCTGGAGAAGGTGGAGGAGCATAGGAGATGAAGAAAATGGGCAGAGGATGGGGTGGTGGAGGGAAGAAGAAAAGAAGAGGACGAGTTTGAGGAGAGGTAAGTCGAAGAAAAGAAGACGGCAGAGAGGAGTCAAGGCAGTGAAAAAGAACCCCTCAAAGGGGCTGAGAGATAGCACAGCGGGTAGGGCATCTGCCTTGCATGCGGCCGACCCGGGTTCGATTCCCAGCATTTCATAGGGTCCCCTGAGCACCACCAGGAGTAATTCCTGAATGCATGAGCCAGGAGTAACCCCTTAGCATCGCCAGGTGTGGCCCAAAAAAGAAAAAAAAAGAACCTGTCAAGGACGAGGAGGTTTGGAACCAAGAGGAGGAGTTGGAGGAGGAGGAGGAGGAGGAGGAGGAGGGAGAAAACGGGTCGAGGAGGTGGTGGCGGGAAAAAGAAGAGAAGAAAAAGATGAGTTCTAGGACAAGAGGAATTGAGAACTGAATGGCTGCGGACTATGGGGGCTGCAGTTGAAAATGGAACATGGGTAACATCAGAACAAGAGGACTGGAGGTACGGAGGAAAAAGGAGGATGTGAGGAGGAGGAGGAGGAGGAAGAGGAGGAGGGAAGAAGAAGAAAGAAGGCGGAGGAGGAGGTGGTGTTGGGAAGAAGAAAAGAAGAGCAGGACGACAATGATGAGGAGAACTTTGCCAGAAGGTGAAAGGGACCTGAGAAGGGGCGCACGTGGGAATTGGGATTTGGATTTGTGAATGGAATCTGTGAGGGGGAGGGACAGGAACATATGGGGAGAAGTTGACCCTGAAGGAAGAAAAGACGGTGCGGAAGTAGGAGAGGAGACGGAAATGGAGGAAACACAAAGGTGTTAGAACGGTGGAGGCGGAAGAGCATAGTAGATGAAGAAAACAGGCGGAGGACGGGGTGGTGGAATAAGAGTAGAGGTAAGGGGAAGAAAAGATGTCAACCTAGAGAAGGAGAGGCGGTGAAAAAGAATCCCTCAGTAAGAGGAGGACTAGGAGGTAAAGACCCAAAAGATGATGATGGAGGAGGACGACGAAGAGAGAGAAAACTGGCGGTGGAGGTGGTGGAGGAAAGAAGAGAGAAGAGGAGGAGGCGTTTGAGAATGAGGGTAAGTACAAGAACCGGAAAGCAGGAGACAATGGAAACTGAGTGGTGTAAAAGAGAAAAGGAGGATGTCAGAACAAGAGGAGGATCTGGAGGTACAGAGCCAAAAGGAGGAGTTGGAGGAGGAGGAGGAGGAGGGAGAAAACAAGCGGAGGAGGAGGTGGTGGCGGGAAGGAGAAAAGAAGGAGACGATGAGTTTGTGGACGAGGCGAGTCGAAGAATGAAGAGCAGCAGACGGGGAGGCAGAGTGGGAAAAAGAAAAGAGGCAACATCAGGACAGGAGGCGGAGTTGGAGGCAGGGAGCCAAAAGGAGGGGTTGGAGAGGAGGAGGGAGAAAACAGGCGAGGAGGTGGTGGTGGCAGGAAGAAGAAAAAAAGGGGAGGATGAGTTCAGGGCCGAGAGGAAGTGAGAAGAACTGAAGGGCAGGGGTCTATGGAGTACTTCGAAGGCACCCTTGAGCTCTGTCCAGTGGGGGTGGGTGTTGGAGAGAGACAAGGAGACAGACTCGCAGTGTCCCAGCTTTGACGTCAGCTGGGCAGCTGCAGGGAGTTGCTGCTAGATGGCCACTTATTCCACACAGTATGGCTGCTGCCTGGCTCCCCACATGTGAGACCCTGGGAGCTGACAAAGGCGTTCGAGACAGTGAGCATGGGAGAACTCAGTGAATCCCGAGGAGCAGAGGGGAGCATGTGGCCCACAGCCAGCCGGCAGTCTCCCCGCAAGTGCCAAGCCGTGGCAGTTTCCTATTCCATTCTATTTTATTTTATAAAGCTACTCACAATGGTTTCTTAGAGTCAGTATTCCAACAGCAATCCCACCACCAGTACACCTTCCCACCCCATTATGTCCCAAGTTTCCAACCCCCATCCAAGCCTGCCTCCATAGCAGGCCCTAAATAATTTATTTTGTATCGTTTATTATGAAAAATTCACTAACAGTGATCAAAAATGATTTCCTTAGGGAAAAAGTGTGTGAAGATTGTTGTGTCTTATACTGGAGCCTTTAAGAGATGCCTTGTATAAGCCTTGTATAAGAGATGACTCCAGGTTGTTACAGGTGAAGCCTTCTGTGTTAATAGTTTCTTGTCTTTCCTTTTTTAAGGATTTAAAATAATTACATCACTGTCAGAGAGACCCTTACAAAGCTGTTCCTGATTGAGTTTCAGTCATACAGTGTTCCAACATGCATCCTTCCGCCAATGCACATTTCCAGGCACCAGTGTCCCCAGGTTCCCTCCCGCCACCGCCTTCTGCAGCGCCCCCCCCTCTCTCCTTCCTCCCTCTCTCTCTATGTATATATCTGTCTCCCTCTCTCTCTCTCTCTCTCTCTCTCTCTATATATATATATATATATATATATATATATATCCCTCCCTCCCTCCTCTCCTCCTTACAATATTAACACTTTGCTTCCTCTTTATTTTGCTGTATGGGGCAAGGATACTCGACTCTAGGCTTGAGGACGGGTGTGACGGGAGCACTCCTTGCATTGAATAGGGCCAGGGACCAAACCTGACCCGACCTATTTGAGCCATCTGAAGCCGTGTGTCCTGAATTTATTATTATTAGCAGTCACATCTAGCCGTGCTCAGGGCTTACTTACTCCTGGCTCTGTGCTCAGGGATCCCGCCTGCTGAGATCAGGGAACCAAGTAGGGTACCAGGGACTGAACCCTTGTTGGCCATGTGCAAGAACAAGCGCCCTACCCGCTGTGCTATGGCCCCAGCCCTACCCCAAGTCCCTTTCCTCAAGGAAAACCGGCGGGGCAACGGGGCCGCACTCAAGAGCACCCCGCCCCTCGCAGCTCACGTGCTCCGCCTGGCCAATAGGTGCTCGGATCCCTTTCGTACCCTCCCCCATGCGGCCGTTCTACATGGCCGAGCGCGGAAGGCGGGGCCTGGCCAACCCTCCGCGAGGCCCCGCCTCCCCACGCCGAGCGCCTCCTCGGATAGGTCCAGAAGGGAAAAGGGGTGGCGACAGGGGGCCTGGCCAGGAAGGGCCGGCCGTGAGACTTTGTGCTGGGTTCTCGCTGCACGCCCATCGCAGCTCCCGCGCTCCGTCCGGCCAATAGGGGCTCGGATTGCTTCCCTGCCCCGCCCCCTTGTGGCCGGCTTCCGGGCCTGCTCGAAAGATGGGGCCGGCCGACCCTCCGCGAGGCCCCGCCTCCCCTTGCCACGCGCCTCCTCGGATAGGTCCAGAAGGGAAAAGGGGTGGTGCCGGGGGCGTGGCCAGGAGGGGCCGGCCCGCGAGACTTTGTGCTGCTTTCCGCTGTGCAAAGGCGTTGGGGTCTCCGATGCTGGGCTCCGCTGGTGGACTGAGCGGAACCCGGAAACGAGCCCCTGCAGCCGGCTTGCCCGTTGTCCCTGGCAGCGGGCCAATCGCTCAGCGGCCGTGCCCCCTGCCGGAGGTGAGCGCCCCCGCCCGCCGGCTGCTGGCGCTGTGCCATAGACACACAGGGCCACACACATGCGCACGCACTGAGACACAGAAATAGAGACACAGACTCACACATAGATACGCAGATTTATACATAGGTTCAAAGACATGTACAGAGACATATGTATGCACACACAGACATAAAAGACAGACACAGTGAGAAATCTACAGATACATAGACACACAGACATATAGGTAGACACACAAAGACACACAAACATATATACACAGGCAAACCAATGCACGCACACATCCAGGCATATACCAAGACACATGCAGAATCACAGGGAGATACAGACACAGATTCACACAGACATAGACACAAAGACACAGAAAAATATAGAGATGCAATGATACAGAGACACAGGCTTCTATACAGATACACACAACACACACACACACACAAGCACACAGACATATACAGAAACACACAGAATTGGCATACAGACTCACACACACACACAGAGACACCGATTATGCACAGAACACAGACACACATTGACAGACCGATATAGACACAGAGAGATATACACAGACATACGCAGACACATAGATGCACATATATGCACAAATATACACACATATAATCACAGGCATATACAGGTGCACACACAGAAACAATCACAGACACAGAGATACAGACATATAGTGAGAGATATATACATAGACATACACAGGTTCATATGCACAGACACTCAAACATGCAGATATGCAAACATAGACATAAGCACAGGCACAGACACACATATAGAGAAACAGATGTTTACAGTATATAGAAGCACACGACATGCAGATACACACACATACACAGATATATACACAGACACACAAATGCACAAAAACACAGACAGATGCACACACTGACACACATACACACGTACAGATATAGACACAGAGATGCAGAGGCGTATACACCCAGACACATACACAACAGAGAAATGCACACGTGCGCACACAAATATACACATATTTACATAAGCACATAGACATATACTTGTTGAAATGTACACACACTGACATGCACAGACACACATGCATACACACAGATACATATAAACATACACACAAGGAGACACAGACATATTCAGACACACACACATGCAGACAGACACAGTGACGTATAGATAATACACAGAGAAGCACACATGCACATATTTTTATGTACACACAAAGATATACACAAAGACAGTCAGGCACACTCAGAGACATATACACAGCACAGACAGAAACCTAGACATACACTAAGAAACACAGAGATACAGATATATACAGAGACTCGTACCCAATGCACACACAACATACTAACACAAACATAGACACAGATACACACACGTGCACATAGATTCACAGAGCAGAGAGAAAGACACATATTTGGAAGAAACATACACAACAGACATGTACACAGGCACACTCTGACAGAGATCTATACAAAGACACACAAACATGCATACACGGACAGAAAGATATGCATGTATACACAGAACAGACATACAGACACACAAATGCACACGCAGACACACATATACACACATATACACAGACGCACAGTTCAGGATACACACACTTACCCAGACATGTACAGACACAGACACACACCTAAACACAGAGACACACAGACATAGACATATACAAAGAAACACACATATCCAGAGACACATACATGATCATAGACAGACACACAGACACACACCTGCACACCTGGACAAAAATAGACATGCACAAACACACAACCAATACCACACATGCAGACTTATACAGAGACATGCACACTCTTGAACACACACATAGGCACAGATACACAGAGAAATGTTCACATAGAATACACAATGTACACACAAACATATACACGGGCACACGGAGAAATGTCGACACAGGGGACACAATGTACACACAAACATATACACAGAAACAAAGACACACATGCATATACACAAGCACACAAAAACTCATGTACTTATGCACAGGTGCACGGACATAAACACAGATATTAAGACAAACATAGCATAAAGATAGACACACAGGCACATACAGACCTGTATCCCAACACACTGTCACATGCAGACACAGACACGCACGGTGGCATATTCACAGACACAGATTGCTACACACAGGTATATACACAGACGTACACATATGCAAACACATAGACCTAGACACACACACACAAAGATATAAACAAACACATGCACACAGTCACAGAAAAAAAATATACACACACAGATCCACCTGCACACAGAGATATATCGACACAGATGTATACACAAAAACCCACACACGCAGAAACATGAACACATATGCCCACAAAGACTGACACATACCGACACACAATCATATACACAGGCACATGCACGTGCATACACACAGAGACACAGACACACACGTGAACACAGATGTAGGCATACCCAAATAGCACACTTACACACATAGAAACAGACTGAGTCTCACTTGCACACACACAGACACACAAACATATGTATACACAGACACACAGGCACACATATGCACCTACATAGACATAAAGACATATACTCAGATGAACACAGACACACAGACATACATACACGGAGACATTTACACATACATAGAGACGTACACACAGACATAAATACAGACACTCATAGGCAGACACAGAGAGGGAGACATTCACAAGAATGAAAATACAGACACAGACATACACAAACGTACAGACACTCATCCACAAGCCAAAACAGACACATGTACAAACACAGATATACAGATGCACACACAGACACACATGGACATATATACAAATGCAAATACAGACACACAGACATATGCACAGACTCAAACACTGTTCACATGCAGGCACACAGACACACGTGTGCACAGACACATGCACACATATATAACAGACATAGACAAACACCCACAAGCAAGTACACAGACACAGACATATAGACATACACAAAAATATGCACAGACACGTATACAAACAAAGACGTGGAGGTACAAACGGACATATATAGAGACACACAGACTTATAGACATACTTATATACACAGATATACAGACACACATACACACATAAACGTACAGACACACATGCACACAAATACACTTGCATGTGCATACATACCCACAGACATATAAATATACGCGGACACATGTGTCAACACACGTGCGCACACAGACACACAGATTTATTGGCACACACAGGCATACACACATGCACATAGAGACAGAATCGTATACACAGAGACACACAGATAAATGCAAACAGACACGTAAACACAGACACTTAAACACATAGACGTATACACACTGACACACAGAGATTCACACAGATATATGCACAGACACAAATCACATACACATAAATGGAGACATGCGACGACATGCACAGACACATATACACACAAATACCAACACACACATGAACACACTGCCACACAAATACATATACAGAGACACATAGACGTATACACAGTGACGCACAGAGATACACACAGATATATGCACAGACACAAATCACATACACATAAATGGAGACATACAAAGACATGCAGAGACACACATACACACAGAAATACATGCACACACTGAGAGACACACAAACACAGGTGCACACACAGAGGTACACTGACATATGGAGAGACGCATATAGACATACACATATAGTAAACATACGAACACAGGCAAACATACACTCAGACATGCACATATCATACACATAGACATATACCCAGAACACACAGACAGCAAACATACAAAGACACATACATAGGTAGACACACAGACACACAGAGACATACACAGATAGTCACACACATGCACACACAGACACTAAATATATATACACAAACACACATACATAGAGACATGGACTGTATTCACAGAGATACAACAGTCACAAACCCCTATGCACACAGACAGACTTGAACGACATATACACATGTGCACACAGAAATATACACAGATACATA
This sequence comes from Sorex fumeus, assembly GCF_029834395.1. Lineage (NCBI taxonomy): Eukaryota > Metazoa > Chordata > Mammalia > Eulipotyphla > Soricidae > Sorex > Sorex fumeus. Next base: position 3,030,657 of record NW_026606133.1, on the reverse strand, counting down.
TATACACACAGACACACTCAGACATGTACACAGACACACGAAGATACACAAACAGAGATTTACACAAACGCAGACAGATACGTACACAGATATAGACTCTGATCTACCTGTGCACACGAAGACATACAGATGTACAGACAGGCTCACACATGCACATATAGACACACATATACACACAAATATACACAGACATAGATACACAAACATACACAGGACACATCTAGTGCAACACAAAGACACAAACAGGCGTATGCACATGCACGCAGGCATAAAGACATATATGCACACAGACATATACACACAGTGACATAAACAGACACACAACACAATCAAACATGTACACAGATACAAAGAGACACATAATATATACATAACACGTGCAGACACAATCACACATAGACACACATAAATGTATACACAGACATACAACCTATGCCCAAACAGACACGAACAGACATAAGGTAGACACAATCGGTTATAGACACAGACACAGTCACATACAGACACGCTCGCACACAGAGATACAGACATCCTCAGACACACCCGGAGCACGCGTGCACACAAAGAGACACAGACATGCACACACAGACACGTACATACACTTACACCGACATAAATACAGAATCTCAGACACTCAGACACACACATCAACACACATACTTCTAGAGATTCAAAGTTACAAATACACAAGTGCACACAGACACACACACAGACTCATACACTTATATACACAGACACACAAACAGGTAGTCACACAGACATATGCACAGAAAAACATTCCCCACACACGTCCAGAGGCACAGACTTCCACGTAAAATACATGAGCACAGAGAAACAATACAGACATATATAGAAACACACACAGTGCACACGCACATGCTCACCTAGACATACACAGACATAAACAGACACACACAGATAGACAAATTCACACAGTCACACATAGTATATACACAACGCAGATACGCACACACACAAATACACACAGACATACACTGGCACAATCATAGACACATTCACGGAGACACACAGACATACACAGGCACAAGCATATACACATTCACAGTCACACACAGACACACCCACACACGCACAGACACAACAAAGATGTCTACATAAACTCACACACATGCGCATATACAGAGAGACATAGACACAGACACAGAGAAACAGATATATAACACAGACATATGCGGACGTATGTGCACACTGATGTACAGAGACACAAACATACACAGACACATAGGAGCAGAGACACATGAACCCTTAGACATTTAGATAGACACACAGAGACACATGATGCACATACAGACTTACACACAGAAACACACCCATGTGTGCACACACACACAGCTGTACAGTCCCACACCCAATGAGACACGTATTCACAGATATACACTCATGCACAGACATACAGACACCCACACAGACGTATACACAGATGCATATGTGAAGAGAGACACAGATACATACAGAAACTCATAGACACTGTATGCACACAATAATGCTGACATACAACAAATGCACATGCACAAAAAAGAGACACACATAAAGAGATACACACAGACACACAAATAGACGTAGAAACAGACAGATTCATAGACACATACATGCACACAGAGACACACGGAAGTATACACAGACATACACACTTGTATACACAGAGATTCACACAGACATATGGATATATAAGCAGATACGGATATGTCTGTATGTATGTATATATGGATATACACACACAGACACACAGAGGCATATGCACAAGTACATCATAGACACACTGATACAATACATATTCAGCAGCACACACATGTGAACACAGACATGTATACACAGAATATACACAAACACATGCACACAGAGAGACACACAAAAATACAGACACAAAAACACGCACATACAGTTACACCAACACACACAGACACATATACACACAGACACAAATATGTGCACACAGACATAGGCAAACTCAGACTTATAACAGACACATATTCACACCCAACACAGACATATACACAGACTCACACCCATGTACACACAAACACACATATAGATACAGATACACATGTGCCCAGTCATGAAACACAGACATCAATAGCACACTCAGACACACACAGATGCATATCCACACATGCAGAGAGACACACATGTACACACACACAGCCACTGCACTCTCCTCACATTGTTCATCGATTTGCTTGAGCGGGCACCAGTAACGCCTCCATTGTGAGACCTGTTGTTACTGTCTCTAGGCATACCGAATATGTCATGGGCAGCTTGCCTGGCTTTGCCGTGTGGGTGAGATGCTCTCGGTAGCTTGCCGGGGTCTCCAAGAGGGGCGAAGGAATCGACCCTGGGTCGGCAGCGTGCAAGGCAAATGCCCTACCCGCTGTGCTATACACTCAGATAGATACAAACACATATAGACACAGACACTTATACAAACAGTCATATACAGAGACACACAGATATATACATAGAAACACAGACACTATCAACTAGACACATACACCATGCACGCCTTATAAACGAATGTATACCAACACAGACACACAAAACAAATGCATAAACACCCACATGCAGAGACACACAAATGTAAACACAGAAATACACATTTACAAATTTAGACACACATAGAACAGACAAATACACAGACTCAGACACACATGCACACATACAGAGACATGCCGATATATACACAGACACACATGGTGTAAACACAAGACACAGATATATGCACAAACATATACACAGACACACATACATTTATACACAGAGAAACAATCATACACACAGCACACCTACATGCACACACAGACACATTAGCATAGACATCAGACATATATACACACGGACTCTGACACACACAAATATACATACAGAATTATACACTGACACCCAGACAGAGCTAACCCTAGAAACCATAGAAACATAGGCACACACACTGACATTTACACAGACACACACGTACAAAGACCTACAGACGTACACAAAGGAACACAGACACAGATATTTATATGGACACACAGACACATGCAGATACTCACAGATATTTATACACAGATATACATTCATTCAGCGACACAGACTGCTCACATCGACAGTACACCCATATGCACAGACATATAGTTAGACACACAAAAATAAGACATATTCATAGACAACACACACACAGAGACACTCACTTATATAAACGGAGACACATAGGCACGTTTCTGAAACTGATATCTTTTGCTACAAGCTGTCATCCCCAGGGGAGTGTCATCCCCAGGGGAATGTCATCCCCAGGCTGCCCAATTAATAATTAAGACTCTCTGGGAAGCCCCCAGCTGCCAACTCCTTGCCCCTTCCAAACACATACACACATACACACACACAGACACACACACCTTTGCAGGGAACATTTTCTTTCTCCTCTCTCACCTGGACCCAATAGTGTCACGAGAGACACAAAGCTACAACAGACCCGTAACTGACCCCTGAGGATGCATCTGCTATGGCTATATTGGTGCCAATTTTTATAATCTTTATTCCTTGACCAGAAACACGAATAAGGCCCAAGGTACTTGCCCACCCTCCCCGTTCTTATTTTATTTTCCCTAGATTTTTATGGAACTTTGGGGAAGGTTGGAGAGAGGGTAGAGAAAAATAACATCTGCTGAAATCAGAATTCCAGATGCCAAAACAAGTAACACCTGCAGAGATCCGAATTCCCGAAGATCCCAAAGGAATGCATCCCAGTTTGCCAACAGCAAGGGGTCATTGGGGGCAGCAGTCCTAAAGCTTGATACTACTGTCTTGATAGAAACGTTGATGCTTTAGCAGATTTGAAACAGAGGCCCCTGACCCCCAGGCCTGGCCAGGGTGAGGCTGTATCTACATAATCTTTGTAGATACAGTGCTGCACCATGCAACCCTGCAAACTGCCCATCTGCAGCAAATCCTGAACTCTTTCCATTGTGTTTACTGCACAAACAAACACACACACAAACACACACACCGTCCCCAGGGCACTTCACCATGCAATCCTGCAAACTTCCATCCTGGGACAATCCTGAAGGCTTTCCATTGTGCGCGCGTGCGCACACACACACACACACAAACCAATCCTGAACTCTTTCCATTGTACATACACAGAAACACACCTCCCTGGGCGCTGCACCATGCAATCCCGCAAACATCCTGAGCTCTTTCCTTTGTGCATACGTTTACACAGACACACACCCCAATCCTGAACTCTTTCTCAAAAAGCCCTTATTCCTGCATGGGTGAGCCCTGCCAGAGTCCCTATCGCTGCTGGTCGGACACTCCCAGGGACGCACGTCTGTCAGTGTGCCCCACCTCACAAACCCTTGTCCCACTTGTGTGACCCTGTCCTGTGTGTGTTACTGTGACCGAACCCAGGCCTCTGCCTGCTTCCCTAGCTCAGAATCTGCCGTCCTGTCTTGGGTGACAGCCAACAGAAGCATGCCCCTGTTCTTTTAACCCCACATCAGAGCTTCTTGTCATGGCCCTGCTCACCCTATATAAGACCATCACTAATTTGACCCAGAGCCCCCGGTCTCCACTTTGTGACCTCAACTCAGTGTCCATGTCCCTGCATTCCAGCATGATCTCAGAAAAGAAATTGGTCTCACCATAGGCCTCTCCCCACAGGCAACTCAGAGTCCTCGTACCTGACTTTGTGACCGCGACCTCAGAGACTTTTCCTGTGTGACACAGGTTTGTACTCTATCTTTGATGTGACCCACCTTAGTCCTTGCTGTCCCTTACCTGACCTTACTTCAAAAACCCGTGCCCTTACCTTTGTCACAACCCCTCAGACCCCATGTTTTTGCCTCTGTGACCACCACAAGTACCTTAGAACATGACCTTTGGTGACACACTTCAGATCCCCATGACTCTGCTCGTGTGACCCCACTTCAGTTAGTATTTTGAGGCCGGATTTGAGTCACACCCGGTGGACCCAGAGGACCACGTGATGCCAGGACTCGAACCCTGGGCTTCGCTTCTGAGACCAGATGAAATTGGTGCCTTCAGGGTGGTGTGGTCATAGACCCTGGACTTGGCAATGCAAAACATTTGCCCACGCCCACGGAGCCCTCTATTCTGGCTTAAATTTGCTCGAGCGGGCCCAGTAACGTCTCCATTGGAGACTTTGTTGTTACTGTGTCTGGCATATCGAATACTCTCGGTAGCTTGCCGGGCTCTCCGAGAGGGGCGGAGGAATCGAACTCGGGTCGGCCATGTTGGCCGCGTGTAAGGCGAACGCCCAACCCGCTGTGCTATCGCTCCAGCCTTCTTAAAGTGTGTTTCCTCTTTATTACTGTCAAATGCATACATCAGAGAACCGCATTCCAGCTGAGATACTTAGGCACACCTAGCAATGCTCAGGTCATTAGTCTGATAATGTCTAACACTTTCTAAATTATTTATTAGCTGTCCTCCCGTTCATCGATTTGCTTGGCGGGCCCAATAACGTCTCCATTTTGAGACTTGTTGTTACTGTGTTTGGCATATCGAATACGTCACGGGTAGCTTTCCTGGCTTTGCCGTAGAGGCGAGATACTGTGGTGCCTTTGCCCCTGCCACTTCTGTCTGTTACTCTTTTTATTTTCTCTTCCTAGTTGTTTCATTTTGTTTTGTTTTGGGGCTACAGCTAGGAATGCTCAAACGTCCCTCCTGACTCTGCACTCAGGGATGTTTGGGGGACCTCTGGGGCGCCTGGAATTGAAACCCGTTGGCTGTGTGCAAAGTCAGTCAGAGCCCTCCTGCTGCCCGATCTATGCTAGCCCCCTGTTCTCTTTGTGACGGGAGTGGGAGGTGTTGGTCACAGGCAAGTTGCTTGCATATGTATTCCAGCGACCCTGTTTCCTTGTGGCACTCCGATGCATTCTGTTTGTGATGTTGACAGGGCTTGCTGCAATGTCTGTCACTTGGGCCATGCCCCCTCCCCCCGGGATTATAGCCCTTGGTTGCTGGTGTTCCACTGCGCTGGCTGGAAAGAGTGTAGAGGGCTGGGTTTTGAGCACTGTCAGCATGCGCTTGGTGTAGGCCACGGCACTGGGGTCCCAGTCGAGGTCTCGTGGATGCCAGGCAGACTCACTACCCAGAGAACCCTCTCCCAGCTTGGCCCTCGGGTTCCAGCGGCTCCAACAAAACAAAGTGGGGATTCAATAGCCAGCAATGTGCTCAGCGACTCCATGAATGCTCGGCCCCAAATTCTTCAGTTTCCGTGAAATCATCGAGTTAATGTGCTAGGAGGGTGATGGGATCACGAGCCTGGCGTCCCCATGAATGGAATCGTGTTCTTTGGAAGGAAACCCAGTGAGGGGCTGGAGAGAGAGCACAGGGGTGAGGCACTTGCCTTATCAGGGTTCAATCCCCTAGACTGCCCAGAGTAACCCTTGTGTACTGCTGGGTACGGCCTCAGAACAACAACAGAGAGAACAGAAGAGAGCCAGGGAGCTCTTTAGCCCCTGCCACGGGTGAGGGCCAGCAGCTGGCCAAGCCAGGGCTCTCAGGGAACACCCCTTACTAGTACCTTGAGCTTGGGCTCCTAAGCTTCTGGAACTCCAGTCAAAACCCTCATGTGCTGTTTCTGAGCCTTCAGTTTGTGGACAAAGGGACAAAGAACCAGGACTTGCGCCGTGACAAGGCTGTGCCTGGGCGTTCTGAGCCAACCACAGTGCCGGTCTGGGTAACTGTGTCGCACCCTTTCCAGAGGCCTCGCAGAGACTCGCCAGCCCCAGATCTGCCCCAGACCTTTCCAGACCGGGGTGTGTCCCGAGCATCTGACAGCTGCCTCACCCTGCTGTCTTCCTTTCAGTGCTGCTGAGGGTCCCTGTGAATTCAGCACAGCTGGGTAGGTTTGTTAAATTTTGTTCCACTTTGGTGGCCGTGCTCAGCACTTACTCCTGCCTCAGTGCTCAGGAATCACTCCTGGTGGACTCGGGGGACCACATGGGATGCCAGGAATCAAACCCCAGTTAGTCACATGCAAGGCACTTACCCGCTATTCTATCACTCTGGACCCTCCTTCGTTCTTTTCTTGCACCACTTCACTAAAACTGGCGCAAATTTACATTTCAATATGTATATGTCTCCTTTGACATTATTGGATTCTGCATCTTGATATTCCCCCATCCCTAGTGCCTCCCCAAAGCATATTCCCCTTCCCGCCCCCACAAACCCACAGGCTGAGACTGAGCGAAGTGAGATGACTTCAAGGTGCCCCTGTGAGGCAGAAGTCTCATGTGGGCTCCTGCAGAGGAAGTGCATTGAAAGAGATCTGGGGAAAATGACTCAGCACCCTGGGGTGCTTCTCATGACATTCCCTTTGGCTTCTGAGATGGTGGGGCAGGTAGGGGCCACAGGTTGGGCCCACGCCACAGAATGTGGCCTTATTTGTGCGTCTGCTGGTGATGGCAATATCATTCAGACCATTGCGCCAACTGCAAAGGTGGTGTTCCAGCTCCACAGCTAGCCAAAATACTCCACCCACTGGCTTGTGAATCAGGCTGAAAAAGAACAGGAGCCTTTTGCCCTGTTAGTAAAATACCAAGAAGAGTAATTGCAGTAATTGCAGTGTGTCAAATTGGCAAGAGCGGAGGACGGTACCTCACATAGTGAAGGCGGTTTTGCAGTGCGGTGTGGCCAGTTCTTATTGTGTGGGAGGTTGGTGTGGGGTGGGGGAACCTCCTGAACTATACTCAGAAGCCCCAGGGGCCCCTTCCCAGAGATTTTCTGCCAAGTGGACCAGTAGTTCAATACAAGGGGCTGTGGTAACGGCTCATGCCCTGCAGTACCAAGGATGACCCAGACCACCGAGCGAGGCTTAGGGGGTTCTCCAAGGTTACAACATATGGTACTCCCAGCCTCCAGGACTGTACCCCAGGCTGCTTGGGGGAGCCTGTGGCGCTGGGGATTGAAGTAGCGTCAGCTTCCTGCAAGGCACGTACAGTAAGCCTGTGCGCTCTCTCTCTCTCTCTCTCTCTCTCTCTCTCTCTCTCTCTCTCTCTCTCTCTCTCTCTTTGGGCCCCACACTCCTCTGTTCTCTTTCCTGGGGTCCTACGTTGCATGGTTTTGGGTGTCCATTGTATTACTGGGAAGAATTGGAGGAAAAAACAATATTTTAATATAGAATAAGTAGTTTCTCATCAGCAAGAATTTAGGAAATACCTGTATTTATAACAAAGAGAGTATAATAGACTTGCCATTCTTTTACCTTGAGGTTGAGAATGTCAGAACACACACACATACACCTACACCGCACAGATGCCAACACCCATGACTGGTCAGAGGAACTCCCAGGCTGTTGAAGAGAAATGGGTACCCTATTTCCAAAGAAGGTCACCTTCTGAGTTAATGTCTGTCAATTTTTTGTTTGTTTTTCATTTGGGATGGCACCCAGTGGTGCTCAGGGCTGACTCCTGGATCTGCCCTCAGGAATCATTCCTAGAGGTGCTCAGGGTTCCAGATGGAATGCCAGGGACTGAACCCAGGTTGCCTCATGCAAGGCAAACACTCTCCCAGCTGTATTATCTCTGTGGTCCAAAAGACATTTTTTTAAAGAACACGGTCCTGTCCCTGTCAAGAAAAAGCTCGGAGTCTTTCCCACTGCAAGGCAACTTGGCGCATTGATTACTTGTATCAGAAACTTCCCTGAGGGAGCCTTAGGGCAGCTTCCCCCGTGATCCATCCACACCTTCCTCCTGTCTGTTTGTGGGGTACTCCTCTTTTGGTGTCTTGCAATACAGTTCTGTGCAGCCTGCAAGTATCAGAGCTTGCAGTTTGAATGGCTGTTGACAATGGCCCTTTGCAAGTCCCTCCTGAGCCAGCCCAGGGGGTTGGGCGCTTGCCTTGTGTGGAGCAGCCCCAGGACTGTGTTCCCTTGTCTTGGGAACCGCATCGTGCCCAGTGTGCTTCCCCACCTCAGACACCCGTGTCCCTGCTGTGTGGCCCCACATCACTGCCCCTTTTCCCTGCCTGTGTGACCTCAACTAAAAGCTCCCTGTCCTGCCTCTTTGAACCCACACCAACGCCCCAACCCCTGCCTGTGAGGCCACAACAGAGTCACTACTCTTGCCTGCATGAGCTGACATCAGCGCCCCCCACATGAGTACAAGGGACCCCACCTCAGATGTCCCAGTGCATGCCTTTGTGACCGTACTTAAGACCTACTTGTTCCTGACTCTGTGACCCCACAAAGACCCCCCACATGAGAGCCGTTGTCTCTTGCACTGACCTGCTTCAGAGACCTGGTCCTTGCCAGTGTGACCTCACCTCGTATCCCCCTCTCCTTGCCTGTGTGACTTCACCTCAGAGCCCAGGTTTCTGCCTGTGTGACCTCACCTCAGAGCCCTCTGTATAACATCACCTCACAGTCCCCTCCATCCCTGCTTGTGTGACTTCACGTCACAGCCCACTGTCCCTTATGTTGTGATTCAATCCGTGTTGCTTGTCCCGGCTTCTGTGTCCACTTTAGAGTTGCCTGTGATGCCCAGAGAAGAACTGTTACCCACCTACGATCTTCCAGACCAGCAAGTGTGACCCCATGTCAGAGTCCCTCTCCGTGTCTGTGTGACCCTCTTCAGTCCCTGTCACCGTCATCACAAAAGCCCTTATTCCTGTGTTGGTGAGCCCTGCCAGAGTCCCTATCGCTGCTGGTCGGACACTCCCAGGGATGCACGTCTGTCAGTGTGCCCCACCTCACAAACCTTTGTCCCACTTGTGTGACCCTGTCCTGTGTGTGTTACTGTGACCGAACCCAGGCCTCTGCCTGCTTCCCTAACTCAGAATCTGCCGTCCTGTCTTGGGTGACAGCCAACAGAAGCATGCCCCTGTTCTTTTAACCCCACATCAGAGCTTCTTGTCATGGCCCTGCTCACCCTATGTAAGACCAACACTAATTTGAAACAGAGCCCCCGGTCTCCACTTTGTGACCTCAACTCAGTGTCCATGTCCCTGCATTCCAGCGTGATCTCAGAAAAGAAATTGGTCTCACCATAGGCCTCTCCCCACAGACAACTCAGAGTCCTCGTACCTGACTTTGTGACCGCGACCTCAGAGACTTTTCCTGTGTGACACAGATTTGTAATCTATCTTTGATGTGACCCACCTTAGTCCTTGCTGTGCCTTACCTGAACTTACCTCAAAAACTCATGCCCTTACCTTTGTCACAACCCCTCAGACCCCATGTTTTTGCCTCTGTGACCTCCACAAGGACCTTTGAGCATGACCTTTTGTGACACACCTCAGATCCCCATGACCCTGCTTGTGTGACCCCACTTCAGGGCCTTGTATCCATACCTGTGTGATCGGAACTCAACCCTCATGTTGTTACCAGTGTGATCATCCACCTCAGATCCAGTCAATGCCACCTCCGATCCCCACAGCCTTGCCTGTGAAATCACAATTGAGCATCCCATGTCCCTACTTTTATGACCTCACCTCAGAGTTGTATGTCCCTGCTTGTGTCACCTTACCTCAGAGCTGTGTACCCTGCTTGTTTATCCTTGCTTTAGAGTACCACGCCCCTGCTTGTCTTTGAGGTCCCTGTTCTGCGAATACACCTCAGTGCACATATTCCTGCCATGTGGCCCACCTGAGTCATTTCCCCTGCCCGTGTGATCCACTGCAGTGTCCCGTGTCCCTGCTTGTGTGACATCTCCTCAGAGCCCTGTCCCAGCTTGTGTCGCCACCCTCAGAGCCTTGCTTTTGTGACCCCCCCCAGCTAGAGTTCCATGTCTCCACTACTTTGACTGACCTCAGAACCCTGTGTCCCTGACCATGTGACCTCAGATTCCCATGACTCTACATAAGAGACCCTACCTCAGAACTATGTACCCTAATCTTTGCCCGTAATCAGAGCGCATGTCCCTGCTTGTGTGACCCCCCACTTAGAGTCCCACATCCTAGACATGTAACCTCCCCTGTGTTCTGTGTTCCTGCCTGTGTGATCTCAACTTAGATCTCTGTGTCAGAGCTGATGTCAGTGGCCTATGTCCCACACATGTAACCACCTCTCAGAGACCCTTGTTCTTACCTGTGTGCCCCCTCCACAGATCATGAGTCCCCAACCATGTGATCCAACCTCAGAACCCTATGTTCCAGTGTGTGTGAACTTTCCTCAGAGCCCTGTGTCCCTTCAAACTTGAGCCCATCTCAAAAGCCCGTGTCCCTGCCTGTGGGACCACACCTCAGATTCCCATGACCCTTCATGTGCGACTACACTACAGAGCCATGGACCCTGCTTGAGGGTCCCTACTTCAGAGAGCCACATTCCTGCTTGTCTGACCCACAAATGTCCGATGGATCTGTTCTGTGAGGCTAACTCGATGCCCTGTTTTCCTGACAACTGACCCCCACTGAGTCGGTTAACCCTGCTAGTGTGATCCTTCCTCAGAAACCCTGGCCCTGGCCCTGTGACCTGTCCCCAGAGCCCTCTCTTCCTGCTTGTGTGACCCTTGCTCAGAGCCCCGAGTCCCTGATTGTGTGACTTCAACTGAGAGCCTCTTACTCTACTCATAAACCCTCCATCCTCAGAGCCCCATGTACTCATCATGTGACCCCCCCCCACCCATTTCTTTTCCTTGCTGGGTGATTCCATCTTAGAACCCTGTGTCCCTGCTTGTGTGACCCCCACTTCAGAACCCATGTCCCTCCCTATGTGGCCCTCTTCAGAGACCCGTGCCCATACTTGTGTGACCTCACCTCCGAACCCCTGTCCCTGCCCGTTTGACCCCTGTTGAAAGCCCCGTGTCCCTCTTTCTCAGAGTCCCATGTCCCTGCCTGTGTGACAATTTCTCAGAGCCTGTGTCCTTCCCCAGGTGACCTCTTCTCAGACTCCGTGACCGTCCTTGTGTGACCCCTCCCCAGAAGCCCAGGTTTGTCCTCTGTGACCATATTTCAGAGCTCTGTGTCCCTCCCCTGTCACCACACCTCAGAGCCACGTATTTCTACTTATGTCACCTGTTCTCAGAACCCCTTTTCTCTCCCTCTGTGACCTCTCCTCCGAGTGCTGGACCCTACTTGTGTGACCCATCTAAGAGCCCTGTGGCCCTACCCTGTGACATCCCGTGAGCGACTCCTTGTGACCCTCTGCTTTGTGTCCTTCCTTTGTGTCCCTTTGTGTCCCCCCATGACCATCCCTTTGTTATCCTCAGCTTTGTATCCCTTTATGACCACTCTTATGAGGAGTGGTCATAAGTAGGTACAGAGTCCCATGTACCTACTTATGTGACCCCTCTTAAGAGGCATGTGTACCTCCTTGTGTTATGCTTCATCGGAGCCTCCTGTCCATACCGTTACCCCTTGAGAGCCCTGTGGTGCTCCCTGTGTGACCAATCTCAGAGGTGCATACACCTAATTTTGTGACCCCTCTCTAGAACCCTGTGACAGCGCCCCCAGAGGTCCGAGAACCTACTTGTGTGAGCTCTCCTCAGAGCCCCAATCCCTTCCCTGTGACTGTATGTCAGAGCACCATGTCCCTACTTGTTTGACTCCACAGATTTCCCTGTATTTCCCTGTGTGACCCTTCCTCAGAGCCCCATGTCGTCCCTGTGTGACTCTTCCTCAGAGCCCTATAGCCCTCCCTGTGTGAGCCCACCTCAGAGCCCCCGTGTCCCTACTTGTGTGAGCCCACGTCTGATCCCATGCCCCTTCCCGTGTGACCCCACCTCAGAGCCGTGTCCCTGCCCGGGTCCCGGAGGGCAGGACCATGGCCCACCTTCCACTTGTCCCAGAGGAGCCGGCCGCTTCAGGAGGAGGCAAGTGTCCCGTCCGCAGGAGTCGCTCAGGTTCCGTCAGGTTCAGGATGAGCCGTGGCTGTGCCGTGCTCAGTCACCCCCTTGAGTCCCTCCCAGCCCCTGGGTTTGATTTCTCCACGCCGAATCCGGCTCCCAGGTCCCAGTCAGCCCGGCCCCTGCAGTGGGGGCTGCTGACGGTGAGCAAAAATCTGTGCAGTCCTCGGGGAGAGGCAGGCGGCCCTGGGGTCTGCTGCCTGCGGCCTAGAGGCTTTAACACAGCTACTGATCCCTCCCACCCCCTCCCCTCGGAGTTGATCGAAGTACTTTCAAGTTTGGCACCAGCCCCGGTGTTGTTCAGGGTCACCTCTGACTGTTCTCTCGGGAGTTACTCCTGGGGGCTGGGGGCAGGTACGGGGTGGAACATGGGTTGGCCTTGTGCCAGACCAATGCCCGCCCACTATCCTCAGTCTCTGGCCTCGCCCCCGATGTCTCAATCCCAGTGTTGGAGGTGTTTTGATTTGGGGCTCACGGGGAGTGAGCCCAGGGCTGTCTCTGCTATGCGGGTGCCTCCACCAAGCCCCCGCCCCGTCTCTCCCCCTGGTCCTCAGCCATTCTGCTGCTTGGCTGGAGAGCACAGTGGTGCTTAAGATGGGGGAGGAGCCTGGCCTGGGATGGGGCTGAGTAGAGCTGAGGCTACCACCAAGGGGCAAGTACCCTCAGCATGGAGGAGCGGGGAGACGTGCTGGGCTTCTCAGCGCTCAGAATGGGGAGCACTGCAGAGCAACCGGCTCCTCCTTGCCCTTCCTCACCCCGACGGGGCGATGCCCGCTCACCTGCTCGGAGAGAACAGCAGAGTGCACGCTCCACACACTTTGCAACAACTTTATTTTAGAGAAAAAAATATGCTATCATATTTTCTAAGGTAAAGAACAGATTATATCGTGTGACTCATACAGAGCAGTTGATCCAAGTCATTTCTGGAACAATATGGATGGTAATGGGAGGTGCTGAGAAACCTTTCAGACTGGGGGGCCCCAGGGTGTCTGAGTGGGGGTGTCTGACCATGAGGCCTCGGGCCATAAGGGCCCCATAGGACCGCAGCCCCTGAGCTCTGGGACCCCTATCGCCTAAGCTTCGGGGCTGGCGCACCCTGACGCTGCTGCCCATAGGGGGCAACAAGTGACTGCGGGTGCCACACCAGCTGAGTGGCACTGGCGCTTGAGCCCTGCTGGGTCACGCGAGGGGGCAGACGGTGCCACGCAGGTGGGACCTGGTTGGCATGATTGATAAGTGCCTGCTGGTGTTGTGCGTGTTGGGTGGCACTCCTTTTAGAGCCCTGTGGGGGTGCGGGCACATGGGGGGGCACAGGATGCCATGCAGGTGGGACCTGGTTGGGGGCCGCCACAAGTGGCTGCTGGTACCACATCAGCCGGGTGGCACCACTGGCTGAGCCCTGCTGGGCTGCGGGCCTAGGCTTCAGAGTAGCAGGAGCCATAAGTGGCCGCTGGCACCCGCCCTGCTGGGTGGCAGCACTTTTCAAGCCCTGCTGGGGTGCGGGCACATAGCGGGGCACAGGGTGCGACACCTGTGGGATCTGGGTGGCAGGTGCAGGCACAGGTGCCCCCTGGGTACCGCATGGCCCTGGTGCCTTGGGAGGCACAAGCTGCCTCGGGGGTGCAAAGTGGAACACTGGTCCGCCCTGGGGACCACTTAGCCCCGGCACGTTGGGAGGCCCGAGCTGCCGCGGAGGTGCGAATTGGAAGGCTGGAATGCGTGCAGGGGCACCTTGGGTGCAACTTGGTCCCGGAACATTGGGGGGCACGGGCTTCGGCGCCAAAGGGAGCTGCATGGCAGGCACAGGCACAGGGGCGCCCTGGGTGACATTGGGGCCCGGTCCAGCAACCGGCTGGTGTCTCTTACTTTGTGGGCCTTGTAGCTTCGCACGTTTGTTTCTCTTCCTCTTCGAGCGCTGCTGCGATATCCCTGCGTCCTGGACGCGGGTCGCCTGTCCATGGGGTGCAGCCATCACAGCGCGTGGCTGGGTCATGGGGACACTGGGTGGATCCACCTCCATGTCGCTGAGTGGTTCCCCTTGGCATTCAGCGTCCATGTCGCTGAGTGGTTCCCCTTGGGATTCCGCATCCATGGACTGAATGCTGTTCCCGCAGGACACAACTTCCATCGATTCCACGTCACTGAGACAGGCCTGCGTGTCCTTGGTGGACACAACCTGGCCATCGTCAGGGGCTTGTGGCAACCCTATGACTGCGGGTGCAGCTGGGGCGGGCACTGCCACCGGGAGCGGAGGCGGAGGGGCCTCCTTCTGGGACCTGGGGCCCCCTTCTGGGCTGGGGCGGGGGTCACCGCCCGGCCATGAGGGGTCTTGTGGCCTAGCAGGGCCTGACAGTGATGCGTGCCCCTCTGGAAGCAGGGGGCTTTCCGTGGACAGTAGACCACAGCCTCGCACCAGTCTTCCTCCTTTCGAACGGGCCATCCATGCTGGTCAGAGGGTACTAACTGGGGACCCTGGCGGCGAGCCCGCTGGCCATAGTAGCCATGTCCATAGGCCCCTGTGGGCTGGCCACTGGGCCCCGGCCATGGGTAGTAAGTCGGCCGGCCGTGGACATAAGGCCCTGGATTGTAGGGATAAGGGGCGTGGGGCTGAGGACGCCCCACAGAGCTGGGCCCACCGTAGCCCCGTGTGCATGGCGCCTGGGCTGGTTGCGGCGTCCCCAGGTCCTGGTAGAACCACATGTCGCACGGTCTCCGCGTCATCCCGGGTCAGGGCTCTGCAGATCACAGGCCACACTCAGACCCTGGCAGCCCAGAGACGCACACAGCCTCCCTGCCATTGGGGCCCTTTATGCACCTTTTGTGTCCCCAGGGGTCACACAATAACCATTTTATTATTTGGTCAACTTTGGGGCCACGCCCCATGGTGCCCAGGGCTGACTCCAGGTCTTCCTCAGGGGTCCCTCCTGGTGGGTCTGGGGGCCCATCTCTGGAGCCCGGGAGCGAGTTCGGGATCATGCAAGTCTAGTGCTGTCAGCCCAGAAGACACCTCCTATCTGGGGACTCCCATCCTCCTCCCTACTGGCTCCTGGACTCCTCCCTCTGGACTCCCACCTTCCTCCCTTGGGATTTCCCACCCTCCTCCCTGGAGACTCCCACCCTCCTCCATAGGGGCTTCTCTACCCCCCTCTTAGACTCCCACCCTCCTCCCTAGAGACTCCTTGGCGTCTTCCCTCTGGACTCCCGCCCTCCTTCCTAGGGGCTCCACACCCTCCTCCCTCGAACTCTCACCCTCCTTCCTAGGGGCTCCTTGAACTCTCCCCTCTGGAATCCCACCTACCTACCCTAGGGCTTCCCTCCTTTCTCATTCGAGACTCCCACTCTCCTCTCTAGGGACTCCTTGGAGTCTTCCCTCTGGTCTCTCACCCTCCTCCCTGGGGACTCTCAATTTCCTCCCTCACTGTTCCCCATTCTGTCTGGCAATTCCCATCATTTTTCTAGGGGCTCCCCACCCTCCTCCCTTGTGGCTCCCCACCCTCCTCCCTTGGCTTCCCTCCTTCTGTCCAGGGGCTACCACACCCCCTCCCCTGGGGCCTCCCTCCCTCGGGCTGGCCCCGTTTCCCTGACCCCTGGTCCCCCATCCCCGCAGCCCCAGGTCTCTGTCCCCCCCTTGGGAACTCACCGTGGGCGGAAGGGTCTCAAAGGGGGTGATCGAGCTGCGGACAGGTGCGGATCTGTCGCGGAACAGTCAGCGGGCAGCCCCAGGCGCTGGGAAACAAGTTGCGTCTGGTTTGACAGAGGAATTCACGTCCCGTCCCGTGTTGCCGACTAGCGTCCAAGACTAGCGTCCCAGTGGGAGTGTGCCAGTGCAGCGCGTCCCTAGGAACCAGCGTTCCTTCCTGGATACCCTTAGTGATGTAGGGTGTGGCATCAGAACTCCGGGTACGGGGGTCCCGCGCAGTGGAACCTCCCCATGCCCCCCCTGCCATGTGCGCGCATGGTACGGTCGGGCGCACAGAGCAGAGGGCATGTGGGCTTGGGCTCGTGCACAGAGCGCCCAGGCGAGGGGTCCCACTGAATTGGAATCTTCCCCGGGAGACTCACACACCTGGTACCGGGTCAGGCTTCGACCCGTTGGTCCTGCACGTGCTGGGCCTTCCCCTTCCCACTAGGAACTTTGTGCCCTCACACTCTGTGGCCGCCTCTGCGCACTCTTTGCATCCTTCGAGCAGTGCAGGGTGCGCCCAACGGATAGGCATGTTTAAGACGGGAGTCCTTGAAGTCGGGTCCTTGGATTCCCTCTTAGGATTTTGGGCAGGGTTTGGGCAGTACCGGCCACTGCCCCCGGAGATATTCAGGGGACCGCAGCATAGAGGGAATTGCACGGGACCCTCTGTGATCTCTCTGGGTCCTGATATGGTTTAGGGTCCACCTCATTCTGTCCTGGGGCTGCCACGCCCCCTCTTCTGGGCTGCCACGCCCCCCTTGGGCCTGCCTCCCTCTGGTTCTTCCCATTTCCCTGAGCCCTGGTCCCCTTTTTGTATCCTGGGGTCCCCATTCCCGCTGCAGCAGGTCTCTGCCACCCCCTCAGAGGTGGGGGCAATCACCGTGGGCAGAGGGGTCAGAAAGGGGGTGATCAAGCTGTGGGTGGGTGCGGGCCTGCGGTGCAAGAGCCAGCGGGCAGCCGCAGGTGCAGGGCACCAAGCTGGGCCTGGTCTGTAGGAGGAATTCAAGTCCTGTTTTGGCAACTAGAGTCCAGGCTGGAGGGTGCAGGTGCGGCACATCCCTAGGAACCAGTGTTCCTTCCGGAATACTCTTAGTGACGTGGCGCGTGACCTAGGACTCGGGGCTCGGGGATTCTGCATGGTGGAACCTCCCCGCATCCCCCACCATGTGCGCACATGGGACCGTCGGGAGCACAGAGCGGAGGGCGGGTGGGCTTGGGCACGGCCACGAGGTGCCTGGACGTGGGGGCCCGCAGAGTTGAGCCTCCCCGGGCTCCCCACCCTCTGGGGTGTCGGGGCGTGGGTGAGGTCTTATGGGAACGGGCTTCAGTGGACACTCGGGGCTCATCGGGGGAGCTGGCAGCCAGCCAGAGAATCCAGGCCTGAGATGTTGCTGAGGGGCGCACCGCACGCGGCTGGGAGTTTTTGTTTGCATCCGTGTTGGGGTCCCTCCCGTTGAAGAATACGAGTTGAACCTATTTCTCTTTGCGGATAACAAACTTCAGTGTGTCTTGCCGTTGTACCTTTTTCTAGTAGGGAAGGATGACGGTGTGGGTGTTTTGCAACAAGCAAAGTGTCTCTGTCAAGTCCAGCCGTGGTCCAAAGCTACAATGACCCAATCCCTTGAGTGAGTGACACCCTGCCCTCTCCAGCTCAAACACTGTTTGTGACAATGTGATGTGTTTAGCATGGGTGAAGACAGCAACAAAGTCTAAGCAATATGGCACTTACTTTTTATGTTACTTTTATTTTGGGCCCTTCTGAGAACTGACTCTTGGCTGTGTGCTCAGGTATCACTCCTGGCAGTGCCAGGGGCCGTGTATGATGTGAGACTGGAACAGGCGAGCACCCTCCATCCGTGCTACACTCTCTCTCTAGTGCCTTTTATATTTCATGTGAGTCTGAGGACCGTTGTTTCTCTCTACAGAGAGAAGACTAAAGCCTTCAAGTAACACATCTCTGCATATCTGTATCAGTATGTGCTAAATATATATGTCAACCTACCTGCTGTATGCATACACACAGGAAATATATAGTGGGCTAATTATTCATAGTTATAGGATAACAATAAAATGTTATTTTGTAAACACTCATATAAACTTATATAAACGCTCATTTCCTGCTGTTTAAACTCTATGTTACATAAAGCGGAGCAAGGAAAACCTTCTAAAACTCGTGGTACTGGAAAAGCTGGCAGTCACTGTCAAAATATGAACTCACCCATTTCTAATGTCGTGCACAAAATAAAATCAATAGGAATTAATGACCTGGATATCAGACCTGAATCCATAAGGTATATAGAGGAAAAGATTAGCAGAAATCTCCGTTATATTGAAGTTAGCGGCATCCTCAATGAGGCAAGACCACTGGCCACGCCAAACAAATCAAGAGAAACAATTGGGACTACATGAAATTCAGAACCTTAGGGCCAGAGCGGAGGGATAGGCTGCTTTCCTTGCATATGGCTGACCGGGGTTTGATCCGCAGCATCCTATATATTTCCCCGAGAACTGCTAGGAGTAATCCCTGCACGCAGAGCCAGGAGTAGCCCCTGAGCATCGCCACGTGTGACCCAAAAACCTAAATACATACATACGTACATACGTACATACATTTAGAAGCTTCTGAACTGCAAAAGAAACAATGACCAGAATACAAAATTGGCCCACTGAAAATGCGTGATGAGAGTAGA
Organism: Sorex fumeus; assembly: GCF_029834395.1. Lineage (NCBI taxonomy): Eukaryota > Metazoa > Chordata > Mammalia > Eulipotyphla > Soricidae > Sorex > Sorex fumeus. The sequence goes on along the minus strand of NW_026606133.1, from coordinate 3,011,479 downwards.
CTATAGACCGAAAAAGATTGCCATTCAATGGCTCTTTTGCAAACCACGGCACTCAAAATGAGAAAGATAACAAAAGGGAATGCCCTGCCACAGAGGTGGAGTGGGTTGGGGGGATGGGGGAGGGCGGGATACTGGGACTGGTGGTGTTGGAGTATGGGCACTGGTGGAGGGATGGGTATTCGATCATTGTATAACTGAAACCCAAGCACAAAACTTTGTAAGTCTACAACTGTACCTCATTGTGTTTCACTAATAAAAATTTAAGAAAAATAAAATGGCCCAATTACAAGTGGAAACCATTCATCTGACTTAGGATCAATCTCCAAGTTATATAAGGCACTGGTGGAACTTTACAAGAAAAAAGAAATCCAACCTCATCAAAAACTGGAGAGAAGAGATGAGCAGAAACTTCCTCAAAGAAGAAATACAACCAGCCAAAAGGCGTGTGAGAAAATGCTCAACATTGCTCATGATCAGGGAGATGCCACTCAAAACAAGATGTCATCTGAGGCCAAGAGACTGGCACACATCCAGAAGAACGAGAGCAACCGGGCCTGGAACGACAGCACAGGGGAGGGCGTTGGCCGACCAAGGTTTAATCCCCTGCACAACCATGTGGTCCTCCGAGCACCGCCAGGAATAATTCCTGAGTGTAGAGCCAGGAATAACCCGAGCACTACCAGGAGCAGTAATTCCTGAGTGCCGATGTAGGTTATTCCTTGCATCTCCAGGTGTAACCCTGAAAGTCAAAAACAAGCAAACCAACCAGAACAAGCAGTGCTGGTGTGGATGCGGGGACAGGAAGCCTCGTGCTCACTGCTGGGGCAGTTTCTACTGGCCCGGGATTTTAGGGAGACAATAGGGACCTTTCTCAATCAACTAGGAATTGCACTTCCATATGACCCAGCAGTAGGTTATATACTGGGGTCCAAAACCACAATGCAGAAAAGACTTCTACGATCCTGTGTTCATTGCAGCACTAGTCACTCACAGGAGCCAATATGTGGAACCAACCCAAGTGCCCAAGAGCCGATGAGTGGATCGAGGAACCCTGATACACAGTGGAATACTACTCAGTCATAGGAAAGATGAAGTCATGTCATGTGCTACCACATCAGTGGTTCTGGAGAGTTTCAGGCAAAGTGAAATGCGTCAGAGGAAGAAGCACAGACATGAATGGTCTTCCTACCGTGCAGGATATGAAGAAACAGAGTCGGGGAATAACACAAGGCAACCGAAACAGAGAATGAGAACCAGTTTCCAGCAGAAAACTTGCTAGTTGTAGGGGCTGGGGCAGGGGAGAACAGGCTACAATAGGCCATTGGCGGGGGCATCGGTCACTTGGAGCAGAATGCAGTGCTGAAAAGAGGCAGACAGTGCATCCACGAGAGACAGGCTAAGGACGGAAACTGGGGACACTGGTGGAGGCATGTGAGCACTGGTGGGACTGGAATGGAATATCCTATGCCTGAAATTCAATGATGAGTAACTTTGCAATTCACCACGACTAAAAAAGTACGAAAGAAAGGAAGAAAAGAAGGAAGGAAGGAAGGAAGGAAGGAAGGAAGGAAGGAAGGAAGGCAGAAAGACAGAAAGAAAAAGGAAAGAAAGAAAGGCAGGCAGGCAGGCAGGCAGGAAGGAAGGAAGGAAGGAGGGAGGGAAGGAAGAAAGGAAGGAAGGAAGGAAGGAAGGAAGGAAGGAAGGAAGGAAGGAAGGAAGGAAGGAAGGGACACCATCATTTTGGCTACAAAAGGATAAACCTGCTGTGAATACTAGACAATCAAATTCTCTACTAATGTGTGTGATTATAGAGAAGAGCGTGTAGGGTAGGTAACCATCTCTGAAGCAATCGCCTTAAGGACACATGCCAGGAGCACCCAGTGCAGAGTCTGACGTGGGTTCCCAGTGTTCCACAACCATCATGGACGTTGTGAGAAGGTTCATGCGGATGCTGGGTGCGGTGGGGAAGGGCAGCCATTGACGGGGGTGCAGGGCAGAGGGCGCACCCATCCCCTTCCCCGTCAGCCCGCGCTGGGGAGGTACAATCCCTGGCACCGGAAGAACAGCCTAACTCTTCCCAGCTGCAGCCTCTTCCCGCTTTGCAGCCTGGATGCGGGGCGTTTGCAAGGTCATTTAATGCTGAGTTTCCTGCAGACCAGTCACGCAGCCCAACCTGCCCCCCCAAACCTGAGCAGCTGCTCAGTGGAACAGGAATATCTTGGCATTGATGTGAAGGGGGAGCCGCTTGGCTGAAGGGCAGGCGCTGTTCCCGGCTCAGCGCCCCCGCTGGGCCCTAGCAGGAGGAAACAGGCCCGCAGCGTGGACAGCGGCCACTGAAGGCTCCTGCTAGTGGACGCACAGACGGTGTGTGGACACGATGTTCAGGGGGCAGTGAACGCGCCTGCGCGGGCATCTACTCCAGGTGTGCGGGGGCGCGCTGAGGTGGAGACAGCCACCATCTGCCCCCTACCCGGGGGCACAGAGGTCCCGCGCCATGGACTCTGAGGCCACTGCCGGGTCGGACACCCCGAGAAAGCACCCGCAGCATCCTCATCCATGGGTGCAGGACTGAAGGCACAGACACGCCCACCCACAGCTGACCAGGCTCCGGAGTCTCAGCAGGGCTGGAGCCCCCAAACACTCGGTACTCCGTGCTCAGGGCTGGGCTCAGCTGGCCCGGCCACACTCGGTACTCAGTGCTCAGGGCTCAGGGTGGGTTCAGCTGGCCTGGCTGGCCCAGAATTTCTGGAATTGGGGTTGGGGCTCCCCTGCCTCAGACAGACATACAAGCCAAGGAGAGAGACCCCCTAGGATGGATGTGGGGCCATATCTAGTGTCTTTACAGCCCCATGCACGGATTTTTCCCACTGAAGACAAGTAATGGCCCAATCGCTTTCTTGGCAAGACACGGTAAAATTGCTTCTGGTTTCTTGGCGTGTGGGGGTGGGTTTTCCTTCCTTTTTGGTGCTCGCATTCATTAGGCTGATTCTTGGTTTCACAGGTATGCCAGTGGCTGGGCATTCTTCCTGGCTTTCCTGTTGAGTTTGCTGTGCTTGTGGGTGTGACAGTGTCGTCAGTGCTGGTGGTTGTATCTATGTTGCTCGTGGTTGTGCTGTTGTGTTAGTGTTGTGGGTGTAATTTTCATTGTTGGTGGTGTCAAACCGGGCCGAGATCTCCCCAGAGCACTCACACGAAGACAAGTTGCGATACAATAAGCAAAGGGTTTTTATTAGCTAGCTCGGCTAGCTCAAGCTAGGGCCCTCATCAAGCTCACTGACACAGTGGCAGCCTTCTCAGAACGAGTGGCCCCGAGTCTCAAAACTGAAGGATTTTTCTCCCATAGTATCATGGAACAGGGACTTTCCGCAGACTACCATTTCAACTGCAGTATGAGGGGTTTCTCACTACTTGTACTTAGCTGATTGGGTATAAGTTGGAGTTACATAGGGAAGCTTCCCAACCTGCACCTGATTGGTAACCCATCATTGACCTCACCCAGGCTATCTCGCTTCAGGGAAATCATGACTCAGTTCCAGGTATCTGTGCCCAATTCGCAGGAATTCCAGAACTGAAACCTATGCCCAGCTTTTTCTGGCTTCTGTAAGAGCCTGTCATGGCTCTGCCTTTGCTTCTCTGTCTCTCATTCCTCCCTTTTCTTTTATGCCCGTGGTTGAGCAGGGTCAATCTTGAGCCCTACAATTGTTTCAGAGGGAAATACTTTTCTGAGTACCTTAAGCTGAATCGTACTGACACGTTCTTTCACAAACTCCATGCCACCAACTCATCCAGGAAACTGGGGCCCACAGTCAGGAACAGAAGCAGGAGCACTAGGGGTCCCATGAGGGGTGGGATCAGGGTGAGAAGTTGACCTTCCCAGCTCCCCTTCCATAACAATATGCCTGTACCGGAGTCAATGAGATAGGAAGGGGACAAGCCAGACGTTAGGTCATATGTGCAAACAAACCAAGTCTTCTAGCTGACCCTTGGTACAATTGCTGGGAGTCTATCCTATATTTCTGGGTTAAAATCGGCTCAGCAGGGGGAATCTTACAAGTTATAGGTCCCTAAACAAACACAAGTCCCAGGATGGGCCATAACTGGTACAGACCAAGGTGAAACTGTGCAGTCTCCGTCTTTCCTGGGTGTCATTGGCTATAATTCTACCCGTCATAGTGGCAGAAAGTACCCAGTGCCAAAATTTGGGCTCATAGTGAGTTTGCTTCACAGCTGAGCAAACAGAAGCAGAGAATAACCCGTGCCACTCCCTAGGATCCCTTCAATCACTTTCTTCAGTTTTATCTTGGAGGGAGAGGCTCCAGTTGGCAGGACACACCACTGGCCGTTGTCGTCCTGTCTTCAAGGGGGGAGGCAGTTTTCACATGTGAAGCATGGACCCAGGCTTTGATTCTTTCCACCTTCAGAGTGAACGGCATGATCAGGGTCATGGGATAGGGACCTCTCCACTGAGGTTCAAGGATGGCAGTCTAATGTCACCGAACCTAGACCAGGTCTCCCGTGAGTATAGGTGAGGAGTTACTGATGCTTTGGTCATACTCTCAAAGCCCCATATGGAGCTGGACCTGAATGACCTCTAGGGCCTGTCATAACCTAAGGTTTTTGGGGCGACCTCTAATCGCCCTTGTAGGTGTTACCATATTTGAACCCTATCAGATATTGTACGGCAATTCCGGAAGATGGGTATTTAGTGTCTTATGATGGGTCCCGTGGCCGCGAAGCGGCCGCGCGGGTCCGGAAAGTGTCCTGGAGTGTGGCGACGGCTGGGTAGTGGAGGTAGTGTCGGTAGTGGAGGTCTGCCAGTGGGGTATTTATATGGTCCCGGAAGGGGTAGGGTGGGTCTTCTGTGCGCATTCCGATCCCTGGGTCTTGGGTGGTTGGTGGAAGCAGACAGGCAGGGTATGGTGGGGCTCCTGATTATAATCCCTTTGTCACCTGCGGTTGGTGGGAGCAAGCAGAGAACCTCTGTCCCTGGGTCTGTTGAGCCTGGAGTCCAAGGTCTCAGAGAGTTCCGCTTATCTTGTTCTGAGGGTCTTCAGTCATGCGTGAGTTTCGGCCGGAGCTGCCGAGAACCATTTATTAAAGGGATTGTATAATGTATTCTGACATTTTCTCTAAAGTATTTCACTTGATTTATTTCTTTCACCTGTAAAGGTGATTAGAGGCTGTCCCAAAAGCCTCCATCCCTCTCGGAGAGCCCGGCAAGGTACCGAGAGTATCCCGCCTACACAGCAGAGCCTGGCAAGCTACCCCGTGGCGTACTCGATATGACAAAAATAGTAACAATGATGGTCCTCATTCCCCTGATCCTGAAAGAGCCCCCAATATGCCATCGGGCTACAATAGCACATGACATGGATGAAGAGAGACATTACTGGTGCCCACTCAAGCAAATTCATGAACAACAGGATGACAGCGATACAGTGACAAGGATAACATTTCTGACTTTAAAGAGTTTAGCCTTCTTTATTTGGAAACATGTAATTTTGGAGAACTACAAATCATCCCTTAACTTAAAGTTGTTTTTCTGTTTTACCTACGTCTTTTACCTTCCATTGAACAAAATGCCTGCCAAGACAAACAGCCTTCCTGTTTATTCTTAGTGATATTGGCAGTACGAGTATTATTCCTAAAAAATAAAAGATAATTAAAAAATATTATTCTTCATTCTGGGATAATGCTATGAGCTCGAATCATGTTAATTAAGTATGAAACTAAAACTGTTAATGTAAGCTAGTACTTAATTAGTGCTATGACTAATCCTCAAGTCCCTATATATTGAAATATCCATCACCCTCCTCCTTCTTCATGGAGAAACCTAGAGAAAAGTCCTTCAGAGTTTCCAGCATCTCAGACATTGTTTAGCTAGTTTCTGCTGTGTCTTCTTCTAGTCGTGCCAAGCCTCAGCTATTCATGATGCTGCTTCCTCTCGGCAGAAACAAGAAAAGACATTTCTTATATTCCACTGGACCTCTCAGCACAAGCCATTACCTGGGTCTTGTGTTAGAAATTTGAAATTTTATCTGATGCTTCCTTTACTTTAAGAATACTGGGGCGGGGCTGGAGCGATAGCACAGCTGGTAGGGCGTTTGCCTTGCATGCAGCTGACATCGCCAGGTGTGACCCAAAAAGCAAAAGAAAAAAGAATAAACTGTAACTTTGACTGTTTCAATGTAGTCTTTTACCCCCCATTTGATTGTTTGAGCCTCTGTGATTGAAAGGCAGTTAATGGTGCTTTGCGTGCACACCATCCCGACACACATCTGGCACTGGGTACCCACCTCCCTCCCCCAAGGGCCGGGCTCAGTTTGCCCGCATGTTGCCTTTGGCCCTCCTTGCTCCCTGGCTATGTCTCTGTAAGTCCTGCAGTGAGAGAGCACCGTGTCAGCCCCTGTCCCTCGGACTGGCTGGACTGCGCATGATGCTCATGGCTCCATTCATGGGGCTGCAGGCTGCATGATTTTGTTCGTAGAGCAGAGCGGGTCCCACTGTGTGTCTATGTCTCACAACTTCTTCATCCCTTGGTCCGTGGTTGGGCCTTTGGGTGGTTTCCACGTCTGGACTTAGCACTGCAGTGGACACAGGCGTGCACGGGTCCTTTCGAATGGAAATCTTTGTGTTTGGGACAAATCAAAACCTTTCAATGTAGCTTGGAGACTCTTGCGAGCTGGAAAAAGCTCCTTTGGGCCCTGGGAGACGACTCACTAGGTTTGGGCACTTCTTTGCATGTTGAAAGCTCAGACTTTGAGGCTCTCGGGCCTCGCAGGAGGAATACTGAGCTGGGAGTACTTCTTAGAGCAGAAACAAATAACTTCCTCTAGCTTGGTTGTTAGTAACATGCACAGTTGTTCTGTCTAATCCAGACCACAGAAATGTCCTATTGAGGCGAAACATCGATGACGCTTACATGAAAGATATTTAAGTCAGACTTTGAATGAGATTAGTGGAAGAATTTTCTCCTCCAACTCCCATTTTAAATGAATCTATTTGTCCGGAGGTCAAGGTTTCTCAGCTTTGACACCCGATCATTTTTTTGGCGTTTTCAGAGGGTGAACAGTCGGCGGTGCTCAGGGGGAACATGCTCAGGGGGTACTCGGGGCTCTGCACTCAGTAGTTTCTGCTGGCCGTGCTTGGGGGACCAAGTGGGATGCTGGGCATCAAACCTCAGTCTGCCGCTGCAAGGCATCCCACCAAATTTTCTGTTGCTCTGACCCACCCTCCGGATAATTTTTTGTTGTTTTTGAATTATCGAATCTCCCTGAGATACAGTTACAAAGTTGTTTCTGATTGGGTTTCAGTCATACAGTATTGCAATGCCAGCCCCTCTGCCAGGTTACATTTCCCACGACCAATGTCCCCAGTTTCTGTCCCGCCACCCTCCCCCCAGCCTGTCTCTATGGCAGGCACTTTCCTTCTCTGTCTTTGTCTTTGTCTCGGTCTCTGTCTCGTCTCTGTCTCTGTTTCTTCCCCCTTTGGGCATTATGGTTTGCGATACAGGTACTGAGAGTTATCCTGTGTGTCCCTTTGCCTCCTTTCGGCACAAAGGTCTTGTCCAGAGTCACCATTTCCAGCTGTCTTTGTCCTGGTGGTCCCTTCTCTGTCCCCCTGCATCTCCCCCAGCCCCTGAGGCCCGGTGGGTTGTTTGTTGGGGGCTGGCTGGCAGCAATTCTCCCCTCTTCCACCCGGTGGCAGTGGTGCACTCTCCCATCCAGGTAGTGGGACTGGTGGTTCAGCGACTCCCTTCCCCTTCCCCTTCCCCTTCCCATTCCCCTTCCCCTTCCCCTTCCCTTTCCCCTTCCCCTTCCCTGCAAGCAGACCGGGTGCGAACAGCAATTCCCAGTCGCCGTCATGGGTCCTTCCTATTTAATTCACGGCCTCAGAATCACAGCCAAAATCAGATCGAACAGGACTGAGCACGGCTCCTCATGATATTATGCCCCCGCACGGTCCCCTGAGCCCCTCGCAGGTAAGACCTTAGTGCAGAGCCAGGAGTCAGCTGGGTATAGCCCCAGCGACTCCCAAAAACCAATAGAAAATCATTATTATTTACATATACTTTTCCCCTAAAGCACTCTTCTGAACCCAGTAACTATTATTAGGTTCTAAGAAACCTTCCCAGGCAGCACATTAAAAACAAATAAATGTGCCTTTCTGACATTATCGTCAGAATCTTAGATGTATGTTTCAGATTTTCTGGGTACATGGCAAGTTTCTACTGTGTAACAAAATCAGCTCTTTTTCCCCCCAAATTCTAACCCCTCATATCCTATGTCCTGTCTTGCAAAGTAAGCAGCTGAAATAGTTCATCGTACTGAAGGAGTTAGGATGTGTCTCAGAGAAGACGGTTTGAACCACAGACGAATAAATTGCTGTAGACATTTGTATGCTTGCTGACTCCCCAGCAGAAAGTGGTCACTGAATGAATGTGTCCATATTTATCATAGGTTTCATAAAGAAGAATAAACTCACATCCTGTTGCTCATTGTTCAATTTTGAATAAAGTGATGGGCTGTGCTGTATCGAATTGCAAGTTCTTACCCCACAAGAGATGTGATGAATGATATCCCCTTTCAACAAATGTATCTGCTAGTTCTGGCCTCCGGGAAGGAATTAGGAGACATCTATAAAAATTCAGACACTGTCCCATTAATCAGGTGAGACTTTATGATCTTACTTTTCCTCTGTAGTGAATAAAGAACACAAACGTGAAAGATAATCACCCCAGAAGCCTTCCCATTTTATGTGTTCTTTATGTGTTTTTAACAGAAAGGAGAATACGGGGCATTTTATAAGATGAAATACAGCGAGGCTGGCTGCAATTTAATCAGCACGGTATTCCCTGTGTTAGGACAGAAGGTACCTTTGTGACTCCATTGCTAATCTGCCTCCAGTAAGCAGACATCTTAATCTTTTCACAATCTAGGTCTTGTTCAGCCGGCTAGTTGATTTCACAAGTCAGAAAACCGACTCGTCTGAGCTGCATTGATGATGGAGTTTGGTGGTATCAATCCCTATCTTAAACCTTTCAACATCCTGCCAATTCTACCCAGGTAGAGGAGATGGCGGTAAATAATTCTTGCCCTTGCTGTTTCTTCCTTTGAGTTGAAAGCTCATCCATAGTGTTAAGAGCCACCAACAATCTTTTCTTTTGCCTTTGGTCCCCAGACTAGAGCTTGGGGCAGATCCAACCTACCTACTGTTCTTGTTGATAAAGTTTTGTAGGGACACAGTTGCATCGATGACTTACTCTATTGTCCGTCAAATCCAAACTGTCTGCTATTCTTGTCAGTAGTTTTATTCAGACACAGCCACATCTATTCCTCTCTGTACTGTTAAAGTCAAAGTGCCTGCTGTTCTTGTCAATAAAGATTTATTGAGGCACAGCCATATCCATTCCTTTCTCTGCTGTCTGTGATATCTGAACTGCCTGCTGTTCTTGTCAATAAAGTTTTATTGAGACACAGCCACATCCACTTGTCTCTGTCCCATCCAATTTGAACTGCTGGCTGTTCTTGTCAATAAGTTTAAGTGGGACACAGCCACTTATCAGTAAGTTTTATTGGGACACAGCCACATCCATTCCTTTCTCTGCTGTCTGTGAAACCCAACCTGCCTGCTGCTCTTGTGAGTAAAGTTTTATTGAGAGGCGGCCATATCTATCCTTTCCTCTGCTGTCAGTGGGTAATTCGGTGATGGAGCTGGGGGTTGCCATAGGGACAGTTTGAGCACAGGCTAGCAAGCATGTCCTGCCTCTTTCCAAAACACCTTGGCTGGCTCCTGCCTTAAGCTTCTCCCGTGGATTGTCCTGGCAGGTGGTGTTGCTTGAGTCTGGGCAAAGCTGTGTTCACTGTAGGTGGTTTTGGATGCCACGCCGTGGACTTTGGAAGGGCTTCCTGATGCTAGTACATTTACTACGCTTGCTTCTAGCCATCACCCTTAGCATCTGTTTGCCAGATGTGAGCACATCTTTCATTTGCAGCTTGATCAAATCTCACTTGATCAAGGGGATTTTTCCCACCCAAATCTTCCTTGAGTTTTCAACCAATAGAACTCTCTCCTTGTGTCGTAGTTTTAAATTTCATTTACAGTTTTCATGACTCGAAACAGAAATTAATTTGTTCTCTTCAACATTGTGGTAATGGCTCACTTCACCAGTTAGAGCCAATACAGGATGCTTTGTTAAAATCGATTTTCAGGTCAATGGCAGACAGATCTCTAGTAGCAATGTGTCCCTTGAAGATAGAATTCAAAGTCACAGGGTGTCTTGTGTTTGAACCTGGCTACCCTCATCCCGAAGGAAAGTTTTAGTACATCCCATTTTCTAGTGGAGGTCTAGGGAAGCCAACCTAGGTCTAGGGAGCACAGACTCAGGAGTTTTCCTTTAGGACAGAGATAGGAGGAATCTAGAGCACAGACCAGGAGTCATCCATGAGCACAGAGCCAGAAGGAGCCCTGAAAACAGAGCCAGGACTCACCCCTGAGCACTGAGCCAGGTGTCAGCCCTGAGCACTGTCAGTTGTATCCCCCTGAGAGATAAGTCAACACAATGGGGAAACAGATCGTTGTTCGCAGAAGGGAGAGAAATGGATCCTGTGTTGATCCTCCTCGTGGGGTCCCGCAGGCAGAGCACTTCCCCGGGACTGTGAGCACCTCCTGTGCCCACACCAGACCCAGCGGTGACAGAGGAAGAGATCCCCGCTCCTGCCGCCCTGTGATGGGCCCTGTGGCCCTCAAGCACTGTGACCCTGAGCCCTGTGCCACGTCCTGTCTGGGGGACACCGAAGCCCATGGTCGGGACCAGGGCTTGGCCACTCTGGACTGTGCCGTGGAGACTGTGCAGAGGCACGTGGGCGTGCGGGGAGCCGGGGGCACTGTCGGGCCGAGGCAAGGCCTGGTCGGGAAGGACCGGCCTCTGTGTTGGCCCGTTTCCTCCCCAGCTCCTTCTGCTGCCACAAGGCGCAGTCCAGCCAGAAACACCTCTTTCCCTTCCGTTCTGGCCCCAGGGAGCTTTCTCAGGCCGGGGCTGGTGAGAAGGCACTGGGCTGGACATTTATCGCCCGATAATCCCATTGCAGCTGCTTTAAGTCGTGTTGGAGCAATAATGTGGAATCCATGAGGGGTCCTTAGAGGTGGGCTGCGAGGGGGGAGGGCGAGGGCCTTGGTGCAGGGAGGGAGCACAGCGGGGTTGGCGCTTGGATATTGTGTGCCAGAAGCAACTGTTAGCAATAACTTTATGGATAACGGCAGTGTAATAAAAGTAACTTTAAAAAATTTCTAAAGCAATAAAAAGAGGAAGGAAGAGAAGGAAGGAAGGAAGGAAGGAAGGAAGGAAGGAAGGAAGGAAGGAAGAGCGGGAGGGAGAGAGGAATGGGGAGGGAGGGAGGGAGGGAGGGAGGGAGGGAGGGAGGGAGGGAGGGATGGAAGGAGGGAGGGAGGGAGTTCAGGCTGCCTTCATGACACTGGA